>NC_044904.1:25839813-26173002 GCF_001633185.2 Quercus lobata | reverse complement strand
GGATTTTGGTTTAAGACCTTTTATGGGGAACTATACTTTGTTCACTTGTTGTTTTGGTTGGCGCTTGTTGTAGCGATGAAAATTGAAATTGGTCCTTGAATGGTTTATGTGTCTCATTTTAAATGGAACATTACCTACATGTTGTTTTGGGTTTTTTAAAATTTTAATTGCTTATGTGAGTCTCACTTGGCTTTTTCATATCCACCAAGCCACTTTGTAAGTTCCTCTGTATCACCGTGATGTCTAGCACTTCTAATGGCATGGTGACCAACAACAATCTTCAACTTTAGAGTGGATTCCAATTATTCTACCTCCTATTACAAAGATTTATAAAGAACAAAAACATAGTTTTAGGGATTTCATCGTGGTGGTGGAACAATGGTGATGTGGAAGACAATTTTGCTTTGGGGATTTAGGGTTGTAGGGATTTTGATTTGAGGAAAGGAGCTGTTACGCATGAGAGAGATGAAAAAAAAGTTTTATTTTTAATTGATTGGGAAGAGGGGTTTTTTGGCCTTTTACGTTTGTCCCACTTAAGCAATACACATGTGCAAGTCACATGCTTCATATTTTCATTCAACTTAACTGTAAAACTAACGTTGGGGTGCAAAGTGTAACAAATGTCATAGTTTAGAGTACAAATTGTGCATCCGAATAGTTTAGTGTGCAAAGTATAATTTAGGGTGGTAAAGTGTAATTTCCTTCAAAAGTTTAGTGATGATCAATGGTTTAGATTAAATATTATAAATATAAAAATAAATATAGTATCACTTCATTTAAGATTTTAAATGACTTGTCATCTTGTATAATGTTGACAGTAGGAAATAAACCTAACAGTAAAACGTACTCTTTTCATTTCAAATAAAATGGATTGGATCTTTTTCCGATCCAATGATGCATACACTTAATAAAGTTCTTACTCTCTAAGTTTTGTTCGGGCACAATTTCTTGGGCTACATGGTTACTACGTTAAAGTCTTAAATGCCGAAACTCATGGACTAAAATACAAATATGGCCCAATTGGGTTTTAAGGGCCCAATTGTTACATATGGATGTGCCGTTTGCTAATGGATTACTTGGGTCCACATGGCATTAACACACAAACAATTGCGATACTCACAGCTAATTTGCAGCAAGGGCATCGCTCCAAGCTAGAATATGAACCCAAGCCCATATGCTAACATTAGGAAAATCTGGGAAAATATCAACTTCTTACTCAATTCTTTGGGAGTATTTTAGGACTATAACTAATTTTACACCAATTTTCACAACTATTCTATGTTACTGATTGTCTATCATTTTCTTATGAGTTTACAACCTTTTTATTTTTTATTTTTTTTTCATCGCTCATAACCAACCACATCAGATAGTTGTGAAAATGAGTATGAAATTGGTTGTGGTAGTAGAATTTTTCATTCTTTAGTACCGAAAGTATAGTCTATTAAACACCAGTAACTTTGGTCTAGCGGCCCAGAGGTCCTCCACTCTCACATTCAACATCACAACTCGCTCAATCTTTTTCTTCATCTCTCACTTACTTACTACCACCTTCAATCTTTTAACATTAAGTGTCAATTTGGAAACAACTTATTTAGTTGAAATTGAAAACTTTTTGCTAAAAGTACGGTAGATAAAGGTAAAAGTTAGTTGAATAGTACAGTGAGACTCATGAATAGTACCAAAAAGTGTAGTGGGATTTATAAATAGTAGCAAAAATAAGTTGAAATTGCAAATAAACTGAAATTTTCAGCTTGTCCCAAACGGACACTAAGTATTTATTTAGGGGTGTTTATTTATCGTTGGGATATTGAATTTAAAAAATAAAAGAGGTGACTTACAATTAAGAGTTTTTTATTTTATATTTATATTATATATTTTTTATTATTAAAGTTTTAAAAATTTATATATAATTCAAATAAAATGAAAATAAGCTCTCCCAAAAGAACTCTAAGTCTCTAATACACTTTAAAATATTCTCACAATTTTTTTTTTCTCTCTCTCTCTTAGTTTTCTTATGGTATTCTTATTTTTGTAAGACACAAAAGCAAACCATCAACCATCATTAACTCATTTACTAACATGATTGTTTTACCTAACAGAATGCTATTTTATCTTGTGCTCATTTGAAATTTTTGGGACTAATAGTGCTTCCTTAGTAAACTGTAAGGACCAACAATGTTAGTTATTTTTGTAAACTTTAGACATTTTTTAAAATTTTTTTTTTTTTTTGAAAACTTAGAAAACCTAAACTAGGTTGTTTTAAAGGGGCTTATCCGCTCCTTCTTAGAAAAAGGGAAAAAAGAGGGGAGGGGGAGGGGGAGGGGGTATTGGCGCCATTTGGACCTAAACAAAATGGCTAAATTGAAAATATAATAAAAGTTAAATGAATGAAAAAAAAAAAAAAAAAAAAAAAATCAATTAGAAATATGAAAAAAATCCATGTGTTGTTTATAAAATTTTACTGAAAATACTTGTAATAGTAAACTATTTCAAAATTAAAATTGATAAAATCTTAGAATTGATAATGTCATAAGAAGATTAGGGGGATTAATATAAATTCAAAAGGAGATGCTAGCAAAACTTTTTTGTTGTTGTTGTTGTTGATAAAAAGATGCTAGGAAAATTAAATACAAAAACTTTATTAGTAATTTTGCATCTCAAAAAGCAACAAAATAGTTTTTATTATTATTATTTTATTTTTTTAAATTAAACAAAATAAAGTATAGATTATAAGTATAGATTATTTGATTGATTTCATATATTATATATATATATATATATAAATATATTATATAATATATAATAAAAGTTGGGCTTAGAAGCCGTGGTTATGCCAAATGGCTTAACCAAATTACAAAAATTTTGTCAAAATTTTTTTAAAAATAAATAAATAAATATTTTTTCATTATCTTCTTCTCCTATAATTTCTAAGTTAATAAAAATTTTAATTTGCTTACAACCCAAATTCTTCATCAATTCCCTTTTTTTGTCCATTATTTGCAGTAAATTATTGGATGAGTCAAACAGTGTAATAAAAGCTGTGAATGAGAAGCAAAAGGACGGCGAAGTAGGAACAGTATCTATCAAGCAAATATTTTTTAACTAAACCAAATAATCCATCCAAGTTTAATTAAATAAAAATACTCCATTAGATAATAATACTAATAATAAATACAACCCAAATTCTTCATTTAATCATTTTATTATTAAATTATCTATAATTTCTAATTTACTAAAAATTTAACATCTTCACAATAGAAAGAATTTGGATCGTAAACAAATTAATAAATTTTTTAGAATTTTAGATTTTTTAATAAATTCATTCACTGAAGTTTTTAGATAAAAACAAAAAGTTTTTTATTTTATTTTATTTTATTTTTATCTTTATCAATTTATTTGGATAAAGTAACAATAAGTGTTCTAATGAATTTTTTTTATTTATTTAAATTTTATAAAGTAACAATTTACTAGCTGACGTTATTATTATTATTATTTTGGATAAACATTTATCCTACATCATCTATTTTCTTAATAATAAAGAAACAAATTTAAAAAGTATTATTTTTTTCTCAAATTTTTTTCTTTTGGAATAAATAACTGTTGAGGTATAAAAAGTCACAATACCCAAGCCCAAAGAAATAAGCGCAAGGAGCCACAAAAAAGAGAAGAAATGGTAAGCCCAAGAGGCTTGAAGCCCAAAAAACATCAAGAAGAAAAAAGGGGAAGCCCAGAAGCTTATGAGAAAAGAAGAAAGGAAAGGAAAAGAAGCCCATGTCAAAGGATTGAAGAAGAAAGCTGAGCCGGGATCCTCAGAGACTGCCAAAAGGCTCGGGATCCCCCAGGTGTGTAAGCATAGTCAAGAAAAGATTAAGACAATTCAAAAGAAAAAGACAAAAAGAAACACAAGAAACAGAGGAGAGGCCACGTCCTTCTCAAGCGTCATACGACCTAGTAAGAAAAAGAAGAAAGAATCAGCAACTTCTCATAATGCAAGTGGGTAGCACCTCGGGGAACCAGAATGAAGAAGTATAAAAAAGGGAGTAGCAGCGAAAGACTTTCAAACTGGCAGAATGAGATTCCGCCTGTTTGAGAAAAAAGATAAAGAAGAAGGACGACCAAAAGTTGGATCGTGAAGAGCGTGACCTTAGCATATTCCGAAATAGGTAGTCAGCTATTGACTTTCAAAGAAATAAAACTAAAAGGAAGGAAAGGATGAAGAACAGGGAAACTGAACCTACTGGGCAATGGGCACAATACATACTTTGGTACCCAGAGGGCGAAACAGGGGAATCAATAGTTCCTCTGGGACTCCAGAATAACACTATAAAAAGAGGGAAAGGATTGCGAAAAGGGGAAGAAAATTTGGAACGGGAGAATCATTGATAAAATTCTGTCGAGAAGAAAAACTCAGAGAAAATTAGTAAAATTATTTCCCAGTATCTTAGAGAAAGCCACTATAGCACATACTCGGATTCAAAAAGAATCAAACTTTGCAAGTCTTAAAGGTTAGAATAACCATTTAAGACTGTAATTTTTAAGCTTGCTTGAACCTTGTATCACGTCTTAGTGAGCATACTGTAGTCATAATAAAGAAAATTCAATGAAGTATTCTTTACTGATTTGAGGATCCCTAACCATTACTTTGTGCTTTTACTATTTTGTTCTCTGCATTACTTTGCTGTTTTGATTTGTTGTTCAATACAAATATCCTTGTTTGTTAGATTATATGTATTGTAGGAAGCATGCCCTGTGTATCACTTGATTCTTAAACAGCTCTTTAGCTACGGTGAATCAAAGCTTGGTCCACCAAACTACAACTATTCGGCCCGGGACCCTTGGGCCTGAGTGTTACAAAAAAAACACTCTCACATTTTGGCGACACTCCGCTGGGGACTGGGTAAAGAAGAGAGAAGAAGTAATCCCTTCGCAGAGCATGCCTCCAAGATAAAGGAATAGCAAAGGTACTAATGTGCCACCAACAGCCTCTGAGCCTGTGGGAGAAAACGAGGTAGCTTCCAGACAGAGAGGTGAGGTACCCCTGGTAGAGTAGGAGGTTGTGTCAGGACAAAGGCACGCAAGGCAGGAACCAGACCCCATGGCTTGGATGACAGCAATGTTGAAAGATCTGGAGCAAGAAGTTCGCCTTCTCAAAGAAGGCAGGACATAGGAAATCAGGGACAATGTCCCCCCTGTTGGTAACCAAGACAGAACTCAACCAGAAGGAGGGTCAGCAGTGGGAGGGAGAACCAACCCCCAATACTTAACACTGGCAGATGTCAATGCCCTCCTGGAGCAAGAAAGGGAAAAACTTTCGGGGATCCCTAAGTAATTCTCTCGGGATCCCCCATTCCCTTCAGAACTTCTTGGCAAGTCATACCCCAAGGGGTATGAACCCCTAAAGTTCCATCATTTCGACGGAAGAAATGGAAGTGCTGTGGAACACGTGAATAGGTTCATTCACACTATGGGCTCCTATGTAGGAGATAGAGAACTATGTCTAAGGGAATTTGCTAAATCCTTAGTGGATAGAGCATATATTTGGTACACCATGTTGAGACTCGGGTCCATCAAAACTTGGGATGAAATAATGGAGAGGTTCTGTGCCAAGTACTACCCCGGTGAGGACAAGATCACTTTCTAGAACCTTCAGATGGTAAAGCAGAGACCTAGAGAGGATCTCGTCCAGTTCAATAAAAGATTTGAAGATGTGTCCCTAGATTGCTATGGGGACCATGAAGAAAAGGAGCTCGTAGAAACCTGTATATCCAACATGCTTTTTGATTACAAGCTCAACCTCAAAAACCTATGCATCGCGTAGTTTGTTGACCTGTTACAGAGAACTAGAAGGACAACACAGATTATGAGGACAAAAAGGATGCCAGTATCCCAAGCCATGACAGCATCAGTGGGAGAGAAAAGGAAGAGGCCTGATGGGAAGGTATTCGAGGAACCACTGGTGATCCTATGTACAGTTGAGGAGTTAAACCATGTCTTGGACAAATGGATCGGAGATGGAATTGTTAGGCCATTTACTGTGTCTAGGCCACTAACTGAAGAAGAAAAGAAGAACCCTTTGTTTTGCAGGATCCATAATTATGTCAAGCATTTCACCAAGGATTGTTGGATCCTCTGTAGACTCTTCCACAAAAAGTTAAGAGAAGGAACCCTGGAACTCACTCAGAAGGAGCCAGAAGTGTAGAGGAACCCCTTGCCTAACCACAAAGGGAAAGGGATGGTAGCAGTAGTAATCAATGGGAACCCGGCAGAAGCAGGAGAATTAGAAGGATCCTTCCACCTGAGCACAGTCATGACCCTCCAGAAGAATCCCAAGTTTAGGTCACTATTCAACCAACTGGGATTTGGACCAGAAGTAAGAAGGGTGGCCACAGAGTCTCTCATGAGTATAGCAGCAGATTCGAGGATGGAATGCTTCACAGCAGAGTCACATGCTAGTCGAGCTTTCCTGGAGACAACCAATGTAATAACTTTCACTGACGAGGACATGGAGGTTGAGCATCCAGACCACCATAGGCCCCTTTATCTAATGGCCACCATAAATGATGTCCAAATCATAGAGCATTGGTGGACACAGGGGTATCACTCAATCTCATAGCCTTAAGTACCCTGGAAGCTGTGGGCCTGGTTGACAGAAGGATCCTGGGGGCTCCCATGGAGATAACAGGATTTGGGGGGTCAGTAGAATCAACTGAAGGGTACGTACAGCTAGCCTTGAGGGTAGGGCCAATAGTGGCCCAAATAAGGTTTCATGTAATTAATGCAAAGGTATCTTACCATGTATTGTTGGGACGCCCATGGCTCCATAAACACCGCCTTATTCCATCTACATAACATCAGTGCATTAAAGGGAGATTGAATGGGAGGCTCGTGAGGATCCCTACCAATCGTAACCCTTTCAGCCAGGGAGAAGTGAATTTTGCAGAAACGATATTTTATGATGAGTTAGAGCTAGATGATGAGAGCCTCGCGTCAGGTACTCCAAGGACACCTATTCTAGAAGAAGGAGAAGAAGGAGGAAGGGGCACCCGTGACCTGAGAAACCTTTTGGAAAGAAAAAGATAAAAAAGGGAGCTCAGCTCTTCAGGATCCCGATAGTGTGTGGTGGTACGAGAACCTGGAGGAAGGTTGATTTATCGTTTGTGAAGGTGCATGGGACCTGAATGTATCACGTAGAAAGGTACCAGACCACCAAGTTGCATGATGGCCCAAGAAGAAATCCCAGAAGAACCAGTCAAGGAAGCCCAGGTTCAGCTTGAGGAAGAATTAAATGAGATAAATTTGGGAACTGAGCTGGGATCCCAAAAGCCTGTCTTTATTAACAGTCAGCTGATGACACAAGAAAGGGAACAATTGGTGGCCTTACTCCAGAAATACAGAGATGTGTTCGCCTGGACCTATGATGAAATGCTTGGTTTAGACCCTGGATTGGTAGTTCATTCTCTTAATGTAGACCCAGAAATAAGACCAGTAGTTCAGCCGGCTAGGGTCTTTCACACCGAGGTAGAAGCTCAGATAATTCAAGAAGTCAAAAAGCTGCTAACAGCTGGTTTTATCAAACCCATCCAGCACCCAAAATGGCTTTCCAACATAGTACCTGTGAAAAAGAAAAATGGTCAGATCTGTTGCTGTGTGGACTTTCGCAACCTGAACAAGGCATGCCTAAAAGATGAGTTCCCCCTGCCCAATATCTATCTCCTTGTAGATTCGGCTGCAGGAAGCTCTATGTTCTCATTCATAGATGGATACAGTAGGTACAACCAAATTCGCATGGCTGCCAAAGATGCGGAGAAAACGGCATTCGGAACTCCAATCGGAAACTTTTATTACACTGTAATGCCTTTTGGCCTCAAAAATGCGGGGGCTACATACCAGCGAACCATGACAGCTATCTTTTATGACATGATACATGAGGAGATGGAAGATTATGTAGATGATATTGTGGTCAAATCAAAGACTAGAACAAGACACCTTCGAGTACTTGAGCAAGTTTTTGAAAGATGTAGGAAGTACAAACTACGCATGAGCCCTATGAAATGTGCCTTCGGGGTGTCTGCTGGAAAGTTCCTTGGGTTTTTGGTACACCACAAAGGCATAAGTGTAGATCTAGCCAAGGCCACAGCCATCGCCACAATGAAAAGACCGACTACTGTGAGGGAGCTCAAAAGCTTTCTAGAAAGGGTTTCCTATATTAGGAGATTTATGCCTGGTTTAGCTTCAGTTACGACGGGTTTATCTAAATTGTTGAAAAAGGGAACTGAGTTTACCTGGGGAGCGGAATAACAAGAGGCTTTCTAGAGGATTTAGCACATCATGAATCATTTGCCCACCCTCTAGGCACCAGTGTGTGGGCGACTTCTGTTACTATACTTAGCATCAAACTCCCAGGCAATAGGAGCTTTGCTAGCATAGGAAGATGACTAGGGGAACGAGCAGCCTGTTTACTATGTAAGCAGGACACTTAAAGATACCAGGACCAGGTACCCCAGAATAGAGAAAGCCTGTCTAGTAATCATCTACGCATCCCAGAGGTTGAAAATGTATTTCTTAGCTCACCAAATACTTTTGGTGACTAAGTCCCACCCCATAAAGGCATTCCTACACCAGCCCCTTCTCACGGGAAGGATAGCACAATAGCTGGTCTTGCTTTCTCAATATGACATAGGCATCAGAACCCCCAAGGCTGTCAAAAGCTAAGCCATAGCAGATCTGCTGGCTCAGTTCCCAGGAAAGGAAGAAAGCCCACTGAGTGAAGAAATCCCTGGTGAGGTGGCAGTAACAGAGATCCTAGGAAAGAAATGGATAATGAGATTTGATGGGTCAGCTACAACAACTTCAAATGGGGTGGGAATTGTACTAAGCTGTGAGAATGGGGACACCATACCCTTGTCTTTCAAGCTTGGTTTCTCATGCTCTAATAACGTAGCTGAATATGAGGCGTACTTGACTGGGCTGACTATAGCACTCAGTATAGGAGTAAAGCATATGAGAGTGTTCGGAGACTCCAATCTTGTAGTTTCCCAGGTGAAGGGTGACTTTGCATTATGAGAACAAAGTTTAGTAGCCTATAGGACTTGGGCGCAAAGGCTGGAGCTAGAATTCCAAACCTTTAGCATAGAGTATACTCAAAGAAGTGAAAACAGGTTTGCTGATGCGCTTGCCACCTTGGGATCCCAAATACCATTTAAAGGAAGGGACACGTTGGTAAGGATAGAAAAACAGGAACATTCTATTGTAAGGATCCTCCAAGGGATGTACCTCGGAGAGTCCAAGCAGTAGGATTGGGGGAGTGAAGTCAAAGAAAAAAATGAAAAAGGCAAAGCCTGGAGGGAACATTAAAGAACTAAAAGATTACACTTTGATAGAAGGGGAATTGTATAGAAGGCTGCCAGGGGGAATCTTGTCCAGGTGTATCAACGAGAAGGAAGGAAAGCTGAAGCTAGAAGAATTACATACCCAAGCCTGTGGAATCGTAGAAAAGATCAACCTATATAGAAGAATGCAACGCATGGGATACTACTGGCCAAATATGAACAAAGAGGCAACAACTATACAGGAAAAATGTTAGGAGTGTCTGCTTGCGATAGATAAGGAAGAAAGCTATGCTGTGTTTGTTGCAGAAGATTGGCGAATTTCGTTCATAGAATACTTGGCTCAAGGGATCTTGCCAACTGATAGGACCCTAGCCCACCAGCTCAAGAAACTTGCAGACAGGTATTTCTTACAGAATGGGATCTTATTCAAAAGGGGATATAGTGGGGATCCCCTAAGATGCCTGGGGCCAAAGGAAGCTAGAGAAGTAGTCAGGGAAGTCCATTCCGGTGATTGTGGGAGTCACCCGGGAAAAAGAAGGCTTTATAAGCAGTTATTACTGTTGGGAAATTACTGGCCAACGATGAAAAGGGACTTTGAAGAGCTAGTCAAAACTTGCTATGCCTATCAAGTCCTTGGAGATGCGATCCACACTCACCCAAATGTTTTGCAGGATATGACGACACCATGGCCTTTTCACACTTGGGGGCTCGATCTCATAGGGCCTATAAACCCTCCATCTAATGGTTACATATGGATCTTGGCAGCCACGAAGTACTTTACAAAATGGGTAGAGGTCATCCCTTTGAAAAAAGCCACTGGAGCAGCCGTAGCAAACTTTATTCGAGGCCACATCATTACAAGGTTCGGGATCCCCAGAAGATTGATCAGTGACAACGGGACCCCCTTCATAAACAAAGACATGAAGGGGTTAACTGAGGCATATCACATTAAACATGGAAGGTTTATCCCATACTACCCACAAGGAAACGATCAAGCTGAGGCCACCAATAGGGTGATGTTGAAGATCCTTAAAAAAATGAAGCATGAGTATGGAGGGAAATGGAGTGACCATTTGGCAGATGTACTCTGGGCATGTAGGAGTTCTGTAAAAATAGCCACGAGATTTTCACCATTTTCCTTAGTCTATGGAACAGAAGCTATCAGCCCTGTGGAATTAGTTATTCCTACATCAAGAGTGGTCATTGAAGAAAGCCAAGAAGAAAATGAGGATGCAAACAATGAAAGGAGATTGGCAGATCTGGAAGGGGTAGAAGAAGAGAGAGAACTAGTCAAGAAGAGAAGCCAAAGGTACCAACAAAGAATGACTAGAGCATATGCAAAAGCAGTATGCCCAAGAACTTTCACTGAAGGGCAGTTGGTACTAAGGATGGTGGAACATGTAAGGAGGAACCTACCGGAGCCCTCCAAATTCACCCCAAAATGGGAAGGACCCTACATTATCAGGACAGCCAATGAAAGTGGTAATTACTACCTTACAAAAGAAGATGGGACAGTCCTGACAGAACCCATAAACGGGAAATGGTTGAAACAATACTATGCATAAGGAAAAAGGGATCTCAGCACGCCAGGATCCTTTTGCCAACTTCACAACTCGCTAAGTGTTTTTCTTTTATCGTTTTCTTCGTTTTTGTTATGAATTCTTGTCTAAATGATTTTGTTTAGGAACCTATAATAGATTGACACTCTGTGGTCTGTACTATCTTTAATGATTTTTCCTATGTTCCTTAAATGATGACCATATTTTAATGAAGTTCTCTTTCCTTCAATCTTTTAGTTTTAAATATTGCGAAGTCCAGGTTTGGACAGAATTGAGGGAGGATATCTTGGCAAAAAAAAAAAAAAAAAGTATATATAATACCTTTTGACATATGACTCAGGATCCACCTCACAGATGATTCCAAATTCTCCACAGATAGTTTCAAGTGCATGGTCTAGGATCACAGGCAAAAGTAAGAGCCTAGGATACCTAGCCTGGCACTTGACAAAAGGGGGACCTGTCAAGTTCATGAATTGAGACCATATCTATAAAAATGTATATATATAAAAAAAAAGGGAGAGGATACCCAGTGTACCCAGTTCAGTACTTGCACAACAAAGTAACCACCGGGTACCTGATCCAGGATCTACAGTGAAGCTTGTAGGAACCATGGCCCAGGACTCAGTAAGAAAAAAAAGAGAAAAACAATGTATCAAAGAGAAAAGCAAATCCACATGCTATTGAAAGAAATTAGAAGCAGTCTTGAAACACAAACACAGATCTATGCAAAAAAAAAAAGTAGTGTTAAAAAAAAAAAATAGAGACTTATACAACCCCAAATTGTTTATACGGGTCTAAAAAGGGAGAGGGAAAAGGCTAAGAAATAAGGTTGGCCAACAGGGAGCCATCTGGAGAAATAACAGGCACAGTTGAAGAAGAAAGAATTCTCTGCCTTTTGACCTTCAAATCTTGCAAAGTTTTGTGAGCATGGGCCAAAGCTTCCTCAGTAGCAGTAATCTCAGCATCTATGCTCCTGGAAGCTTGCCTCTGAAATAGCACGTGGGCCAGTAGGCGCAGATGATCCAGCAAAAAGGACAGGTTGAACTTGGCCTCTAAAAGGTCCTGTACCACCCCTCTCCACTCCAAAAGCTTTTTTTCAGATAAAGAGTCTACAGAAGAATCTCTCAAAGAAACCAGCACAGCACACAACAATTCCATTAAGATATTACCCAAAAAAACACTTCCCCTAAAACCGCTGGTGAAGTCCCCTTGACTCTTGAGTAAACTTTCTAACAACGGCAGACTTTCAACAGGGACGGAGAAGCGCTGGAAGTTGCCATAAGAAGACCCAAAGGAATAAAAGTGGCTAGCAGGAAGGCTGTTGAACTCCATAAGATCAAAATGAGCTAAGAAGGTGGAAAGTCTTGAATCAAGATCTAAAGTAGCCACTCCTGGAACATCTCCCATCACTATATCCCCACTTGCAGAAACTGGAAAACCTTCAGCCTTTTATTTTGTTTGAAGATTAGCAATTTGAACAGATCTCACAACTCCTTCAGGAATAACAGACTCAGAATCCTTAACACCTATATCAACACTCACAAAAAAAAAAAAAACAGACTTAGTTCAAAAAAAAGGGGGGGGGGGAGGAGTGACAAAAAAAAGAAGAAAAAAGAAGAAGAGCAAACCAGTATCAGCCTCCTAAGGCGGAGCCTCTTCCTCTTGCTCCTCTGATTTCTTAGAAGATTATGGGAAAGGACACAAAGCAAGTTGAAAAAAGGGTGAGGAAACTGTGGCGAAACGGCTAAAGGAAGGTAGAGATGCAGGGGGCTTCGCCATAGAAGAAGAAGGCGGGGGAAAAGGTGTAGGAAAAGAAAGGAAGAAAAAGGAAACACAGTAGGAACAATCTACACTCGCCTTCAGAATTCTTTGATTCCAAAGAAGAGGCAACACTGGGAACAGACCTCACACTAGCTTGACCTAAAAGGAGAAAGGAAAGAAGAAACTCAAAAAAAAGGGGGAAAGGAAAAAAAAAAGGGAACAAAAGAGAAATAGAGATAAAACACTATTATAAAGGGAAATACGACTCACCTGTTTGTTTGGATAAAGGCGTGCCTCCCGAAGTCTCTTTACTTGACAATGTTTGAGAAAACACGGTTCTGATCGGACTGGGAGTTCGCTCAAGTTGAGGACTTTGAGTGCAGGGAGCCTGGAAGCTTCTGGATCCTGAGTAGTTTGGACACCCTGCATCGGCTGCCCGGTCTCCTCAGCTATACCACCACTAGGGGGCTCCTCCTCCATACCAGGAAACGCAATAGAAAGGGCTGTAACCGTTTCTTCCTCCAGAACCCTACCAGCCATGGGAGGGGACACCTCCACCTAAAAAGAAGAAGAAGGGGGAAGGCAAACAATAATAAGTGAAGACAACAGGGTGACACAAACACACAATACCAGAGCAAAGGAATAAGAGCAAACGGAGAGGCATGAACAAGGGAAGTCCATACCACATCATCACCGGACGACTGACTTCTGCCCTTCTTAAAGTTCGACTTGCATTTGGACTGCAAAGGAAACAATCGCTCATTAGCTAAAAGGAGGAAGTGACTACAACAATAGTAACAAATATAAAAGAGAGAAGAAGGAAAAAGGTCTTGCCCTTCTCTCTCTCTCTACAAATTCTTTGAAGGTCTTTTGTTTACTACGAGTACGCCCAGAGGGTCCTAAAGGGGGCTGGGATACAAAATCAGAGGATCACAAAGGACCATGGACTGAAGAAGTCACAGGAACCTGGGAAAAAGAAGACTTTACCTTGGTCTTATTCCGGGTCCTTGTAGTCAAAGGTTGCCCGACTTCCTTGTCCTCCTAAGACACCAACTGTGTCTGGTATTTCCCAGTCTTTCTCTTTTTTGCCTCGGGACCAGCCTTCATTCCTTCTGTACTTTCTTCAACATCAACTATTTTCATTTTTTCCGGCCTAATCTCCTTGCCTTTACCCGTGGGGGTGGTAGCACCTATTGTTTCCATTGCACCCTTCTTAATAGGTACCCTGGAGGAAGTACCAATAATAAGACCACAACCCAACCAAGTTACGGGAAAATCTTGTGCATATGTTACCCAACCTCCCCTGGAGGCATGCCATTTTGCGAACCCCGTTTTACTACTTATAGTAGTGGAAACAATCCCAGCAGTGGGCAGGGATAAGCGTCTATCAGATGTTGGAGCAGAGGAAATACTAAGATTAGGAGTTTCCTTAATTGTGTCAGAGCCAACGTAATCAACAAAAGACTTTTGTATTCTTCTCCAGTAGCCAATATAGCCATTGGAAGCAAAAACTCCTCTCTGGGAGTTAGGCACTGCAAATTGGGGGCTCCTCTGTGACCAATAGGAGAAGGCTTGCAGCCTTAAGAAAGGATCCAAAGAGGGGAGAGACGGTACTATATCCTTAAAAACTGGGGGAATATCCTGGTCGAAACGGAACTGCCGAAGCACCCGGTGTGCTGAATAATGAGTATATCTTGGGCCGCTCAAAGAAGGCACAGGAAGCCAAGAGGGACTAATGCAAGCAAGATAAGCCAAACTGCCCTCATTACCACGACGCAGATCAAAAGTATTCCCTGTAGAAGTTAAAAAAGAAGACAACACAGAGTCGCAGGCAAAGCCAGGACCAAACTCACGAGGAGATCTCCAGTGTAAATTTCCTGCTTGATCAAATAACTCAACAAGGTTGAGACCACCACCTTTCAGACTAATCCAACGAAAGATGATGGAGAAAGTATCAGTCAAATTACCATAAAGACCCTTAACTATATCGGGGGATCCTTGGAATTTATCCTTCACAAACTTCAAATTCCTGCACTTAGCCAAAGTGGCTAAAGAACGGTCCCACATAAATATCTGGAGATGAAGTGATCACATAACAAGAATCACCCTCGGCCTCATCTCCATGAAGCTGATCTAACTGAGAATAAACATGGCCCAAAAACAGAAGAGCTAAAGGGTATTGAGCGCTTCGAGCCAACTTAATCGCTAACGGAAAGAAGGTAGACTTAACCCCGTACCCTAGGAACTCACTGAATAGAAATTTGCTAAGCCAGAATGTTAGGAAACCAACCCGCCTGACTTCTTTATCCTTCTCACGGGAAAGGGTCAAGACCTATCTCCCCATTCTGGCTGGCTTACCACTTGGAGAGGCAGTGCGACCATCAAAATGGCTAAACAACTTATTTTCTACCACGAGATCCTCTTCAGAAAGGCTAATGTCAAAAGGACTCTCATCCCTAAATACCGGGAGAAGGAAGTTATTGACCACATCCTCCAGGGTAATTGTTAACTCACCAACAGAAAAAAGTATGAAGAGAAGGGCACCAATGGCGTACCAGATGCCTGAGCCCTTTAGCGTCTTTGAAACCTTCAAGATTCCTGGAAATCGCCACCGCTTTTAGGATACCAGCGCACTTCAGGCAACCCACGAACTCCTCATCAGATAGTTCCTTATCCACCTAGATGGGCCAACCTTGGATTTTCCTCGGAACAAAATCAAAAAAGATAGGCACCGCCTCTTGAAGTCCCTGCCTAATCTGAAGATCAAAAATCTCTCTAGGGTCTGGAACCTGGGCGGAACCAGGGAAACCCGCCTGACTAGAAAACACCCAAGCATGAGGGGACGGAGGAGCCTCACCATGAGACACCTGAGGAAAAAATAGACTGGCAGAGTACCAGGGGTCCCATAAAGGAAAAGCTGGTCGCTCAGTGACTTCATGAGATTCGCTCGGAGCAGAACCAGAAGAACCTTCGCCTTCAAAAGGGCTTGGAGTGCGCTCTTTTCTTTTTCAGGAGGAAGAAGAAGCCATTAAAGCAATGGGAATGATGAGAAGAAAGGGGGATTGGAAGAATGGAAAAGGGAAAATGGGAATAGTAGACTGTTTGAAAAGAGAGAAAAGAGACCTGAGAATGAAAGACTCAGGGAAGCAAAGAGATAACGTGAAACGGCTGCAATAAAAGCACAAAGAGCAGTTGGAGAAGACAGTGTATAGAAAGACGCGCCAGTTGCCAAAATATTTAATTTTGAAGAAGAGATTAATTAGCAGTTATTAATGGAAGTTACGGGGAACAAAAAAGGTGGGTAAAGGAAATTTTACTCCAAATACTCAACTGCCACGTCTCGTGCAAAGGGGAAATTTCAAAATGGAGGAACACGACAAGCAGAAAAGACTAAGATAACCAAAAAGCAACAGGAAAGGCCCGGATCCTGAATAAGAAAGAAGGGAACCCAGGGGTAATTAAAAGAAAATCCTACAGAATCTAAGAAACCCTGAATTACTCATGCGTGGGCTTTAGGCAACCCACGAGCTTGGGGGGCTAAATGTTGAGGTCTAAAAAGTCACAACACCCAAGCCCAAAGAAACAAGCGCAAGGGGCCACAAAAAAGAGAAGAAATGGTAAGCTCAAGAGGCTTGAAGCCCAAAAAACATCAAGAAGAAAAAAGGGGAAGCCTAGAAGCTTATGAGAAAAGAAGAAAGGAAAGGAAAAGAAGCCCATGTTAGAGGATTGAAGAAGAAAGCTGAGCCGGGATCCTCAGAGACTGCTAAAAGGCTCGGGATCCCCCAGGCGTGTAAGCACAGTCAAGAAAAGATTAAGACAATTCAAAAGGAAAAGACAAAAAGAAACACAGGAAACAGAGGAGAGGCCACGTCCTTCTCAAGCATCATACGACCCAGCAAGAAAAAGAAGAAAGAATCAGTGACTTCGCATAGCGCAAGTGGGTAGCACCTTGGGGAACCAGAATGAAGAAGTATAAAAAAGGAAGTAGCAGCGAAAGACTTTCAAACTGGCAGAATGAGATTCCGCCCATTTGAGAAAAAAGATAAAGAAGAAGGACGGCCAAAAGTTGGATCACGAAGAGCATGAACTCAGCATATTCCGAAATAGGTAGTTAGCCATGGACTTTCAAAGAAACAAAATTAAAAGGAAGGAAAGGATGAAGAACAGGGAAACTGATCCTACTGGGCGATGGACACAATACATACTCTAGTACCCAGAGGGCGAAATAGGGGAATCAATAGTTCCCCTGGGACTCCAGAATAATATTATAAAAAGGGGGAAAGGATTGCGAAGAGGGGTAGAAAATTTGGAACGGGAGAATCATTGATGAAATTCTGTCGAGAAGAAAAACTCAGAGAAAATTAGTAAAATTATTTCTCGGTATCCTAGAGAAAGCCATTATAGCACATACTCGGATTAAAAAAGAATCAAACTTTGCAAGTCTTAAAGGTTAGAATAACCATTTAAGACTTTAATTTTTGAGTTTGCTTGAACCTTGTATCACATCTTAGTGAGCATACTGTAGTCATAATAAAGAAAATTCAATGAAATATTCTCTACTGATTTGAGGATCCCTAACCATTACTTTGTGCTTTTACTATTTTGTTCTCTGCATTACTTTGCTGTTTTGATTTGTTGTTCAATACAAATATCCTTGTTTGTTAGATTATATGTATTGTAGGAAGCACGCCCTGTGCACCACTTGATTCTTAAACAGCCCTTTAGCTGCGGTGAATCAAAACCCGGTCCACCAAACCACAACTATTCGGCTCAGGATTCTTAGGCCTGAGTATTACAGAAAAAGCATTCTCACAATAACCACAAAAAAAAGAAAAAAGAAAAAAAATCAAATAGCAATCTCATAACATTTAGTTGGGCTTACGTGTTTTTTAGTTGACATTAACTTTATCCAAATTCTTTAATGTTTAATTTCTTATAAAAAAAACATTTATTTATTATTATTTTTTTAAAACACCTCATGATAGACACAAAATTATAATTATTCTTATAAACTTTTTTCTATACATCTCTATCAATTTTTTAGATAAATACAAAAACTTAGTTATTGTTATCTTTTGTTTTTTTCCTTCACTATTTTTGCTAACATTGCACATATATTAGACTTCATTCTCTCAATTTCTTCTCCATAAATATTATTTTCAATTTCTTCTCTGTAACTTTCTTTTTTAATAGGAATTTCTTTTTAACTTTGAGTTTATATGTTGATTTATATTTCTTTCTTTTCGATACTTCATTTAAGTTACTTTTTTCATTTATATTTCTTTCGTTTTTATGCTTCATTCAAGTTACTTTTTATTTGGTTGATCTTTTTGGGTAATTAAGCAAGTTTAATCTTTCAATCCCTTTTTTCTTTATGTGAAAAATTGCATAGCTTTAATTTTTTTTTTATATATATATATATATATATATTGTGGGGCCTGAAAATTGGAATCCCGGCCCACTTCACATTAAGGGCCCAAAACCCAGGCCGAGGAGCCCTATCTTCAGGGACACGCAATAAAAGCTCCTTGAAGGCCCAAGGACGTGGCCGAGGACGACTCTATGCTTGACATCTCGCAAAACGCTCGAAGAAAAGGACAGACTCAACACAGGAGTAGCACAGGGGAAAAGGCTGCCAACACCTTAATGTGGAGCCATCGCTTGACAAACCCATACTCGCACCATGCTATCCAGCTCTTCCCCAACCACTCCGACGTGAGGGTTGATAAGACGAGTAACCACCCCAAATAAGGAGAAACTGACACGTATCTGAGGAACGGGAGAAAATATCAATATAAAAGGGGGAGGGATATCATGGTGGAGGGGGCTGATGCCCAAAAGGAAAAAATCCTGGCAGACACTGTTACCCACGGGGAAGAATGAGACGCTACTCGGACTAAGTCCGAGGAGACGGACCTCTCAAATCCCATCCATGTAAGGTAGGGCCCTTCAGGCCAAATTCACCTACGCATGGGTTTCCATGAAAATCCGGATCAAATCACCGCCCAGCGCCCAATGGTATGCCTTTCCAAACCCTCTCTCTACAAATCATATTGTTTGGGCCCTTTACACATGAGCCCAACGCCATTCTTGGGTCGTGAAAATCGTGTCCTTACAATTGGCGCCGTCTGTGGGAAGGCTTGCACGTTGGCGCAGGTGGCGGTGAAGTTAACTCTCTAGCAAGCAGAGATTCACGGGGTTTCCTCCATCTCAGGCGACCTGCAGCTGTTGCTCCGACATAAACTTCTGCTAGGGGCTACGCCTTGCAGTGCCAATGGCGCGGGCAGCTCTAGGGGCTTTTGGCCTCAAACCAGCTCTTCCCGCCCTGGTCCAGGGGCTTACGTTCGAAACATAAAAAAAAAAAACAAAAAAGAAATCTTACAAGTTTTGGACAGAACCAAGGCCTTGTATGGTCCTCGGACTCAAGCCTATGGGGAAACCAAGTACAAAAAAGAAATCTTACAAGTTTTGGACAGAACCAAGGCCTTGCATGGTCCTCGGACTCAAGCCTATGAGGAAACCAAGTACAAAAAAGAAATCTTACAAGTTTTGGACAGAACCAAGGCCTTGCATGGTCCTCGGACTCAAGCCTATGGGGAAACCAAGTACAAAAAAGAAATCTTATAAGTTTTGGACAGAACCAAGGCCTTGTATGGTCCTCGGACTCAAGCCTATGGGGAAGCCAAGTACAAAAAAGAAATCTTACAAGTTTTGGACAGAACCAAGGCCTTGCATGGTCCTCGGACTCAAGCCTATGGGGAAACTAAGTACAAAAAAGAAATCTTACAAGTTTTGGACAGAACCAAGGCCTTGCATGGTCCTCGGACTCAAGCCTATGGGGAAACCAAGTACAAAAAAGAAAAATTACAAGTTTTGGACAGAACCAAGGCCTTGCATGGTCCTCGGACTCAAGCCCATGGGGAAACCAAGTACTTAGAAAGATTACATTACATGAACCTTAGAATACCAAAGGGATTGATGCAACCCAGAGCAATATGCTACCAAAAACACGATTGAGGTCTCTCATTGCTCAGCTACCCTCTCGGATGAATTATTTAGAAGTTTATCGTTCTCGGACATTTGTCTAGCATGCATCGCACAACGCTCGGCCATTATCCTGGTTAGTTCCAAGAGTCTAATTTATTGAGGATTACCATTGTTATACTTGATGATGTCAGTAAGTTTAAACCAGTAGGGATTTGTTTTAAGACATTTTTCTGCTCCAAGTATTATTAAGGGCAAATGTATATTTAATATTCATTCACAAAGTAATTACTGCCGAGAAGAAAAATATTTAGAAAGAAATAAACTCATCTTTTATTAAAGCAAAGAAATAGTACAGTGTACAATGAAAAGCTGAAACAAGCTTATACTGAAGCTAACTACGTAAGTAAAAATAAAAAATACAAGAGAATGAAGATGAAGCCGAAGAAGAAGCACAGAGGAGAGGTTGGCTGCTTTTCCAGGATGTTAAGTAAGGGGACTATTCCTCAATACTTTTACATGCCCATAGCTCAGGCAGCAAAAGAACCCGACGTGGGGCCTGCATTGTTGAAGAAAAGGTGCAGATAGCACCTGGCTTTGGGCTGGCGCCGTTGAAGAAAAGGTGCAGGGAATCCAACTTGGGGCCTACACCGTTGAAGAAAAGGTGCAGGGAGCCGGAAGTTGAAGAGCCTCCACGAAAATTTGCCTGCAACAAGGCAGACGGCGCTGATGGCGGAAATTCTTTCTTCTGACATACCAAAAATTTGGCATGACTAGAACCTGCTTCGGATTTTGGCTGAAAGAGGGAGAAATACCATCTTCCCCTTGCCAAAACAAGAGACTGGCTTGAATCTGTGCCACCCTTGTCCGTACCTCATCACCTTGAGTATCATGAGGAATCGGTGACTCAGTAGCGTGCGCAGACTTTTCGTCCCCATCCACGCTTTAAACAACTTACTTTGAGGAAGAATGGAACTAGAAGTGGAGATCGTGGATATGGGAGATGGAGTGACCCCCTACCCTATTTATACACAGAGCAAACCGGTGGCACTTAATTCATGCGAATTCCCAAGGAACGCAACGGACAAGGCAGACTTGGCTCAATTTCCAACCTCACCCTCAGCCGTAGGATCTGAAGATCCTCGTGAAGGTGCGCCTCGAGTACCGAAATATCAAAGGACTCTGCGGGAATGGAAAATAAAGGAGCGTCCCTTGTTTTGACACGACTCCCATGCAAATGGAAAAACGTAAAAAGTAATAGAGTAAAGGATGTGAGCAAGTCACGAGATGGGCTCAGCATCACCAAAACCCTCCTTCCCAATTAAAAAGTCGGGAAGCAAGATTTTGAGGGGCTATTGTAGGGCCTGAAAATTGGAATCCCAGCCCACTTCACATTAAGGGCCCAAAGCCCAGGCCGAGGAGCCCTATCTTCAGGGACACGCAATAAAAGCTCCTTGAAGGCCCAAGGACGTGGCCGAGGACGATTCTATGCCCGACATCTCGCAAAACGCCCGACGAAAAGGACAGACTCAACACAGGAGCAGCACAGGGGAAAAGGCTGCCAACACCTTAATGTGGAGCCCATCGCCTGACAAACCCATACTCGCACCATGCTATCCAGCTCTTCCCCAACCACTCCGACGTGAGGGTTGATAAGACGAGTAACCACCCCAAATAAGGAGAAACTGACACGTATCTGAGGAACGGGAGAAAATATCAATATAAAAGGGGGAGGGATATCATGGTGGAGGGGGCCGATGCCCAAAAGGAAAAAATCCTGGCAGACACTGTTACCCACGGGGAAGGATGAGACACTACTCGGACTAAGTCCGAGGACACGGACCTCTCAAACCCCATCCATGTAAGGTAGGGCCCTTCAGGCCAAATTCACCTACGCATGGGTTTCCATGAAAATCCGGATCAAACCACCGCCCAGCGCCCAATGGTATGCCTTTCCAAACCCTTTCTCTACAAATCATATTGTTTGGGCCCTTTACACACGAGCCCAACGCCATCCTTGGGTCGTGAAAATCGTGTCCTTACATATATATATATATATATTTGTAATAGGATTTGAACCCATGTTCTTGAGGTAGCAAACGTACCAACTAAATTTGATAAAGATGAAAATGATGTGCACATATGGCTAAAGGATGTCTCCCCAATAATTTGAAACCAGGTTCATGAATTAACATATTTTTTTATTTAATTTTCTTATTCTTTGTAAGGCATTGATTTTTATCGCATGTGTTTTTTGATACAGTTTATGATAGCTATTTTGTTTTTTTGAGGGTTTGATATGGTATTTCACTATGATTATCAATATGTATTTTATGAGTTTTAATCGGTAACATATATTCTTCCATGAATATAAATTAGAGAGAAATTTTTGAGAAATAAAAAAGAAATAGTAAAATTGAAGAACCAAGATGGTTGACTATTTGAAGCCCACCTTGAAGAAATAAAATTAGTAACTTTTTTGTTGGGTTAAGATAATTAAACTTTTTATTATTTTTAATAAATAATTACAAAATTATATATAAGAAATAAAATATCTTATTCATGATATAAAAATATTTACCATTATATATATATATATATATATCTCTTATTAAAAGAGTGCAATAAATATGATTGTTTTTAGAATGCATAAGATGATTTTTTTTTTTTTTTTGTATATTATTTTTTGCCAATATTATGAAGCAAAATTTTTAGGCTTTGCTTCAAACTTATGTGGATTTGAATTTGTCATTAATTTTTTTGCAAAATTTGTCATTATTTTAAATGTTTAGTAGTTTAGATTATTCTTAATTATTGAATTGAGGTTTCCACTTAAATATGATTTCAATTATGGTTTTGGATAGTTTTTAATTATTAAATTAAATTTTTTTCTATTTAAATTTTCATTGGTGATTAATTGAGCCTTAAAGCTCTATATGTGTGTGTGTGTGTGTGCGTGCGTGCACATTTTATATATATGTGTGCATTTTATAATACCTTAGTTTCACACAATATACATTCACTATATAACTTAAAAATAAAATATTCATATATTTTTATTATCTATTCTATTATCAAATTTTAAGTAAATTAATTAAAAAAAACTATTGACATATGAATTTCGATTAAGCACGGGCATAATGCTAGTATATATAAAATATGGATCAAATAAGTCATAGTTGCTCCAAATAAATATCCTATATAATTGCCACGTCTTTCTGTCAAGTAGATATAGAATTTAATTGCCACATGTAATTAAAGAGGAAAAAAAAGAGAAGAATAAAACTAAATTAGTTAACTATCCAATAAGGTTACTACAACTCATAAAAATGTTTAATTTCATTCTTATCCAAAGTTATATATACCTAAAATCTAATCCTAGCAGTTGAGTAGTTCTCATCACGCCTGACTTTAATAAGAACTACGTTGACATGGATGAGTACCTCGCCTTCACTGACCTTTAGGTAAGTCTTTTTTAACACGGACAATAAATTTGGAATTGATGATACATAAATTACATAATAATCATTCATTTAATTATTATTTCTAAATTATATAAAAATAATAATAATTTTTAAATAATATTATATATTTTATGTAGATTCATGACTAAAACCTTGTAAGGCACAAACCTTCAACTAGCTTACTTATAAAAGAAGTTCTATTTATTTATTTATTTTTTGATGAACAAAAGTTCTATTTAAAGTTGTCACTGAAGACACACCATATCGAGGAAATAGAAAATTAGTTGATCCACAATGTTTATCTTACTACTGGGTTTAATAAACAGTGGACTAACAAGGGGTATACAACTTAGTACGTGTATCAACTGTAAATGACTAAATTTCAAGTTTGAAATAAAATTAAACAAGTAAAATAGCTTTGCAAATGTGAATTTGTATTGATCAATGTGCAGTATAATTATCTATGATTACAAAAGAGTAATCTTATGATTTGATCTCTTTGAAAGATTTGCTGATTGGAATTGTGATAATGTGATTTTGATTCAAATACCAAATTAATATCCTTCAATTTGTTTGAGGAATGAATAGAAGATCTTTGAAATAGAATTACAATGAATTTCTGACTATGAGCTTGTTAGAAATCCTTTATTTTTCGTGTTCTTTGTGTTCTTCATTCGTTTTTCGTCTTTGAAGATTTGTAGTGAAAATTCTTCAGGGCTTTGGAGGCTTGAATTTGTAGAGAGTTTCACCGATTTGTGGTTTTTGAAGTTTCTGGAGACTTTTAAGTTTGATTCTAGTGAATTTTCAGATATAGGAAAATGATTTGGATGATTTTTCTTCAAATGTTCTTCATATTTGAAAGTTGAAGTTTTGGGAGGCTTTAAGCCTTGATTCCAGCACAATATCTATACTTCTGAATCTTATTGATGCTGCTAGTGGTGTGGATGTCTTCCTTGATGTTTTGGTCTGTAGAAATGCCTTAGAAAGACTTCTATTTATAGGAGTTTGGGGGTAGTAATTGAGTGACGCATGGTGAAATCTGATTAGCGACACATGTCACAACCTAAATGGAGGAGCTTTAAGACTTTTTCACAAGACATATGACATCATTTAATTGGCTGAAATGTTTTAATTTTCAAGATAACACATGTTAGCACCCGATTGGATTGCTTATGTCATTGCTAACATATGTTAGTGACAATTGACAGATTTCTGTTGGTCTTTGAATAGTGACAGTAGAACCCAATAGTAGTACATGATGCTTATAATTGGTTGTATGATGTGTCAGATTGTGATAAGTTGAGAATTTTTTGTTTCTTAAACAACTACCCATTTCCCATTACAACTGACTGATTTTAACCTTTTAAGAACTAATTGTATATGCAATGAAAAATATCCCGAACCATTGGGATATGTATCAATTATCTTGTGCCAAATTTGATTAAAAATTATTTATTTTTTACGGATTTTGCTTACTTGGTGAATACAAGTTAGATTGAGGTAATTATAGGATGACATGATTTCATTCCCATTGCGAGCGCAATAAATGTCTGACATGATACGCAATGATATTTATTTAACTTAAACATGACTGTGAAGTAAGCTTTAACAAATTTGATACAAAATAAATGATTAGATTCCCATAATATATATTGTAAATTTTTATGGTTGAATAAATCAACGGCTATGGTGTTTGATAGGAAGGGAATGGTTTTTTAACCAGATGTGAAAGGATTTTCTTAACCAGGTCATTACTAAGGTACTGGTACCCTGCTTGGCTTGGATGTATGCAATCCCAAAACAAGTACTGGGAAGCATTTGCACATAATTTACTATATTCATTACACAATGGACCTGTTTCCACAAACCCAGTTCCGCAGCAGCCTCTATTAGTTTGCACAAAGCCTGTTGGACCACAAAAAAAATTAGTCCTAAAGTTACACAATTGTAAATATCAAGAAAACTTTGAGAGGGTGCCTTACGTACCATATTTTTGTGGATTGTTGATCATGTCATTTAGGGGCTCATACACATCTGCATATGCAAATAATGTCCCCGGAAGGGATTCTTGCAATTTGGGCAACAGTTTCACCAACTTTTGATTATAAGTTCGAGAATGTAAATTTTCGCTCTCCAAACATCTTCTATCATTCGGAAGTAGTTTAAATCTTGAAGTTATTTGAATGGGCAGACAACCTATCGGAGGAAGCCCTGCTATAATCATAGTACGCAATCCCAGGTTGTGTAGCTCCTATAGATATACAAAACAAAGAAGAGAGTAATGCTTTAATAGCAGAATAATAATCATGGGGGAAAAATAACCCTAATGCTAGGCACATAGCATCATGACCTGTTGTGATCACAACATACCATATCAGTAGTTTTGAAATAAAATTATGAAAAATGTTGTGTCTGTAAACTTATTCGGCAAACAAATGTTATTTAGGTACAACATTCAAGGAGGAAGGACAGATGCATGTTTTACCTCAACAAAGTTTTTCATCCCTTCCAGCAAAAAATGTTGGTATTCATCAATGGTGAACTCTATCCTCCTTGAGGGTATATCATAGAAATTTAAGATAAAGTCATTAGTTCCCGCACTAATAAGGACCAAAGAACCATTGATTATCTTCATAGCCTCGTCATTCCCGACAAACCCTTTTAGCCTTTCCATATAATTTTTGAAGTAGTCAATTTGCTTCATCACTGGGATGACCTTTGATATGTCAACTGTCCAATTATCATAACCTGATCCAGCTGATGCAAAACAAACACCAGTGCGGAGTTCATCATTTGTTATGTTTGGATCAAGAAAAGGAGGGACATTATCTTTGATTCCTAGCAAGCTTGCTACTAGGTCAGGAATCAGTTTCCCATTAGAAAACCTTCCTGTAGGGACTTGACTATCTTTACCATATGGGGCATGATTGGCTTTCAAAACGGTATGAATGTAGTTGTTATTCCCAGTATCTACGGTTGAATCACCAAAGATTAAAATGGCTTGGAATTTGGGCAAGGTTAAGGATTTGCTTGTGGTGGTACTAATGGATAAAATATGAATGAATATGATGATGGAGAAAGGTGGTAGTAAGATTTTCATTTTTTCGAGTGGTTTACATTATCCTATAAAGTAGCTTTAGTATATATAAAAGTGGAACATTTAATTTATGGCCATTTTCAAGTTGCGAAAACATTCAGATGTCAAATCTTGTTAATAAGAAAGTTAATCTCCCCATGAGGTGCATAATCTTGATAGATATCAAGTTATTTAATCTTGTTGATTAATCTAATCGAGATGTATAATGGAGTTAATAACTTACAAATTATTGTTAGCCAAAAATTGTCAAATTACGAAACATTGCTGGAGAATAAATGTATAAACAATGAAAGAAATAAGAAAATTTAATGACGAATATGAAAATTGAATAATGTTAAAGATACAAATTATTTTACAAACTGCTGATATGATGAGTGATTATTGGTAAATGAAAATGTGTTATTAATAATGAGCCTAAATGAAAACCACTAAGAGATTGACTACATCAACATTTTGTAAAAATGTTGTAAAATAGTTTGTGGCTGTAGCATTACTCATGAAAATTTTAATGAATTGGAAACACAATTGAATTTCTTTCGTTAGACAATATTTGTCTCCATATAAGTATTGTTAGGAGTGCTGAATTGAATTACTAATTTGTCGGATTATTGTAAACCAAAGTTGTCAAATTACGTAAAATTGCTGGAGAATAAAGGGTAACAAATGAAAGAAAGAAGGAAATTTAATGAACAATATGGAGATTTTAATGGCTTGGAGGCACAATAGAATTTCTTTCCTTACACAATATTTGTATCCATATAAGTGTTGTTAGAGGTGCGAAACTGAGTTACGCTCTGTTTGTTTTAGCATTAACATTTTCTGGAAAATAGATAATTTTCTGGAAAAGTATCTTATTTTCTGGAAAACTGTCTCATTTTCCTATATTTGATAATGACATTAAAAATGAGCTTGATAACATTTTCTAGTGTTTGACATGCACAATTATTTTTTATAAAATTTCTTGTACAATTTAAAACATGTATAACATGTGTATTTTGTAAATCAACTAATGTTGTCAATATAAATAAAAAAAACCAAGTATGAATTTGGTTTTTAAACTACAAATTTGACAATGGATACAATCAAAATTAGTTGTCCAATTTTCATGATCTTTACCACTCATTTTGTTTGTTCGTTTAGACCCTTAAAACTAGATTGTTTAACCTATTTTATTAACCAAGTAATTACTTAGATTAATTATTCAAATCTAGGTTAAACACAAATAAATCATATCATGCAAAGCAGCGAAAAAGTTAATAACACCACAATATGATGACTTAGGAAAACCGATGAAACGAATCGTTTTAAGGTAAAAACTTGGAGAGAATTTGACCTAACTATCCTCAAGGTAAACAAATTCACTATAAGAGAATTGAAGTTTTTACAATCAGATTTAACTCTAAATCTATTGCTATCTCATGTAGTAACTTACTGACACGACCACGTGCAAGCTCTGAATCCACGGACTTCTTCTCTTCTTAGATTTATACTAACACAAGCCGCCTTGCTTGTGATTTTGAGATCCCATTCAAAGGTTTAAGATCACCATCAGTAATGGTCTTGATGCATCAACTATGTTCTACCAACGCTTGATTGTAGTTCTTGCTTCGGTAGATTCTTGTGTAGTTAGAAGGTATAAAACCTCTTAGATCTCACAAAGAGTAACACACAAGTCTTCTCAAAAGTCTGAAAAACATAACTAGGGTTTCCCTTTTATATGTGGAGAAGTTTAAATGAAACCCTATACATTTTTGAGGGCTTGGACCTGTTCAAAAATTCTGCAAAAAAACTATGCTTGCGATTTTTGATCGGTCGAGCTTGACATAAATTTTCTTCCTTTTTTCTACAGTCAGCTGAACTTGAAATTTGAAACCAACACTTTTAAGCATTGCCTAATACATGAACTAGACATGTTTTGTTCTCGGTTTGCCAACAAAATAAAAACATGATTCTAAACATTTAAACCTAAATCTTTAGAACTTAACACATTTTGTTCATTTATATGAATACAACGCTTAATCGTAACGAATACAACAACAGTAGCAGATACAATGCTCAAAATTATTTGTTTAATTTTGATGATCTCTGTCTTTAACATTCTTATAGTTTTCATCAATCTCAATACTGATGAGTAATGCTAAGGAGTAAGGAATAATTTGGTACAATTTTGTGTCACAACTCGCAACGTGGCGAGTTATGATTGGTTAAGGTGTGATGGTGGATCATGTGGAGATACACTTTTACCAATTACAACTTGTCATGTGACAAGTTATAGCATAAAATTGTGTCAAATTATGTGTCCCTTACATTACTCCAATACCAATACAAACTATTGATAGCATATTGTAATCGGGGTGAAATATTAGGAGTCAATTGTACATTTCAAAAGCTTTGCAGGTACATTATAATTGAATATATTTATAAAATTGCTATATTTTTAATAAAATAGGAAACTTTTTTCGGAAACTTTTTTCAATCGCATATTAAAGTTTATATACAACAGAAAGTGGTCATTTATGCATGACATTCCACAAAAGATTAGAGCTTAGAAAAATAAAAATTGGGACACTTAAAAAAAAAAAAAAAAACTACTTGTTTTCTAACAAATAACACTGCACCCCTTCCTGTCATATGCACAGAATAATTTCTTTTGTTATTTCAAGCTTCTTAACTATAGGAATTTCTACACACACAAACCCTACGCAACAATAACACGCAACCCTTCCTGCCAGTATATATGTTGGAACTTAATTAAAGGATCTACAGAAAAAGGGACAACGCAATTGAACTTGCGAAGATAATTGCAGAATTGCTGTATATTTTATATGGAATCTTCCGAGAAAAAAATCCATAGCAGGTGAGATATACCGTCTCATTTTTATTATTTATATGCATGCCTCTGCATGTTGGTACAAAAAGTTAAGCTTTAACTCATGCACATCATTTGTAACCACCAGTTTAAAACTATAGGCAGGGGTGTAGCCAGAAATTCATACTTGGGGAGGCCAAGTTGCAATATTAATAGAAAAATCATAATTCATAAATTTATAAATATAAAATTATCAACTTTGATATATTATCATACTCTTAAATATTAATGGAAGTACAAAAGGTAGTTTATTTTACCATACACATACAAAAATTTGCATACTATTATTTTAAGTACCATCAACCCATCATTATCCATAATATTGAAAATTTTCATATTTTTTAATGAATTATTCAGCTCCTAATTTCAAATTAAAAAAAAAAATGATGATATGGAAAGAGATATAATATATTATCATATAGCAATACAACAAATTGAACAACTTAATAAACAAAGCATATTCATAAAACTAAATGACCATTATCATATATATAAAAAGCATAAATCTAAATGCCCATATGATGTTGAAGAAACAAACAAACCTGAAATACTGAGACACAAGAAGAAGTTGGAACTGAAAGCAATTATGGGATATTTTGAGAGTGAGGATTATTGTCTATTGGATATTTGGATTGACAACAAATCATTTGGACACTTGGGAGAGCTAACTAGTATTTTATTTGAGGACTTTGAGTTATCTATTGGACTAATAAGTAGAGATCCTAGAAAGAATTGGGGGGGCCGATCATTATTTTCCAGGGAGCCATAGCCTTTTACTTATTTTTTGCTATCAAACTCATAGCCTAACAGTAGAAGAAATCAAAATTTTGGGGGGGCCAAGGGACAACATAGCTCCGCCCCTGACTATAGGTTATGTGTTTGCTTCATGTTTCCGGGTATCAGATAAGATCTTGTTAGGACATATGTGAATCATGTTAGGAACATATGTCATTATAGAATTGACTAATCTTTTGACAAAACGCACTCTACTTGTAATTGGGTAGATCTAGGATATTTAATATTTCAAGGAACAAGATTTCAAGTTCAAGTGTTAAAACTATGCAAACCTATCCAAGATTCAAGTGAAGAATTGTTGGTTTTTAAAACTCGACAGTTAGCTCGACAACTAGTATCTATCGATGTTTAAAAAACTATTTTGGCCCGATGCTCTACAACTCTCGACAGATAACATATCTATCGAGATTTAAGAAAATTAGTTTTCCAGATCTGATTTCACTCCAATTCGTGTATACATGTTTGAGCTTTCTTTTCTCACAACCCTAAATATATATAAAGATTGTTTTAAGGGCCGTCATAGCTTATACAACTTATTACAAAGGTTTTTCACAAGCATATTGTGAATCGAAGACATATGCCCTAATTCATCTTTTTTTTCAAGAAGCTGCTGCGTTTGTACGCCATAGGGTTTTGTAACCAAGAAGTTTCTTGATTTTCAACGTGTGATGAACTGAAGAACTTTGTAGCCAACATCCTTCTCAAGTTGGTGGTTAGTCACGTACTTAGATCCGTGCATCGATTGGTTAATCATGTATTGGGAGTCGTGCATTGAAAGGAGAGATTGTCACTACAGAATAAGTTCAATTGGGTATTGGGGTAAGGGTTCAACTTTAGGTTGGTATAAGGTACTGAGATTTCTTTACTTATAACCGTTTGTTGTGATAATAGTGGATTCTCGGGAGTAGTGACTTTAAAATTACTCGGTGGGATTTTTACTGTATAGGTTTTCCCCATTCGTAAACAAATTACCGTGTCAACTTTATTTTCCGTTGCATATTAACTTAGTTGGTGATTTACTTGTGCTACCACACTATTGCATATTAATTGGATTAATTAATTAACTTGGCTAAATTAATTGATTAATTCATTACAAGGGGTTAATACATTCTTGGCCTATTAGATATTCCGATACTATTTTCGACTATAAAATTTATTAGTTTTATACTTGTATAAAATTAATGTATATCTATGAATTTATCAGTGTTAGAATAGATTCAAGATTGCAATACTCCTGCACCTAAATTAATTTGGAATTGGCATCAAGTACGATCAGAAATATTGAGCACAACCTCCTCCAAATGGGGCTAAGCATGAGTAACGATTGTAAACAATTTTACAATCATCATCGTCTTCCTTCTTTAAATCAACTTTGACTTACACAACTCAAATGTATATTTGATAAAGCATACACTATTTATAAGAAACTATAATAAGATCTCAAGTTATGCATTGCAAGATCAAATGTGAATCTGAGAAATATAGCTGGTTTTGTCCTTCATATATGGGTTTAATGATGGTGTTAAGAAGGGATTTATGGGGAAGTCTTGAGGAATTTAACAAGGTAGTGAAAGATTCCCCCTAAAGAGAAAATGAGTAATGGGACTCTAAGATCCAATGAGCTGGACTTCAATCAATGCATTGAGAATATTGAGTTAAGAGGACCATGCTGCTGTGGGCTGTTTCAACATTTGATCGACTGAGCATAGTTTGGAAAGCCATTGACCTGGGCTTTTACGGCTTTTTTGTAGCCAATTATACCTACAAACCTACACATATTTAAACTACAATTCAACCCTGATTGAAAAAAAAGGAGGAAGACACACACTAAGCCCATAAAAACCTAAGAAATCCTTCTAGTTCTTCTAACCTCTCCCATTGATTCACCTTTGAGAGTTTTATACTTTCAAACACATAGATCACGATAGTAGTATTAGGGTTGTTTTTTGAGACTCCAGAGATGACATCAAATCTTCAAGAAGCCTTAAAGTGGCCGAGAAATTAACCTATGGAAATAAGTAACATTAAATGCACAAGACAAGGCTTATAGTTGCTAACATGAGTGGAAAACTTGGGTACTTAATATTACTATGTGACAGAAGTCGTATGAGTATCATATGTACTTCAACAACCTTCATTAGTGGACTTGTTGAGTTGGGCTTTGCCCAAAATTATTTTTACTATTTTAGGTTTTTATTTCGTGAACCAATCATTGTCTGTGTGTGGATATTTATCGATCTCTATTAAGTGAGTAATGATAATTTAATGTTTAATCAATTATTTAAAATTATTATTCAAATTTATTGCAACAACTCAAGCCAGTAATGAATTTTCTTATTTTCATGATACAATGGACTAAAACTAAATTATAAGACAAAATGAGCCTAGTAAAAATGAAAATGATAAAATGAATGAGTGTGAGAAATAATTTTATTTTGTAAAACATATCGAAAAGTTAACTTGTCAAAAATAATACTTGGAAAATAAAATTTAAATTTATTTTAGTTTGAATTGATCCTAAAATATTAAACTATTTTATAAAAGAAGTCAGACCACTCCAAGAAAACTTATTGGGTTGGGTTTAATTAAACTTAAGTTATCCTGCAATTGGTAAAATATAGTTGAATAATAGATTTGAAATTCAATTCCCGTCTATTTCAAAAACCGATTGATGTCTTGATTTGATGATAAATCATTATGAGCGTACGTCATAGATTGAAACCCTCTTAAAAAAAAAAACTTAATTCAACCCGCAACTTCGGTTTATCCAAGTGACAAAAGGAGGGAATTATGAAAGGTTGTCATTTTTCTTTTAACGATTGCAGGCCTACTCACTGTGAAGTCTAGTTGGCCCAAATGTTTGCCTGAATTGAAATTCTTTCTAAAGCCCAAACTAATTGAAACTAAAATTTCTTTGTGTGGGCAAATATTCTCTTAAGGAAAGCAATTCAATTGTGCCTCTAAGCCATTTAAATTTCCTTATTTATTTCATTGTTTACCCCTTTATTCTCCAACAATGTTTTCATAATTTGGCAAATCTTTTAGCTTAGAATAATTTGACAAGTTAGTAATGCTATGTTTGTTTCACTGAAAAATCTTCTATAAAGATAGTTTTCTACATTTTTCAGTGTTTGGTAACATAAAAAAAAATTGGTCAACAAAAAACTATCTTTAGTCAATGGAAAACTCTAACAAAAATAATGCTTATTTTCAATTGGTTGTTTTCAAAAAAAAAAAAAAAAAAAAAAAGTCAGAAAACAAACTCTCTCTCATGCAGCACATAACTACTCCCATAAATATTATCTTCTTTTGGCCACGGGAAACAATATTTTCTTTTGTGCCGTCAAAGTCTTTTTCATGGTAATCTCTTTCACTTCTTTACTTTTTTTTACTTTTTATCTCTTCTTAGGTCCTCACTGTCACTCTCTTTGGTCATTGATTTCGCTCTCAATTTGTCTCTCTTCTCTCTTTTTTTTCCTTGTTTCTCTTCCCCTCTGTAACATTGTCATTTGAGAAAGTTTTTTGTTTTCTTCCTCAATTGGGTTTGTAAAGCCAATTCCCTTAGTGCAACAAAGGCGAAAGATTGCATTAATATAATTGTGTTTGTCTTGTCCATGCATTTGTGTGTCTGTTTGTATTCAGCATATTAGTTTATATTTTGTCTTCATACTTTTAAGTTGCGCTTTCAATCATAGTAGCAAGCTCCATCGATTTGAAGCTTGGGTTTTAAACATCGTTAGGAGGAATTGTGGGAAAGGTTTGTGGATATGATTTTACCAAGGCGCAAAATTCTTAGCTATAAAAAAAAACGAAAAAACAAAAAACAAAACTTAACATTCCTCAACCTGATTCTTGAAACAATATTTATTTACATATGAAAATTATTAAAACTCATAGAGAAAGCTTTTAAATTATTAAAACTTTCAGGTGATGATGTTTTATACTACCAATAATAGGGGCTTTCTTCTAGCTTTATCTATGAATGCCGCTCCAATACCAGTAATCATAACTTGCAAAAGCGAATCATATGAATATGTTTATATAAGAAAAGAGTTATTATAGATTGTAGGGAGTTGGCAAACTATATGAGAATTAATTACTTTTATAATTGCATAGGTTATAATTCCAATACTAGAAGAAAATCTGCTTGAACAACATTATGAAGTGTGATTGACAATGTATCATCATATTTTGCACATTATCTTTTTAGATTTATTTGCGACTTCATTTTGAATTGAATTAATACTTCATCTATTACTTTCGTATTAGTCTGCCCAAATATTTGGAATTTAATAGCATGTACTAGCTAGTGTCGGTGCAGGACATATGACTTTTGGAGCCACTGAACTAGCTAGCTAGACTCTGCTATTTAAAATTTAAAGACAAAATTAATCCTCCACCAATATGTCCTAACCAACCAAACAGACTCCACTAGATTTTTTTTGGTTTTCAAACAAAATTCAATACTCAAAATCGAAATAAAAAAGAAATAAAGCCTGTTATTGAGAGAAAACAAGAATATTTTTTCGAAGACAGTGAGTTCTCAAATAACTGATGGAACATGAAGGCCACAAGTCTGCTGAGAAATATATCAATTTTGTCATATCAAAATTAATTTGGGATGACAATTAGTTGTGCGTTGGACCACAATACATTGTGGATATCACATGCATCTCACATAAAAATTAATCCTCCACCAATATGTCCTAACCAACCAAACAGACTCCACTAGATTTTTTTTGGTTTTCAAACAAAATTCAATACTCAAAATCGAAATAAAAAAGAAATAAAGCCTATTATTGAGAGAAAACAAGAATATTTTCTCAAAGACAGTGAAGCCATCTAAGGTCCGTTAGGTAATATTGTTCTAGTAATGTTGTTTGTATTTTTTGGAAATACGTATGGGTAAAAAAATGTGTGAAAATACGTATAATGTTGTTTAAATACTGAAAACTAACTGTTGTTTGAAATACCATATCAAACAGCCCCTAAGTTCTCAACTAACTTATGGAACATGAAGGCCACAAGTCTGCTGAGAAATATGTCAATTTTGTCATATCAAAATTAATTTGGAATGTCAATTAGTTGTCCGTTGGACCACAATACATTGTGGGTATCGCATGCATCTCACATAAAAATGACATTATTACTTGCGTGCATTGCTAGTGAATAGCAATAAGGTTCATTTGCTTTTCTTGTTGAGCATTAAAGGTACGTCGTTGGGCTTGCATTATGATGTGGTACGATTCTTCACCGGCTTCGTCCTAAGGAAAGTAACTGCAACATAAAGCGCCTTACCTTCAAAGAAGAAACTTAAAAAAATTAACATCGTGATACCAAAGAGACAACGCTATTTATTTGCACATAATTGACTTTATTCATTACATAATGGACCTGTTTCCACAAACCCAGTTCCGCAACAGCCTCTGTTAGTTTGCACAAAGCCTATTGCACCACAAAAAAACTTAGTCCTAAATTACACGCACGCGCACACACACACACACATATATATATATATATATATATATATATTTTGAGGAACGAAGAAAAGGGTGCCTTTGTGGATTGTTGGTCGTGTCATTTACGGGTTCATACACATCTGCATATGCAAGTAATGTCCCCGGAAGGGATTCTTGCAATTTGGGCAACAGTTTCACTGACTTTTGATTATTAGTTTGAGAATGTAAGAGCCTGTTTGGTATAAGGTTTTATATACAGTTTTTTATTTTTTTTGGCAAAAATCACATTTTCATTCCTATATTTACAGGCGATTCCTTCTTTGGCCCTTATCTTTTATTTTCACTGCTTTTAGTTCCTATTTAGAAAAACGCCATCCATTTTAATCCTTTCTGTCAGTGCCCTAACGGTAAAGTCCTAGGTGGCAGACAAAATTATTAAAATAATAATAAAAATTTTTATTTTGGCATTAAAAAATGCCACGTCAGCACTAAATTAAAAAAAAAATTAATTTATTAATTTTAACTAAAAAAAAAATTAAAAACAGAATTAAAAACCAAAAATAACATGAATTGAGGTTTAAGTGTATCTTGAACAAGAACACAAATCCAGATCTAACACACACACTCTCTTTCTCTTTCATTTATACTCCACACCACCATCCTATCATAACTTTTACTTAACCTCAAAATCAAAACCCTCCATTTTCTTAAAAAAAAAAAAAAAAAAAAAAAAAAAAACCGGAAAAGCCCCAAACTTAAAAAAGCTCTCTCTTTTTCTCTCAATTTGGACTCACAAGTTTTCAGTTTCTTTCACACTTTTTCTCTCTTTGTGTAAATTGGACACATCTAAGCAAAAAAGTGTCCTTAGCAAAATTTTCCAAACCTCAGGGGGGTTTTGAAGAAACTTGCAATTGCCACTCTAATCTCTCTCTTGGTGTGAGAGATCACCACTGTGTACTTTCTCAGTGAGACAACCCTAGTCGATCAAGTCTTCTCCGTCGAGTTTCCTTCCCTCTTCGCCAGCCTCTTCAGCAACCTCACCTGTGGGATTCTCATCCAGCTTCTCAAATCATCAAGGGCATCGCCATGACCAAACACTCTGTTGAGAAACTGTTCAAGTTCCTCGACTTTAGTATTGTACTCATTCGAGAGAGAGAGAGAGAGAGAGAGAGAGAGAGAGAGCTTTTTTAAGTTTGGGACTTTTCTGGTTGATTTTTTATTTTTATTTATTTATTTATTTTTAGAAAATGGAGGGTTTTGATTTGAGGTTAACTTAAGTAAAAGTTATGATAGGGTGGTGGTGGTGTGGAGTATAAATGAAAGAGAAAGACCTAGAAGCAAAAGAGAGTGTGTTTGTGTGTTAGATCTGGGTTTGTGTTCTTGTTGTTCTTGTTTAAAACACATTTAGATCTTAATTCATGTAATTTTTGGTTTTTAATTTTTTTTATTTAGTTAAAATTAATAAATTATTATTTTTTAATTTAGATGCTGAAGTGGTATATTTTAATGCCAAAATAAAATTTATTATTATTATTTTATAGTTCTGTCTGCCACCTAGGACTTTGTAGTTAGGGCACTGATGGAAATGACTAAAATGGATGGCGTTTTTCTGAATAGGGACTAAAAGTGGTGAAAATAAAAGATAGGGACCAAAGTGGGAATCGCCTGAAAATATAGGGACGAAAATGTGGTTTTCGCATTTTTTTTTTTTTGGGAAACTCATATATGGTGGATCTTACTTTTAAATATATTGTTTGACTGATGTTTTCTAAATACAGTTTTCAGAAAATTATTTCCTATTTTCCCTATTCAAAACAGGATTTTAAAAATAGCCAAGAGGATATTTTTAAGATACAAAAAATGTTTTTAATGGCATAGTTGTAAATATATTGAAAATAGTAGAGCCCAAAAATTTGCCCAAACTCTTCTATCTCTTAAATTAAGGAGTTTATCTTTATCACAAAAAATTCTTACATTTCAAATTTGAAACTTATCATTATATAAAAAAAGGTACATTAGTTCTATTCCTATTCTTCAAATTTGAAACTTATTATTATAAAAAAAGTAATAATAATTTAAAAAAAAATCTCGAAGTAGAAATTATCTTTAAACATTTTTTTTTTTTGTTTTCAGTATTTTGAAATTAAATTGTTCTTAAAAGTGGGAGCCAAATACATATAATGTAAAATTTATTATTTGAAAACTAGTTTCACATTCAATTTTTTAACTTTTAAAAAATATTTTTATAATTGATTCCACAAAAAGTTAGGTTTGAGGAAAAGTAACAGTAAGGTAAAATCATGTAAAAGAAGAGTAAAAACAAGAGAGGAGAAATATTGTACAAATTGCAACAATAAACTGGGAAATTAAATAGCTAAAAAGTTAAGAAGAAAAATTAATTTGCATGTGACATGGCACAACAAATTGTTAGTGACACGATAGCAAAATTAAATACAAATACTCCATTGTTTATTCTTAATAATTCAATAATTACAACAATATAGAAAGAAAAGATTCAAACTTGGATTAAAACAAATTATATCACTAAATTATAAAACTCTTATTTTGACAGTCCCCTGTATTCCTATAACAACTTAGGAATGTCTTGTTTTACAATGTTTTTAGAAATGTAGTGATGGGTCGCTTCACTAGGATGGATGCAATCAAAAAATAAGTATTGTGAATCCCTCTCACATGTTGAAGTCATTGAATTACAAGAGGTCCCGGCCTCCACGTACCCGGTACCACAGCACCCTTTCGAAGTTTCAACAAAGCCTGGTGTTCAACACACTATATTATAAGTTGTCCACATGCAATACTCAAACAAAATAGCTATAAATATATATATATATATATATATATATATATAAGTTCGCTCTCATGAGAAAAAGGCCAAGCACTATAGCAACTCTAACCGTAAAATTTAGAATTACCAGTTCTGGGTTGGATCAACTTACCATACTTTTGTGGATTATTGATCATGTTTATCACCCGCTGATTGATATCTGCATAGGCAAATTTACTCCCTGGAAGAACTGCCTGTAATTTGGATAATAGATTCACCAGCTTGTGATTATAACTTTGAGAATCTGCATTTAGATGCTCTATGCATTTTCTATTTATTGGTATCGGGTACTTCATGGTTATCTGGATGGGCAAGCAACCAATTGGAGGAAGACCAACTACCATCATTTTACGGCATCCAAGGTCATATAGTTGCTGCAAGTTTACATGTCCAAGAAAGACAATATAATCAATAGTTTTATATTGGTAGATAATCAACATTCAACCAAAAGTTAAGCTAGTGCATGTAAAATAAAATAGCTACTTGCTATGTAAACATCATTGGAACATACTATTTAAAGTATTAATCTATGAAAATGAATCTATATAAACCTTACAGGAAATAAAATCTCCATATTTCACAAAGTTGAAGCGCATGCCTTGCAGTCATACCATTTTTTTGGATCAAAACATTCCAAATAAGGAAATTTTGAGCTGTCCTTGAAACGCAAAACTCAGAGAGAGAGATGCATGCTTACCTTATAAAAGATTTGCGTCCTGTTTAGAATAAAATCTTGGTACCCGCTAACGTTGAATTGGGACCTCCTTGTCGGTGTATCATAAAAAATAAGAAAGTCATTTGTACCTACACTAGTAAAATACAAAGAGCCACTGATTAGCTTCTTTGCCTCCTTTTCTCCTACAATTCCTTTGAGCCTCACAATATACTTCTTCAAAAGATCAACTTGCTTGAACATCGAAATTGCTCCGCTTGCAATAGTCGTTAGATCATCAAAACCTGAACCAGCTGATGCAAAGTTAACGCCCGTTTGTAGGTCATATTTTGACAGATTTGGATCCAAGAAAGGAGGAACAGTTTCTTTTATCCCCAACATAGAGGCCAGGAAGTCTGGAGTCAGTTTTCCATTAGAATACCTCCCTGTTGGAATATGACCTGGAAAGTCTTTGCCATATGGGAGATGGTTGCCCCTAGGACCCGTTCTAAAATAGTTGTTGTTACCAGTATCTACCGATGAATCACCAAAGACGAAAATGGCAGGAAACTTTGATGAAATTTTGGACTCTGTGGCATTGCATGCGATGAAGAAGATAATAGAAATGTGTACACATATAACAAAGAAGCTAAGGGAAGGCATTGTGAATTAATTTCTTAGAGGGTGGTGGAGTGGTATTAATTCTGTGTCGTGAGCTCGGTGATGCTAGTAAGTGTCTAAATACTTCAAAAGAAAAATGACAGCCTTTTATAATTCCCTCCTATCACTTGGATAAACCGAAGTTGCGGGTTGACTTAAGTTTAAATAGACCCGACCCAATAATTTTTCTAGGAGTGGTCTGATTTCTTTTATAATATAGTTTAATATTTTAGCATCAATTCAAACTAAAATAAATTTACATTTTATTTTTCGAGTAATAATTTTGACAAGTTAACTTTTTGACTTTTTGATATGTTTTACAAAATAAAGTTGTTACTCGCACTCGTTAATTTTATCATTTTCATTTTTACTATGCTCATTTTGTCATTTAATTTAGTTTTAGTCCATCATATCATGAAACTAAGAAAATTCATTACTGGCTTGAGTTGTTGCAATAAATTTGAATAACAATTTCAAATAATTGATTAAACATTAAATTATCTTTACTCACTAATAGAAATCGGTAAATATTCACACAAAGACCGTGATTGGTTCATGAAATGAAAACCTAAAATGGTAAAAATACTATGGAGTAAAGCCCAACTCAACAAGTCCACTAATGAAGGCGGTTGAAATACATATAATACTCACATAACTTTCTGTCACATAGTAAGATTAAGTGCCCAAGTTCTCCACTCTTGCTAGCAACTATAGGTCCTGTCTTGTGCATTCAATATTACTTATTGCCATAGATTAATCCCTCGGCCGTTCTAAAGCTTCTTGAAGATTTGATGTCATCTTTTCAAAAAACAACCCTAATACTAATATTGTGATCTGTGTGTTTGAAAGTATAAAACTCTCAAAGGTGAAATAATGGGAGAGGTTAGAAGAACTAGAAGGATTTCTTAGGTTTTTATCGGCTTAATTAGTGTGGTTGTCTTCTTCCTTTTTCTCAATCAGGGTTGAATTTTAGTTTAAAATTTAAATAGGTGTTGGTTTATAGGTATGGTTGGCTACGAAAAAGCCGTAAAAGCCCAGGTCGATGGCTTTCCAAACTAAGCTCGGTTGATCAAATGTTGAAACAGCCCATAGCAGCACGGTCCTCTTAACTCAATATTCTCAGTGCATTGATTGAAGTCCAGCTCATTGGAGCTTAGGGTCCCATTACTCATTTTCTCTTTAACTTTTTACCTCATTTATAAAATCACACACACAAGAATCTAAGGGGAAACTTTCACTACCTTGTTAAATTCCTCAAGACTTCCCCATAAATCCCTTTTTAACCTATGATGCACAGACGTGGCAAAATGTGCGTTGCACCCGCGTCCGGCGCAGCGACATCGTTGCCTACACGTCGGTGCCGCATCTGAGTGTTTTTATTTTTATTTTTTACAGATTTGCACTGACTTGGCTCTACTTTGGGCCGATTCGGCCGAATTGGATCGTATCGGCTGGCGGCCGAAACTGATCGAAACAGCTGAAACAGGCTGAAATCGGCCTTGAATCATGCTGGAACAGCTGAAATCGGCTTTGAATGAGGCCCAAACATCCTAAATCTTCATTCCTCAATTTTCTTTTGAATATTTGTTGCTTTTTTTGTGTTTTCTTTTTTGTTTTGTGTTTCTTGCCTTCTTCTTTCTTTGTTTTGTGAACCAAGGACATATAATGTGTTTTTTTAAGAATATTTTAATAGTAAAAATATATAGAAAATATAAATAAAAATATTTTTAATAGTTTTTTAATCGCCACACCTCGCCGCACCTGCACCCTACTTTTTCAAAAATTGTTGAGTCCTGCACCCGCATCCGAATATGAAAATGCACCCGTGCTTCATAGTTCTTAACACCATCATTAGACCCATATATGAAGGTCCAAACCAGCTACATTTCTCAGATTCACATTTGATCTTGCAATGCATATATTGAGATCTTATTATAGTTTCTTCCAAATATAAATTAATAGTGTATGCTTTATAAAATATACATCTGAATTGTGTAAGTCAAAGTTGATGTAAAGACTAGCGAAAAATTTTATTTTTTAAAGAAAAAAAAAAATAAAGAAAGGCGATGATGATTGTAAAATTGTTTACTAGTACTTAGCCCGATTTGGAGGTGGTTGTGCTCAATATTTCTGATCGTACTTGATGCAAATTCCAAATTAATTTAGGTGCAAGAGCATTGCAATCTTGAATCTATTCTGACACCGATAAACTCACGGATATACATTAATTTTATATGAGTATAAAACTAATAAATTTTATAGTCGAAAATAGTATCGGTAGATCTTATCTGATGCCTAGAAACATGAAGCAAACATATAATCTATGGTTTTAAACTGGTGGTTACAATGACATGCTTGAGTTATGTTAGGACATATGTGATTCACTTGTTAGGAATATATGTCACTATTTTATGTAATTGGCTTATCCTTTGACAAAACGCACTTTACTTGTATTTGGGTAGATCTAGGATGTGTTTAATACTTCAAGAAACTGTGTTTCAAGATTAAGTGTTGAAGACATGCAAGTTTGTCCAAGATTCAAGCTGAAGAAGTGTTGTTCATTAAAACTCCATAGCCAACTCGATAGCTAGCTATCCATCGAGGTTAAAAAGCTGTTCCAACCCCGTGGCTTGACAACTGCTCGACAGCATCTCAACAGACAGGTATCTGTCGAGTTTTATGAAAACAGAATTCCAGTTCTGTTTTGACTCTAATCTGTGATTATGTGTTTGAGTTTTCTTTTCTTCTAATCCTAGACATATAAAAGGATTATTTTAAGGGCTGTCAAAGGGTACACAAGTTGCACAAGTGTTGAGCAAAGTTTGTTCAAGCAATTTGTAACTGGAGACAAAGTTTTGTCCTAGTTCATCATTTTTGTGAAGAAGTTGCTGTGTAAGTGCACCATAGGGTTTTGTGACCAAGCATTTTCTTGATCTTCATCGTTGGGATGAACTGAAGAACTTTGCAGCTAACAACCTTCTTTAGTTGGTGATTAAAGTCGCGTACTAGGTTCCGCGCATTGGTTAGTCACGTACTTGAGAGCTGTGTATTAAAAGGGGAAATTGTCATTACAGAACAAGTCCAATTGGTTATTGGGGTAAGGGTTCAACTGTAAATTGGTATAAGGTATTGAGATTCCTTTACTTGTAACCATTTGTTTTGATAATAGTGGAATTTCGGGAGTGATGACCTGAAAATCACCCGGTGGGGTTTTTACCTTTAGGTTTTCCCTATTTGTAAACAAATTATCGTGTCAAATTTATTTTCTGTTGCATAATTAGTTTATTGGTGATTTGTTTGTGTTATCAAGTATTTACAAGTTAATTTAATTAATTAATAAACTTAACTAATTAATCAATTAATTAATCACAGGGTTATTTCATTTTTGACCATTCAAGTTAAAGCTTAACTTTTTGTAACAACATGTAGAGCCATGCATATAAATAATAAAAATGAGACAGTATATCTCACCTACTATGGATTTTTTCTCGGAAGATTTCATATAAAATATACAGCAAATCTGCAAATATCTTCACAAGTTCAATTGCGTTGTCCTTTTTTCTGTAGATCCTTTAATTAAGTTCCAACATATATACTGGCAGGAAGGGTTGGGTGTTATTGTTGCGTAGGGTTTGTCTGTGTGTAGAAATTCCTATAGTTAATAAGAAGCTTGAAATAACGAAAGAAATTATTCTGTGCAGATGGCAGGAAGGGGTGCAGTGTTATTTGTTACAAAACACGTTTTTTTTTTTTTTTTAAAGTGTCCCAATTTTTCTTTTTCTTTTTCTTTTCCTAAACTCTAATCTTTTGTGGAATGTCATGCAGAAATGACCAATTTCTGTTGTATATAAACTCTAATATGCGATTGAAAAAAATTTCCTATTTTATTAAAAAAAAAAAAATCTTATGGATATATTCAATTTTATTGTCCACCCTAATCTTTTATTCCGATTATAATGTTAATGTCCCTGCAAAAATTTTGAAATGCACAGTTGACTCCTAATATTTCACCCTGGTTACAATATACAATACCAATCGTTTGTATTGGTATTGAGATTGATGGAAACTATAGGAACGTGCAGGACATATGACTTTGGAGCGCCACTGAACTAGCTAGCTAAACTCTGCTATTTAAAATTAAAAGACAAAATTAATCCTCCACCAATATGTCCCAACCAACCAAACAGACTCCACTAGATTTTTTTGGTTACCAAACAAAATTCAATACTCAAAATTGAAATAAAAAAGAAATAAAGACTATTATTGAGAAAAAACAAGAATATTTTCTCTGGTATTCATCAACAAAATAGAAAACAAAAGAGTAAATTATTAAATAAATATGGAGTTTTTTTTCACTTTAGTTTCCCTAACTTTCTGATCACTTTACTTTGGTTCTCATCAAAAATCCATTTGCTTTTACTTTCCGTCAGTTTCTCATCTACCAAACACAAATACAAACAAATCTTTCGAAATAATCAATCTCAATCAATCCGAACTAGCAAAACACTAAATTTCTTTTCATTTTTGTAATTTTCTTGGGAAACAAACAAATGCTAATAGAAAATTGCAAGGGAGAAAGAGAGAAGAGAGTGTGTAGGAGTGATATATTGTTTGCCAGGAAATAAACAGTATTGGATGATCTACATTGAATTTATCAGACTTGAAGACAATAAAGCCTTCCTCCACCTTTGCATTGTTCTCCTTTAATGTTGCAAGCGTTGAGCCTTTCTACCAAGCCGTCTTCACGGAAGCCATTTTCTAATTCCAACACACATACTCTCTCTCACATGTAATGGGTCCAACTTACTTATTGTCACGTGTCATGCATGTGCGAACAAATTTTCTTTGACTTAACATCAAAACAGATGACAAAGAGGATATCAAAACAATGTTATAGCATTGGTCGTTCAATTTTGCATTTCGAAAGTTTGGGGGTACATTGTAATCAAGGTGAGATATTAGGGTGAAAAAGTATAATTTGCTCTAAAATTTACCAATATGACTCATTGGTTAGTGGAGTCACATAGTTAACTTCAGTTAGAGAGCTTAAGGTATAGGACTTAAATGAATTATACCTAAGTTATGTCCAATATAAGAAGAGATGCAACAACTCTTCGGTACAATTAAGGGGTAAGAAAATCCATTTTTTTTCCTTATAAATTTTGGCATAAATAATGATAAAAAAGAATGACTTCATTTATCTAAAGAAATCTTCGTTTCTCTAGGTTCTTTTCTTAAATGTATTTTTACTGTATTTCAAGATGAATTATTCATTGTATCAACTCTTTAATTTTTTTTTTTTTTATTTTTTTTTTTTTTTTTTTTTTTTTTTTCGCGCTTAACACAATAATTCTAGCATCTATTATGGTCCATAGCTATCTCTCTTTGCAGGAATTCTAGCCTTTTGCCCTTAATTTTTTAAAAATTTAGCAATATACCCATATTTCGAAACTATATAGGGATATGCCCTTGTTTCGATACTCGATTACATTAAAATCGAGTTTCAATGAAATACTCGATTCGTAAAAAATTGAGTTATGCCCAATAAAACTAAAAAAAAGAAAAAATGCATGGAACTCGATTTTAGGGAAGTCGAGTTCCAAAACGCTGCTATAGGGCTTTAAAACGTCACTATAGGGATTAAAAACGCCACTGTAGGGCTCCTTGAACCACGGGGCGATCACACTTAAAAAAAAGATTTTGCAGGAAAACGTTGCTATAGGACTTTAAAACGTCACTATAGGGTTTAAAAACTCCACTATAGGGCTCCCTGAATATGGGGGCAATCACACTTATAAAAAAATTTGCATGAAAACGCCGCTATAGGGTTTTAAAATGTCACTATAGGGCTTAAAAACGCCACTATAGGGCTCCCTGAATATGGGGCGATCACACTTATAAAAATTTTTTTGCATGGAACTCGATTTCCTGACAGTCGAGTTCCATGCAAATTTTTTTTTTTTTTTTTAAATTTTAAATTTTTTTTTATTATTATTTTTTTTAAGTTTGATCGGGCATAACTCGATTTTCTACAAATCGAGTATTTAATTGAACTCGATTTTAGGGTAATCGAGTATCGAAATAAGGGCACGCCCCTATATAGTTTGCAAACAGGGGCATATTGCCAATTTTTTTAAAAATTAAGGGTAAAATGCCAGAATCTCCCTCTCTTTGCATCGAAAGATTATACATTAGTTTAAGAGAGGGTTTTGTGAATTTTGTTCATACTTTTCTGGTTTCTGAAACATAACAAAAGTATTGTGTTATGATGCTAGTGTCCTACATGGATTAAGTGTAAGTTTAACCATGTATTTATAAGCTCTTAGGCACCCTCTTATTGCAATTCGGTTTTCAAGGGTGAGTTCTACCCATAGGTTCCTAACATTTGGTATCAGAGCTAACCACTACCCTGAGTAATCAGACGTAATTCATTGAGTATGAGATCAAATTAGTTGTGGCTTAATGGTCGGATCTTAAAGGGGTTGACCTTGAGACTAAATTAAAATAACTGATAGTTGAATGGAGCCACCAAAAGATACACAGCTACCATCGGGTTAGTGTCGCTAGAGGGAGCCATCGTGGACGTTGGCTGCGGAGCATGGTGAAATATTATGATCCTAGTGTTCCACATGGATCAAGTGTAAGTTTAACCATATATTTATAAGCTCTTGGGCACCCTCCCCTTGCAAGCCATCCTAGTATCCTACATGAATTAGGTGTAAACTTAATGATGTAGAACAGATAGTACATGCCTTTCTGGAGTAGTAGGGGTGCTGTAAGTCACAACACAAGAGCAAAGGAAGGTACTAGTAGAGGTCATTGGGGTAGTAGTGTCAGAATTGCATGAAATTTGATAGGTTAGAGGGAAACAAAACTCTGATCCAAACTCATGTAAACATGAGTGTTGCCTAAATTTAGGCAAATTCCTTCGTTAAGGCCTTGAAACAGTGTTTTTGCTATTTATAGTAATATTTGTTTTTTCTTAATAACTTTTAGTTTAAAAGTCAGAATAAGGTCCCATCTGTTTTGGGACGTCTCTTAGAGACAATTTTTTCAATTTCTACAATTATTTAAATTTTGCTATTTTTGGCAAAAATTACTATTTTGCCACCTAATTACGTGATTAGCGTGGATTAAGGTTTCTGGGCGTTTTCATAGTTGTCCTAGGGTTCTTTTACTATTTAAACATATTGTAGCCTTCAGGGTAATTTAGTTTTCAGATTTATAAAAATACAGACTGATGAGGCGTGAGTTCGTTAGTCAAAATAGGCAGATGGAACCAACCTCCGGTCTGCGTGAATGTACCCTCAAAGATGGTCACTGGTGTGGTGCCTGCCACAACGTCTCCGATGCCAAAGTTAGAATAGGAAAACACTTTGTGAAATGAAACAGACTAGCAAGATAATAATGAGTGTTTCTTAGAGTGTGTATGTACCTTCTGTTGGTAATGTGAAGGCTTTATATATGTGGCTTTGGCTGCTAGCCGTTGTGGTCGTTAATGCCTTTCTCAGTAATGCCTCCTGCCTAATAATGGGGCTTTAATAGGCCCCTAACGGTTTGCATGGCTGGTTTTGTAACTGCTCAAGTTATTGATTGACTATATTGAATGATTTCCATAGCCTCGTCAGTGGTGATTAGTTTCTTCGTCATTCAAGATGACTTCGTCATGATTGTTGGCTTCGTCTAGGAGACGTAATCTCGTCATTCCCATTAGTTGCCCCCCCAGGTTCTGTGGTCATTATGACGTGTCATGAGGACCATAGAAGATGAAAAGTTTTCCTGAGCTGTTCATGACTCTTGGGGTTTTGCTCCGAATTTAATGCATAGTGGTGGCGCTACGGCCACGTGGCGCGTGCTGATCAATGGAGTTAATGGCATGACCCTTGGGTTTCCCGCTATTTTTCAGTTTTCTTGGGCCTTGGTTTCAAACTTTCCTCTCCTTCACTTTAATCATTTGCTCTGAGTTTTTCCCATTCATTCTTGCAACCGTTCCGACTCTATTCCGGTGATATCCTTCGGATTTTTCTTGATTCAATCGTTCATTCTTCAAGGTACGTTCCTCTTTTCTTCTTCTTCTATTCCCCTTTCCTTCATAATCTATTACGAGTTCTTGATTTTTTCTTTGCCCTTTGCTTTGTTATGGTTGTTTTTGATTTTTGGGCTTTTAGGATTTTATTCCCTTTTCATGGTCGGTGCCTCTGAGGTTAGGGTAGCTTGCCCTTTGGTCTCTTTCTTTTTCGCTCGCTTAGGGGCGGCTCTAGGTGTTTCTGGTGACTTTTTTCCCTTGGTTAGGGATTTTATTTTTGAAGGTTGTGGGTTGAGTGTGGTTTTAGGGGAGCTATCTCCAATATTAGGCCAATCGCTTGCTTGGTTTGAGGGTGAAATGAAGAGGATGTCAGAGGTGAGATCTAGTGAGCTCGAAACTGGGTTGTCATCTATCGATAGCCCAGTGGAGGGCGATACGACCGTCTCTGCCCCTCGTTCAGTTAGGGTTTTTTACGCCCTCGAGGAGGTGTGCGGGTTGGACGTTGATACTGTAGCTAGGTTCAAAGATAGGTTTCAATTTCCTGAACGGGTTTGTGTTCGTCGACCTAGTAGTGAGGACCGGGCTTGCCACTTCTTCCCTGGTGAGGTATGCTTCTATGAGGCTGCTTTCACTTGTGGGCTTAGGCTTCCCATCCATCCGTTTGTGATGGAGCTTTTAGGTTACTTTGGTATTGCTCCCGGGCAACTTATGCCTAATTCATGGAGGATAGTGATCAACTGTATAGAAATATGGTTAGCCGCTAATGGGGATATGATAAAGGTAAGTGAGCTCGTCTATCTTTATCGTTTAAAGGAGTTGAAAGAGTATGGATATTATGAGTTAGTACCTTGGGCGAGGACGACTAGGATTGTCAAGGGTTTACCTTCGTCATTCAGGTATTGGAAATCCTGTTTCTTTTTCGTGTCCGGGGACGATTTTGAGACCCCTTTTAGCGAGGATTGGGGTGATATCCCAAGGTTGCTCCGTCGGTGGGGAACCCCGAACTTAGGTGCGTCAATGTTTCTCCTCGTCTGTTAATTTTCATTCTGCTCATGTGGCCGTCTCTAACTCTTTTAGTTGTTTCTTTGGCAGTTAAAAGACGACCTAAGTTAAAAAGCAAATACCAGGACTGTGTTGAAAAGGCGATAGAGTATGCTAGGACGATTGAAAGTTGGGAGGACCTTGTAGATCCCCTGACGCTTGCATTCTATTGTCTAGGCCCGGACCCATCTCCCTACGTCTTGCGTAACATTGACATCGAGGGAAAAAAGAGTATGTATTGACTTTGTCAGTATTAATTTTCTCGGGTGCGCTTGGATCCTTTTTTTTTTTAATTATTATTTTATTTTTATTTTTAAGTGTTTTCTTCTTGTAGAAATGACGACTAAGTTCAACAAGGACATGTACGCCAAGATGAGGTCTAAGAAGGACGAGCCTTTGTCCAGTATTGGGAAGAAGGGGGTACGCGTAACTGGGAAAGGCCCGTCTGCTACCTCAGTTACTTCAGCTACTCCTGTCGTCTCTGGTGTTGAGGCTGTGAGGACGACCTCTCCAGCCGCTTCGGTTGAAGAGATTCCCACTCCTTCATCGAAGAGGTTGCGTATATCAGGCAAGGAGAAGGAGAAGGCTGATTCTCATTCGTCCACTGTATGGGGAGACGAAGGGCTGGCTGTGGATAGGGCGCATGGAGTCGTCACTGTTGAGGACTTGAAGGTTTTTACAGGCGTGCTTTCAATGTGGTTGCAAATCAACAAGTCCACAAGCTCGTCTAGGTAATCCGCCTGTGCGCTTCTGGTATTTTTCTATCTTTTTACTGACAACTTTAGCTTTCTTTTCAGGTATTGGGGGAGAGTCTCCAATTTGCTTTTGAGTACCTCACTCAGGAGGCCAAGGTGGCATCACTAATGTCCAGAATGAATGTCCAGAATGGAGGCCTTGGAAGAGGAGAATTCTACAGTGAAGAGGAAGCTTATTGAATCTATGCACGAGGTCAATACCTTGAAGGAAAGCACCAAGACTTTGACTGACGATCTCCGGGCAGAGCGTCAATTAACATTGGAGAAGGACGAACAACTTCTAGCAACTAAAGAGAAGCTCAAGACTATTGCTGCCAGGTCCGTCGAGGCTTTCTAGCAAACTGATGAGTACAACACTGTGCTCTTCAGTTGGTACTTCAATGGCTTTGAGCTACTAAGGCGGTACCTCGTCAAGCATCCCACTGGAGTTGATCTGTAGAATTTGGATCTTGAAGTGGTGGACCAGGAGATGGCGACTGACGAGGTTGCCCAATCTTCTGCTCCTGAGGATGACGTCCCCGAAAAGACTCTCGCTGATGATGTTGCTGCTGCCGGTGATGACATTGCTATGGGTGATGACGCTGCTGTTGGCCCCTGAACTTTATACTTGTGAAAATTTCTTCTTTCCTCTTGTTAGCCCGCCATGTTTTGGGCTTTTTGTAAATCTAATTTTAGAACAATTTAATCTGTCCTGAGAACAATTTTTTGTGTTGCCCAGTGTTTATGGGCCTTTGGATGTGAACGTAGTGATAATTGCTCGTCATTTTTGGGCTTTTAAATCCATGGTTGTGGACTTACTTGCTTGCTTACTTACTGGTTTGTCAAATGCTTGTGCTGTTTTACATTTGTCCATACCTTGTACTTCGCAGAAATTTTTAGCTGTAACCTTTCCCCTCCCTTCGTCACTGATCTGCTACTTAGTTTGCAACTCACAATCCTTCAGAGGGGCCTGGATACAGCCTAAGCTTTGTTTTGATTTGTTGCAAGGTTCTTGTCCCCTTTTTTTTTTTTTTGTTATGTGGATTCGTCGGTAACTTGCATCCGTCGGGTGGAATCTTGTCACTTGCGCCCACTAAGAGATTGTGCCTTCGTCGGTAACTTACACCCGTCAAGGTGGAACTTTGTTACTTGCACCTACTAAGGGATTATGCCTGTGTCAGTAACTTACATCAGTCAAGGCGGAATCTTGTTAGTTGACTTATACCCCTTCAAGGGATTTTGTTATGTTTGTGGTTTCGTTAATAACTTACATTCGTCAAGGCAGAATCTTGTTACCTAGCCTTTTGACTTACACCCATTCAAGGGATTTTGTCATATTCGTGGCTTCGTCAGTAACTTACATCTATCAAGGCGAAATCTTGTTACTTAGCCATTTTATGGCTTACACCCATTTGAGGGATCTTGGATTCGTTAGTAACAAGGCGGAATCTTGTTACTTAGCCATTTTATGTTGTACGGTTGACTAGACCTGCCTACATAAAGACATTAGATGAATAATTCTTTTATTAATTTCAAGAATGAATATATTCGTTTGTTACATCTATTGGTGGTACTTCTTTAAATGCTCAATGTTTCATGGCCGAGGGAGTCTCTATCCTTCTATGGTTCCCAGGTGATAACTGCCTTGCCTTGAGTAGTGGATGACTAGGTAAGGTCCTTCCCATGTGGGGCTAAGCTTTCCTTGGGCAGGGTCTTTAGTTGCTGTGGTGATCTTGCGCAGGACGAGGTCACCTATGTCTAGTCGTCTGAGTTTAACCCTCTTATTGTAGTATTCGGCCATCTTTTCCTGGTACTTTGTCATCTTCCTGGAAGCTTTGTCTCTTACTTAGTCCAAACAATCCAGGTTGAGTCGCAATTGATCGTCATTGCCTTCTTCGTTGAATACCTCTCGCCTGATGCTGGTTACTCCTACTTCAACCAGGATCACTGCCTTAGTGCCATAGGTGAGCCTGAAGGGGGTTTCTCCAGTCGGCGTTCTTGCTGTAGTCCTGTAAACCCATAGGACATTGGGCAACTCTTCTAGCAAGGCGCCCTTCATGTCGTCCTGCTTGGCTTTGATAATTTTGAGCAGTGTCTGATTTGTTACTTTCGTCTGTCCATTCGCTTGAGGATGCCCTGTGGATGAATATTGGTTCCTGATGCCCAGGCTCGAACAGAAGTCCCTAAAGCCTTGGCTGTCAAATTGCTGCCCGTTATCTGATATGATCGTCAAGGGAATCCCGAACCTGCAAATTATATTCTTCCACACAAAACTCCGAATTTTTGCTTCAGTGATTGTTGCTAGAGCCTCTGCTTTGACCCATTTTGTGAAGTAGTCAATTGCAACTAGTAAAAATTTTACCTGACCTTTACCTTGGGGTAGTGGACCGACGATATCGATTCCCCATTACGCAAATGGCCACGGGGAGGCTATCGTCGTTAGTCTCTCTGCTGGAAGTCGCTGGACATTCCCATATTGTTGGCACTTGTCACACTTCTTGACGAGTTCCACTGCGTCTACCTGCATAGTGGGTCAAAAATAACCTGTTTGAATGACTTTGTTTACCAGGGACCTAGGGCTAGCATGGTCACCACAAATCCCTTTGTGGATTTCTTCTAGTATGTATCTAGCTTCTTCTTCGTCGACACACTTCAAGTAAGGCATGGAGAAGCCTCTCTTGTATAAGGTGTCATTGAGGATGGTAAATCTGGCCGCCCTCTTCTTGATCTTTTTAGCTTCTTCTGTATTCTAAGGGAGGTGCCCGTCCTGGAGGAAAGATATTATTGGTGTCATCCAGCTGTTTGTGCTCTGGATTGTGAATGTTGGAACTTCTTCAATGCTAGGGTGTTTCTGGACTTCCATCGCCAAGCCCATGCTAATCTCCTCTTCTTTTGACGATGCTAGCTTCGAGGCTTCTTTTGCCCCCATATTCTGAGTTCTTGGGATTTGTACGAATTCCATCTTATTGAACTCTTGAGTCAGATGTTTCGTCAGCTTGAGGTATTTCTGCATTCTCTCTTCCTTTGCTTCGTACTCCCCCCTGATCAGCCCAATCACTAACTTTGAATCATTTTGGATTAACAGGTTCTTAGCTCCAAGCGCCTTTCCGAGCCTTAATCCCGTCAGTATCCCTTTGTATTTAGCTTCGTTGTTGGTAGCTAGAAATTTCAGTTGAACTCCATACTTGAGTGTCTCTCCGTCAGGGGTGGTTATGACGACCCCTACTCCCCCCCTTCTTTGGGCTGACAAACCATCAATCTATATCGTCCATCGCTCGACTTCGTCGATGAGACTGTCCTCGTCCGGAAAGATGAAATTTGCGATGAAGTCTGCCAAAGCTTGCGCCTTGATAGCTGTTTTGGGATGGTACTCAATGTCGAATTGACTGAGTTCAATTGCCCACTGGATCATTCTTACAGTTGCCTCAGGTTTGTTCATGGATTTTTTGATTGGTTGGTCCGTCATCACCAAGATGGAATTCGCCTGAAAGTATTGCCTTAGCTTGTGTGAGGCTACTATTAATGCAAACGCGATCTTTTCAATCCTTGGGTACCTGGACTCAGCCTTTTGGAAAGTTTGGCTAACGTAGTAAACTGGGAGTTGTTTCTTGCCTTCTTCTCTAATCAAGGTTGCACTCACTGCTGAAGCTGATACTGCCAGGTACAAATATAGGTCTTCCCTTTCCTTGGACGAGCTTAAGAAGGGTGGATTACTCAGGTAACGTTTGAGTTCTTGGAATACTGCTTCACATTCGTTGGTCTAGGCAAAAGCCTGTTTCAAGGTCTTGAAAAAGGGTAGGCACTTGTCCGTAGCTCTATAGACAAACCTGTTTAAAGCTGCAATCCTTCCTGTGAGCTTCTGGACTTCCTTGACGGTCCTGGACGATGCCATGTTGATTATGGCTTGCACTTTCTTTAGGTTTGCTTCTATTCCTCTTTGGGACACCATGAATCCCAAGAATTTCTCTGAAGCTACACCAAAGACACACTTACTAGGATTCAACCTCATCTGGTATTTTTTGAGGGTGGCAAACGTCTCCTTCAGGTCGTTCGGATGTGTAAGCTCTTCCTTACACTTGACGAGCATATCATCCACGTATACTTCCATATTCCTGCCAATCTGTTGGCTGAACATTTTGTTCACTAGTCTCTAATACGCAGCTCTAGCATTCTTTAATCCAAAAGGCATTACTTTGTCACAATAGAGTCCTTGACTCGTGATGAAAGCAGTCTTTTCCTGATCTTCTTTAGTCATCCTTATCTAGTTATATCCCGAGAAAGCGTCCATGAACATCAGTAACTTGTGTCCGGCTGTAGAGTCCACAAGCTGGTTTATTCTCGGTAGAGGGAAACTGTCCTTCGGGCATGCCTTGTTTAGGTCTGTGAAGTATATGCACATCCTCCATTTTCCATTTGCTTTCTTCACTAGGACAACATTTGCGAGCCATTCAGGATAGTATACTTCCCGGATGAAGCCTGCTGTTAACAGCTTGGTAACTTCATCTGTGACTACTTGGTCTCGTTCTGGGGCGAAGACTCTTCGTCTTTGCTGGACGGGTTTTCTTTCCGGGTTCACATTCAACTTATGCTAGATGACCTCTGGAGCTATGCCCGGCATGTCTTCGTGGCTCCATGCGAAGATGTCTAGATTTTCTTTGAGGAACTGGATGAGTCTTGTTCTCATCTCAGGGTTTAGCGTCATCCCTATCTTCGTCGTCTTGTTTGCTTCTCCTTCAGCTAGTTCCACCGTTTCCAGAGCTTCCATTTTGCCTTCTTCCTTCTCTTCAATCATCCATGTATGGTTCTCATTTGCAGCCAGGATGGCTTGATAACACTTTCTGGCTAAGACTTGATCTCTTTTTACTTCGCTGACACCATTATCTGTTGGGAATTTCACCTTCAAATAGTAGGTGGACGTGGCTGTTTTCCATTTGTTGAGAGTGGACCTCCCAATGATGACATTGTAGGATGAAGGGCAATCTACCACTAAGAAGTCTAATTGACGAGTCAACTGCATCGGATAGGTCCCCATTGTCACTGTCAACGTCACTATGCCCCTAGGATATACCCTGTCTCCGCTGAAGCTGACTAGGGGAGAGTCAAATGAGCTCAGTCTCTTTGGATCTAGTTTCAGCTGCTGGAAAGCAGGGAGGTAGATAATGTCTGCAGAGCTGCCGTTGTCCATGAGGATCCTTTTGGTGTTGAATCCCTCTATAGTCAGCATTATAACCAAAGGGTTATTGTGTGGCTGCTTCACTCCCCTGGCGTCTGCTTCATTGAAGGACATATCCTAGTCTATTCGTCTTTGCTTAAACGGAGGTATCATGTGGACGCTATTCACCTGTCTTTGGCATGCTTTCTTGAGGGATTTGAAAGACCCTCCTGTGAAGAGCCCTTTTGTAATCGTCTTTATCTCCCCGATCACATCTTGTGGAGGTTGGGATGGGAGATCGTCACTCCTGGAAGAGGACTCATGCTAGCTCTTATTGCCATCTCTGAACTTACTATATTCCCCCTTCTTCACATATTTCTGTAATTTTCCTTTTCGTATCAATTCTTCTATTTGCTCCTTTAGGTCCCTACAATCTTCTGTATTGTGGCCGTGATCCTTGTGGAATCTGCAGTACTTGTTCTTAACACAGACGTTAGGGGATGAGTGTAATGGTCTCGGCCATTTGAGATAGTGTTCGTCCTTAATCTGCGTTAAAATTTTGTCAACAGGCATAACTAGAGGAGTAAATCTTACCGCTCGAGGACTTTTATCATCTTTTCTTCTATTCCCGTCATTGTTTCGACGATCTGGGCGCTCCCTCTTTTGACCCCTACGCTTGTCTTCCTTCTTTCCTTTATCTCCTAGCTTCTCTACATCCTTTATGGCTGTTAAAGCATCTTCAGCATTCATGTATTTCTGTACTTTTAGGAGTATCTCTGCCATCATCTTTGGAGGATTCTTCGCAAGTGAAGCCACGAGATCTCTGGATCTCAGTCCCGCTTTGAAGGTCGTCAGCTGTATCTTGTCATCAGTTTCGTCCACCTCCAGAGTCTCCCGAGTAAAGTGTTTCACGTACGACCTCAGGGTTTCCTTCTCTCCTTGTCTAATGGTGAGTAAGTGGTCCGCTGGCCTTTTTGGACGTTGTCCCACTATGAAGTGACGTAAGAAGGCATTGCTCAACTGCTCGAAGTTGTCGACAAACAATGTCGGCAACTTTGTGAACCATTCCCTTGCAGCTCCTTTGAAAGTGGTGGGAAAGGAACGACACAGTATCTCGCCAAGTGGTTTTTGAAGACCTAACGTCATCTTGAGGGTATTAAGGTGGTCTTGAGGATCTCTGAGTCCGTCGAACGGCTCAAGTTGAGGTAAATGAAACTTTGATGGCACGGGGCATTCAAGTACTGCCGCGGTGAAAGGCGAATCCGTGGCCCTTACCATTCTGTCTACGTTTCGGTTTGTCTTCTCCTTAATGGCGTTCCTCAGTTTGTCCATCTCCTTCCTAATCTCTCGAAGGAGATCTGAATTTTGCTCGTCCAGAGTAGTTGGTCTTTGATGAATACTCCTCTTGTGGCTATCCCCTTCCCCTTCCATGTTATCCTTGGACCGATTCTGTTCCTGTTGAGCCTGTTGAACCTGTTGAACCCACAGCTTCATTTCCTGATTTTGTTTGGTGTGTTCTTCAATGGTGGCCGCAAGAGCTTGAACTTGCTGGGCCAAGGCTGCGGACTCTAGGTTGGATTCCATCTGAATGTAGAAGTTGATGGAAACTACGTTTTCAAAATATGAATCTGAAAATGTCGTTCCCACAGACGGCGCCAAACTGATGAAGCGTGAGTTCGTCAGTCGAAATAGGCAGATGGAACTAACCTTAAGTCTGCGTGAATGTACCCTCAAAGATGGTCACCAGTGTGGTGCCTGCCACAACGTTTTTGATGCCAAAGTTAGAATAGGAAAGCACTTTATGAAATGAAACAAACTAGCAAGATAATAATGAGTGTTTCTTAGAGTGTGTATGTACCTTCTGTTGGTAATGTGAGGGCTTTATATATGTGGCTTTGGCTGCTAGCCGTTGTGGTCGTTAATGCCTTTCTCAGTAATGCCTCCTGCCTAATAATGGGGCTTTAATAGGCCCCTAATGGTCTGCAGGACTGGTTTTGTAACTGCCCAAGTCATTGATTGACTATATTGAATGATTTCCATATCCTCGTCAGTGGTGATTGGTTTCTTTGTCATTTAAGATGACTTCGTCATGATTGTTGGCTTCGTCTAGGAGACGTAATCTCGTCATTCCCATCAGAGACTTTGTCTATTTATCCCTGGTGGATTCTAGGACCTTAGTACCTTGTGGATTCAAGGGACCTCTCGTGAATTCAAAATTTTCATTCAGAAGCTAACGTGTTTAGTTTCCTTTTCTATTCAGAAAGCAACATGTTTGTTTTCTTGTAACTTCTGTAACATTACTTAACCATGTGTTCATAAGCTCTTGGACACCCTCCCCTTATAAGCCAGATTTTAAGGGTGAGTTTTACCCATGAGTTCCTAACACATTAAAACATGAGGAATAGTATTCCAACTCATCAGTTTTGGTGTTTAATAATGATATCTCAAACTGATAAGATCATAAGAATCATTGTTTAAAAAAAAAATGAAAAAGAAAGAAAGAAAGGAAATTAGAAAGGCAAAGAAGACAATATTGTACAATGGTGTCTAGTAGGACTCCGTGGAGCTCTCATGACCACTTTTTGTTGTTCATTTAAGTCATTTAAGGCATGGCTTTCCACCCTATATATATGTATACTGATTTGGTCTTTCTGCTCCTTTTTATCCTCATTTCTTTTCATGCATATTTCCAATTCCCCCCCCCCCCCTGCTTTTTCGTTATTGCTTGCGGCATAGATTTTTGTTACTCTTCCCTCCACTTCCCAGAAAAAAGGTTCTCAATTTGTATCTCTTCAATATATTTTTTGGTTAATGTAGTTGGGAATGTTAATTATAGTCATCTTTTTTTAAATTTAGAGTTTATTAATTTGCTGTACAGCCTACAAGCATGCGACAATGTGATTTGAAATTGCAAAGATTCCGTATTAGTGAACAAAAGGAAATACCCAAATAGCAAAAGGCTAGTCTATAAGGAAAACAAATTTTAATCCCCTGGTACCCAATTACTATGGATTATATATTCCCCTTTTTATGAATTATTAGAGATTCCTTTACACTCCAAGCTCTTGATGACAAAACGCATATTAGAATGGGTCCATGAGAAAGATGAGCCATATGGTGAGGGTTTATCAGAGGGACCATTCCAGCTCCAGAACACTGTTCTTACCAACCAACATGATTTATAGAGTTTTAGATGGTGCACAAAATGAAGCCTTTACACAATTTGATACAAAGAGCTTGACATTTCACCTAATTCTCTAGGGGTCCATTCACAAAATTTGGTGACCTTCCAAGAGAAAGAAACCAAAACATTAATCTTTACACCACGCGTTTTATCATTTTCATTGGATGCTATAATACTATATTCATGTTAGATATTTCCTTCAATTGGTCATAAACATCGTAAGGTGCTGCTCTTCGCAAATCCCAGCATACCCCTGGTTGGGATGGGTAGGCCCACCACTTCACCGGGATCTAAAAGCTCTCCAACGTGTTTCGGAGCCTTCGGCCGTGAGAGGAGAGGGTCTTTTGGCTTCCTCAGGGCCGTGTGAAGCTTAGCTTGCTTTAGCAGCCACGTGATGATTCAAGTTCGTGGTTGGCGTAGGCAAGCCCAAAGAATTATTTTAGTTGTCTGTATGTGTTATACCAGCGTTCCAAAAAACCCCAAATAATAATCTAATCCTTGAACTACCTATGGTAATTTTAAAATGATCTTGATTGTCTCCATTTTATTTGAAATTGAGAGTATATTTCTTGGTTATGATTTTATTTTTGAAAACTTATAATATATAAAATGTCATGCTATTTAAATTTTAAATAATATAATTTTTTTTTTTGATAATATTAATCTAAACTATGAAATGAATCTATTTCAAATAAGGAGGACTCTAATATTTATCTAAGGAAGTTACTTTAATGTTCACACTTTAATTAAATGAACATGTTACTCCTTAATGACTTCGTATAATTCAGATTCTATGTACTGCTTATTGGACCATAACTTGGATACACTGAATTGGCATGGTGTTTAATTTTACTTTTGAGCAACAATCTGAGTGCCAGCTATAAGGGAAAGTGTAGGGTTCAAGACAAAATGTGAACATGAATTTGATCACTGTACCTAGAGATAATAACCACTTAAAAAGTTATGAATCATTATATATAATTAATTAAAGTGGAATCCATAGGGGGGGGGGGGGTGGTGGTGGAGCAAGTACGAGAAGATTAGGCCTAGTAGAAAAGTACCACGGTAGAGAATTAGAGCTTCAATCATACTCTAATACCAATGATGATATTCCATGAGAAATAAATAAAAAATTGCAAGCTTACACCTTGGATTTAGTGTAAAGACAGACTCAACCCCATGTTATTCAATTATGGGATTGTTTTAAATTTTTCTTTTTTTCCTCTTCGTTTTGTTTGGATTCAATCTGATATCACATTAGGAATCTTATTGGCTCACCTCGTGCGTTTCTTTTTTGCCATAATTGATACCATTTTGTTGCTTGTTTTTAATATTCAGATTTCCATTGCTATATATGGTCGGTGCCCGAAACCTCCGAGACATGCACGAAGCTTCGTCCCTTGTTGTGCACCGGTGGCATTTCAATAATGGGTTTATTCGCACACACGAGCTGACAAGTACACTAACACTAAAATAGGTAAAATGTTTTATTAACTAGGTTAGTTTTTTGTACTTGTATATGTGTCGACTGCTATTGGATAATTAAATAAGAAAGACCATTGTAAAGTAAAAATAAAGATTCTGAACATGAACATACAGTCCTCACAAGTCACACCGACCTGAGCTTTTTATTAGGTTTATTCAAGGAGCATTAAATGCTCATTTTCCATAATTTTATTCACTTTTTCACTTTTTACTACATCAATTTAGTTTAAATGAGTTTCTTTCATATTTTTGTGTGGATATTTTTAAATAAATGTGTATGTTCATGCTCATTTTTTGGTTAACTTTTGTTTTACTTTGTTTCTTTAATAGTTTTTTAGAGGTAATATATTTATGTTTGCAGTTGTGAATAGTGATCATACTGATAGATACTATATATTACTCCTGCGGAGTCCAGGGTGAGAAACAATAAATACTACAGACCTTGAATTAAAATTGTTTCGGTTTGTTCAGGAACCGCGTGAAGAGTTTGATTATTCATTATTCAATAGCTACCTACGTATTTATGATCTAGCATAATGAAACTTCACACGTATTCAACATAGAGAACTATGTTGTTGAAGACAGCTAAGACGTTTCGGAATATAGTACAGAGCATAAGAGACAGAGAGCATTGACTATTGAACTTATCAGCCAGATAGTATAGTAGTTATCTTGAACACCGAACAACAAAATCTTGGCACTGCCCTGGAATGAAATTAGCTTTTCTTTTTATTTTTTTTAGGTAAACCTCTACTTTGGTATAAAAACTGGAAATCTAAGCAGTTATCTCTTTCTTTTTTTTGGGTAAGTAATAAAGCTACATTTACATCCTTGAAAAAATACGAAAAAATATTGTAGGAAAGAGCTTTTGAATAGCATTTTCACATCTTGTATAAAAAAAAAAAAAAGAAGCATTTTCACATGCAATTTATTGTAAAAATATTTTGTGCTTGAGAAATATTTTCAAAACATATAGTGATAATAAAGAAAATCCAAAAAAAGAGACACAATCACACAAAAGAGTAAAACACTAAAGATTTACGTGGTTTAACAATAACCTATATCCATGGTAGCAATAGAAATTAAGTTTTACAAAGCATCGTATATCAAGAGTTGTAAAAAAGATGAACCAAGTAATGAAAATTCATAATTTTTTTTTGATGGAATGAAAATTCATAATTAATTTAATTAATTTTATTTAAAGCATGAATCGAGATTGAGCTAATCTCGATACTTTCAAAACATATAGTGATAATAAAGAAAATCCAAAAAAAGAAAAAAGAAGACACAATCACACAAAAGAGTAGAACACCAAAGATTTATGTGGTTTAATAATAGCCTATATCTACGGGTAGCAATAAAAATTAAGTTTTACAAAGCATCGTATATCAAGAGTTGTAAAAGAAATGAACCAAGTAATGAAAATTCATAATTAATTTAATTAATTTTATTTCAAACATGAATTTAGATTGAGCTAATCTCTAAGCTAGATTACATGTTTAATATTGGTTCATTTTTTTCCTATATATAGTAATTAAACACCACAAAGTAATCTTTTTCCACCTCTTTGCAAATCTTTAGAATAATATACAATGAAAATTTTGACCTTTTATTCTTATCATATTGCCACATAAGTTTTTATAAACTAATAAATATTTTTTTTCAATCACCATTTTAATATCTATATTTGTTTGGTTTTTAAAGTTGCCAAACAAGGGTGTTAGATTGTGAACATACCCAAGAACAGTGGATAGGTGTATAGAAGTAGAATCTGTAACACACAATTACTATAACTTTTTCACAAAACTTAAGTTCTGTAAAAATATTAGGTTGGTACATAAAACAATAGAGAAAACCTCTCAAAATAAACTTGTATTTATAACCACATAACAACAATGCACTTCCCTATAAAAAGTATATATGTAAAATTTCTTCTATTTCTTTTAGAAAAAGAAATAATAAACTTACTTCTACTTGAGGAAGGAAAAACTATTTAGCTAGGAAAATAAATAAAAAAAATTAAAATCCTAATTCAAGTAGGAAAAGAATTTCAACTCAACTTGGAAAAGCAAATAAATTCTAGGCGTAAATGCACTTTTAGTCCCTACATTTTAACCCTATTTCTATTTTGGTCACTTCATTTTGTTTTTACCACTTTTAGTCCCTAAACCAATTAACGCTTGACATTTAGGTCCTTTCCGTCACCCAACTAACGGCGAAAGCTGATGTGGCTGACGGTAGAATAAAAAAAATATATAAAAAAACCAAATCAGAAAAAATAAATTAAAATAATTAAAATAAACTTATGAGGATTTAAAAAAAAAAATATTCTTTTCTTTTTATTATATTTTTGGAAGATGTGTTCTTCACTAGAACATGATTGTTCATGTTCTTCATTGCCCAGGAAATTTTATTTTCTCATTGTTATTTATTTACTTATTTACTGAATCTTGAGGTCCTTGTTCCAACTACCAACATAGCAACTACTATCAGGACTTCCATGCTTCCGATCGGAGCTCCACGACCCGCGGTAGGTGTCCCCTTTGGATCCGATGAAAGTACCCAACCCTTCCATCCGACTCGACTTGAAGTCCCCCTCGTAGGTTGCCCTAGATGGCCATGAGAATTTTCCCTTTCCGTATGCTTTGCCACGTCACCACTTGCCTTCGTACATGCACCTGTTCGTCCATAAGTACTTCCTAGATCCGTGCGGTGCATTCCCTGACAAACCCTCGATGTATGCAGTGGCATACTCCGATGGTGGGTTTGTGGCTTATGATTTTTGTTGATCTGAGTTTTCACCTTGTTCAAATTTGGGTTGCTGAGGAGGGCTTAAGGTTCAATCAAGGGGATTTTTTGACAGAAAGAGTTTGAGGTGTGCTGGGTTAATGGTTTTATGGGTATTTTGTTCAAATTTGGGTGGGAGTTGTGTTTGATTTTCTGGGTTTGTGCTTGAAATTTTTGGGCTTGGTGTTGGTGAGGATAGTTGTGGTTTCTTTAAAGATTCTGGGTTTGTTGTTAGTGTGGAATGTGGATAGTTGTTTTTTAGGTTATTTCTGCCTTTTTGAGTGTTTGATTTGCTGGGTTTGTGTTTTGATGATAGCTAGATTTTGTGTCTCCAAATTGGATCTGATTTTGTGTTTCTAATTTGGATTGGTGGGTTTCCAACTTGGAGATTGGTGTTGACTTTGTGAACAAAGAGGATGCAGGTCTGTTGATTTTGATTGGTGTCCATTGGGTTCAAATTTCTGTGTTCAATTTCTAGGTTTGGTTTCTAGGTTCAATTTCAGATATATAGATCTGTTGATATTGGTTGATTATTGTTTGAACTGAATTTTGAATTTTAATACAAGAAAATACAAGAAAAACAGAGAAAAGAAAATAAAACAAGGATTAATTTGCTAAGAACATGAAGAACATGAACAGTCACATTTTGGGAAGAGGAACATGAACATGTCTTCCAAAATATTAATGAAAAGAAAAGAAAATTTTATTTTAATTATTTTATTTTATTTTATTTTTTAAAATCAATTTTAGAATTTTATTTTAATTGTTTTTCTAACAAGACTTTTTTTAATATTTAAAATTGTGAAGTGGCATGGGTGATGAGTGCCATGGTAGATTTTTAATAATATTTTTATTCCACCGTCAGCCATGTCAGCTTTCGCCTTTAGTTGGGTGACGGAAAGGACCTAAATGTTAGGCGTTAATTGGTTTAGGGACTAAAAGTGGTAAAAACAAAATGTAGGGACCAAAATAGAAACAGGGTCAAAATGTAGGGACTAAAAGTGCATTTACGCCTAAATTCTAATTCCACTAGAAAGGAGAAAACAACATAAAATATAAAAAATATAGGGTAAATTTCATTAACTACCCCTGAGGTTTGGGTAAATACCAAATAGGTCCAAAACTTTTTAAAACTAACTAACTTGGTCCTTGAACACAATTTGGTCCCTAAACAGTGTCAAGAACGTTAATCATTCTTGACTCTCTCTTCTTTGTTGCTTCTCTTGCCCCTCTCTCATTCTATCTCAGAACAAAAAACAAAACCCCCACAACCCACAGATCTACTAGTTGAGACCACAACCACCACCTCAGTACCTCACCACCATCGCTACAAAGCCACGCTTATGGCCACCCAAATCAAACCAATCTAAAAATCCACGGCCAAACCAAACCACACTAAACCAATTCCAGCCATCTAGCCATGCAGATTTGAAAGGACACCCACCAAATTCAAACACAAACAACATTGAAGCAAAAGAGAGTCCAGGTTTGAATTCATACCCACAAAGAATTGTTCACATAAACAGGAAACACACATCACCCAAACAACACACACATTGTTCATAAGCCCACACCCAGAAACACCAGAAATTTCATAAAAACGCAACTCTTCTTAAACCTAAACCCATCATCAATGAGACCCCCAAACAGAAAACTACCACCACCATTTCAAAAAGAAAAAAGAAAACCAACCCATAGAGAAATACCAAATCAAACACAGCAACCAAACCCAACAAATATCCAAGACAATCCTCAACCATAGAGTAGAGAAACCAAGATTCAAAGCAGAATGTGGTGGCAACTAGCAGGCAACTCTTAACAACCTTGTGGAGACCATCGTCGACATCCACTACTGAGACCATTACCTTTAAGCTCCTCTTAATCGCCTTCAAGAACATTGCCATGGTGTTAGGCTCAGTGGAAAGTGGTGTGGAGGATCTGATGGACAACTTGGCTGAACAAATTTATGATCCAATGGTGGAGTATGTGAAGGGGCTTAAGGATGATTCTGTGGGTTTTAATTTTTGGTCTGAGATCCATGAGAGAGGGACGTCAGATGAGAGAGGAGAGAGAAAAAAGAGTTAGAGAATGAGTAACATCCTTGTTGATAGGCCAAAATTGGGAATTAAGCCCATTTTCCTAACTATATAGTTAGTAGGCACGGTTTCAAAAGTATATATTTTTCTAACATCTCGAGTCTCAAAAACTCGATTTTGGGCTATAAATCGAGTCTCAAAGACTCGGTTTTCATAGTCTGATCACGTCTGATGTGACATTTTTTCCACGTAGCATCTACCTAGAAATTGAGTCTTTAAGACTCGATTTATAACCCTTAAAACACCCTTTACACCTTCTCATCAGAGAAGAAAGAGAGAGAGAGAAAAAAAAAAAAAAACCAGAGATAGAAACATGGGTTGTAGTCAGTCGAAGGTGGAGATCGGAGTGGGTGGCTTCAAATCGGCGTGGGACCATGGGTGGGTGGGTTTCAAGTTGGCGTGGGTGGATTTAGACCAGCGTGGGTGGCTTCAGCTCGGTGTGGGCTGTGTGTGGTCATGGGGCCGATATGGCGATAACTTGGTTCATTGCATCTCGGATCTTGAGGTGTCGTCCTACGGAGGAGGAGGAGGAGAGCTTGGCTAACGACGGCGAGGAGGAGGAATTGCGGCGGACTTGGCGAAGAGCTTCGACGAGCTTTGTGGAGTAGTTTCTTTGCTCCGATTCGGATCTCCATCTGATCATCTCGGTTTTTGGATCTGATTCTGGATCTTGCGTCTCGGTTTTTCTATGCTTCGTTCACTTCAACTCTTCTTCTTCTATGTTGAAAGCCGGGTTTGAGATCGTAGACTCCATTGAAGAAAACAATTTCACAATATACCTCAGATTCTTTCTCTCTCTGATCTGATTTGGGTTTTCTTAATTTTTTTTTTGGGTATTTCTGGGAATGGCTTGTACATGACTTAGACTTAAAATTTTTTTGGCTTATAAATCGAGTTTTAGAGACTCGATTTCCAGGTGGACGCCACGTGAAAGAAACACTAAATCAGAACACTGAAATCGAGTCTTTGAGACTCGATTTATAAGCTCAAAATCGAGTCTCTTAGACTCGAGATGTTAGTAAAAAATATAGTTTTGTAACAGTGCCTACTAATTATATTATTTGGAAATCAGTGTTAATTCCCAATTTTGGCCTTGTTGACACCGTTTAGGACTAAACTGTGCTCATGGACCAAATTTGTTAGTTTTAAAAAGTTTTGGACTTGCTTGGTATTTGCCCAAATCTCAGGGGTAGTTAATGAAATTTACCCAAAAATATAATTTTCTCCCTTAACCAATCTCCATCAATAGTTAATAACATTTATCACTTACTATTTTGTAATAGGTGTCTACTATTCAAATGCTCTGTCTTGAAAGAGGTCAACAAACACAAGGTTCTTTACTAGTGTACATGAAATTATTATTGTAGTTGATTATAAGTTTTGCCAATGAAGATCAATATATACAAGTCCCTCTTTATTGAGCTTTAGTCCGTTTGAATTAAGGGGGAGGAAGGGGGAGTAGAGTAGAGTAGATTTAGCTAAAAATTAACCTATTTTTAGCCAACTCTACTTTACTCCCCTCCATTCCTCTTCTATCTAAACATGCCCTTAATGTAGCAATATCAAATACTATGATCAATTTGGAATCCATACTTAATCTATTCATTCTCAAAAAGGTAGTGGTTCTAACAAATTTAAAAAACATAAAGTAGACTTTGAACCCTCAATTCCTCTTATAAATGTGGATGTCAATATAGAAAAAAATAAAAAAATAAAAATTTTATAGATTGTAAAAAAGATTTGGATCTTACTAGATCCTACACTCCATATTGGATCTTGCTAAATTCCTACACATTTTAGATTTTACTTAAAGATTTGAATCATCTTGAAATTTTAGATCATAAAATGTAAGATTTTAAGATCTAAATTGGGATTTTAGTTAGTTGTGTTACTGTAAAATCACATCTCAAATAGCGGTGCGATTGAGTCCTCAAAATGAACATTCAACTGACAATGCTTACCCCTGGATTGAAGGTGAAAGCTCGAAAATGTGTTAAAAAACACAAGAGCTGTTTAGACCTCCAAATTAAAGCTACGGCTCGATAGATTTTACACTAACTTAATTCTAAGTGCGGAATAGTGTAAATGTGAGTGGATAAACAAACAAGCTACTTTAATACATATTCATATAATCACAGTAGTAAAATGAAATGTAAAAGAGTAGGGAAGAAGAATGCAAACACAGATAACATGCCGATGTGTTATTGAAGAGGAAATCGAAGAACTTGGCGAAAAACCTCTTCGCCGCCCTCCAAGCGGTAATTGATCCACTAGACAATCAGTTGGGATACATGGGTTAGTAAGAGACCCTCCAAGCCTAATCTACGCGCTATACCTAAGCCCTCCAAGCTCCTACTCCAACAAGGTTTCTCGAAACTGTGTCTTATCTAGCTCTTCGGATCTCGCAACATCCTTGGCTTCTTCCAATACTTTCCAGTAGCACCAAACTATCACTTGATACTCTGAAAGGGTGTGATAAGTGTTTGGGCTATCAACCTCTCAATGGTATGGAAATGGAGAGGTAGGAGTCGAGGAAAATCCATAAACTATTGTGTAGAGGATTGTGGGTATAACAATCTCTAACTCTCAAGGTGTTTGGCTAGGGTTTTCTCTCAAAAGCACTCCTTAATATTTGTGGGTAATGTAGGTATATATAGTGTGGGTACAGAAAGTGTGTATCAAATAGCACAGTCTGACAAAACAGAATGTCTCGCGGGTGTCTCGCAGGAAGGCCTTACTTGCGAGATACTCGCTAGACACAGCTGTCTCCATCTGTACTGACTCTTTGCATTCCAGTCATGTGCAGGGCACATGCATTACTTCGTGGGATGCTAAGTCGCGAGATACCCACGAAAACCTCTTCAGTCTTCAATAGTTTGAGTCTTCACACACTCTTTCTCTATCACACAACCCTTATAATCAAATCCCACAATAAATACATGGTACAAAAGATTGAATAAAATTACAATCAAATTTGGTAAGGAATTAAAGCCAAAAAGCATATAGTTGTAAATCACAACTTTACAGAAGGTTTTGTATAATAGATTTACCACTTAATTTAATTAAAAGGGAAAATTAAGAAAACTTTGAAAAAAAAAATTATTAAATGATAGTTAAATTCACATAATTGTTTCAAGAATGAAACTAAAACCAAAAGTACATACCTTTGGTACTAGTTATAATCTTAAAAGAAAGATTACATTACTTTTGTTCCTATAGATACACTTTAAGAAAAAGGAAATTAAATCACCTTGTTTCCTAATTACAATATAGAAAACAAAAATTACATAGATGAAACATTTAGAAATTGACATCCAATTTCGTAAGCTAACAAGGTTATGAAATGGTAAAGTGTTTGACACTCATTTTGTTCAATTCAAAAGTTGATCTTCTAGAACTTTATAGTCATATCATGTTATGGACAACATACATCCCTTCATGTCATAATCATTCAATCTTATCACTCATCATATGAAAGTAAAAGTCAAGTTCATCATGCGATCAAAACCATTTTGTATATTAAATCCATGTCATGATTATAATTTAATCCTAACACGTGTTCATCACATATATCATTTCATCATCTTGCATTTTATCATGTCAATTTTTGATAAAGTAGCATATGTGAATATTTACCCCATGTCATCAGATTGAAGCATGTTGTAATTAAAATAAAGTAGTATAAAAAAACTACTAGGGTTTAAATATTTACTTTCATGCACTACCTGTTGCAAAAGACGTGGTGGTAGATTATTTTCGGTTCTTAAAGAAAAGCTGCTGCCCTCCCCTCCTGTTGATCCATGAGTTATTCCCTGTTTGGATGAGAAGTTGTGCCTTGGAGGTATTTGATTGTTGATTGAAGTTCTTTTTACTTCGGGTAATTATTGGTTACTCTGGGAGTACCATAAATGCATATTCTCTCATCTCATATAACTGTGTGTCTCACTACTTAAATTTATGATAGAACCCACAATTCATGTGGGGGGGGGGAGTACGTATTTATTGTATTCCCAGAGTATTTAATAATTTTCCTTTTACTCCAGTGAAATCTAATTAATTAAGATCAATTCATTTAAGAACTATTCAAATTTAATTAATGGGAATTGCTAACAAATATCCTTAGGACATTAGTTAACAATCCATTTAAAAAAAGTTTTTATGGAAAAAAGAAGAAGAAGCAATTAATGTTTTAACAGTTTTTTTTTTTCTTTTTTAATGAGCGAAAACGGTAGAAATTTTATTAAGAGACAGTATAAACATGTACAGGTATCACTTGATAAAACTCTAGTGTTGGGGGACAATCAACAAGCTAGACAACACTGTGATGTCCCAAGAAAATCAAAATTGGCAAAACACGTAAAGTAGAGTCAAGCCTACACTCTTTGCGCTGCATTTAGACGTTGATATTCTTCCAGTAGTCCCATTGCACTGTCAAAAATATTCTTTGGATGTACCTGTACCTGCTCAAAGTAGAAACGATTCCTGGCGTTCCATATCGACCAAGCCGTGATTGCCCATTTCTCCAAGTCAGATGAACCCAACATCTGTTGCAACATCTTGAACAATAGAAAAAAATCGTCCATTTCATTTCTGCACTTCTGGATTGTACCTCGGAACAGAGCCCAGACATTTCTCGCAAGGGGGCATTCCCACAACACGTGACCAATTGTCTCATAGAAGTGGTGTCAAAATTTTCTTAAAATAAATTGTTAACCAATATCCTAAGAGCATTTGTTAGCATTATCCTTAATTAATTTTAATCACATGGATTTAACTATAAGTTTTAAGAATGCTTTTTAATGGTTGAAACTTCGTATGGATTGATCTTTTGAGAAAGTTGTTTCATTTTACCATCTAGAATGCCGTTTTGATCATTATGAACTTTGATGTAATTTTGAATTGATTACTTGCTCATCTAGCAGTTTTAGATGATAGTATTACCCTGTAATGGTGAAATTACTATTTTACTGATTTGTGAACCAACTCTCAGTTGGAAAATGAGATGTCTAAACTTACAAATGGTTGCTAACTTATGTTATTTTAAACTTAAAAAAAAAAAAAAAACGTTAATTGAAACTAATAAGAATATAGTTTTTGTATTTCTCAAAAAAAGAAAAGAAAAGAAGATAATATAGCTTTTGTGGATAAAGTAACTTAACCCAACACTAAATAGATCCTGATTAAAGAATCTATCTTCTCAAAATAATTCTAATTAAATCAAGTTATTTTCTACAGTACAAATTCTCTAAGTTACACTTCACTAGTTAATACTTACTAAATATATAGGTATATAAATACTTTTATTAAAATTTTCCTCATTACATGGGTTAGCAACTATTTTATTATAATAATTAATAACTAAATTATAATTGAAATTCTATTATTTGACTTAATTTTGATTATAAAATTGACAATTTATATTATCAATAAATTACAAATAGTATTTTTTTTAACAAACAGTAATTTGATATATCATAAATTTATTTACAAATTTACCCAATCTAATCTCAAGTATATACAAGTATATTTTTATATATGTGTAAAACTATATATACTTTAAGGGAATGCCATACTCACGAGTTCTTTAAAAATTATGTTTAATTTTAGTTCGTTTAATAGTCAAACCTAAAGTTGGGATTTAACTTAATTGGTTTTGTTTTGTTTTTTGTTTTTATTTTATTTTATTATTTTATTTTTTTGAGAACCACTTAACTTGTTTTGTTAGATAAAAGAACATAAACAAGGTTTGTCTGTTTGGTTTGGTTTTTTTATTTTTATTTTTACTTTTTGGAAAAAAAAAAAAAAAAATCAGGCCTGCCAGATGGGTCGTCTAAGATGCTACTTTGAGCTATGGATAATGGATGTGTTCACTGCGGGCGAGATATAAATTATAATGAAAAGAAATAAAACTCCCACATGTAGTCTTGTACTCTACAATTTGCATTCCGTACCTAATCAATTATTTTCAATCCAAGCCAGATTTTTTAATTTCATTTTATTATATTTATTTACTTCAAATTAAAGTAATCCAAACTTTTAAAAGTATTCCCGTTATACGATGCGGCGATGCCTATATTCGCGATGACTGGACATGGGTTCATGTTGTGAAAAGCACATTAAAAGCCTAAGATTGATTAAATTATTGTTAGCACTTTATTTAGTATTTTTTATTTTATTTTTATAGAATGCTCTATTTATTGATCAATGCTTAATTTTCCATGCTTTGCCAAAAATAGCCTTGCCGTCAATTGGTTCCACTCTTCCAATACAGTGAATAATAATGAAGTAATTTTTTTAAGGCTATATTTGTTTCAGTGATAATGTTTTTTTAGAAAATGAGTCATTTTCTTAAAAGTATTTTCTATAAAACTACCACATTTTTCTTTGTTTGGTTACAACTTTAAATGAGTTAAAAAACAATCTTTTAATTTCCTTTATTTAGCTTATTATGAGATAGAGTTGTTTTTCAAAAATATTTAGTGAAAACAATCTCTAAAAATAAGCATTACTTTTTATGTTAACAAAAAATAGTTTTCTTTTGACTACTTTTTTTTGATGCTATCAAATACTAAAAACATTAAAAACTATATTTACACAAGTTTGTAAAAACTAATTTTATTTTTAAATTGGGATGATGAATTTGAATCTAGACGTTTCATTTGGAGATATTAAGAGGAACTTTTTTTTTTTTTTTTGAGAAAAAAATATGTATATGTAATAGTATTTTTGAGAGAGTTTTAACATATGACGTCCGTTTTTAGTATAGGTGGGGATTGAACCCCATATCTCGTATTTAAGAGGAACTAATTAAATTAAAAAAACTTTTAGCATGATGAGGTAATGGCGTTATTATGATAGATCATATGATGAATTTAATTAGTGACATAGAATATGTGAGAATTAGAAATCCCATATCGTTGTACTTTTGAGTTTTGAAAACTGAATTATTACTTAGGTTATGTTTGGTAACAGTTTTTGTTTTCTATTTTCAAAAACTTGTTTTTGGGAATATAAATAAAAAACATTTTTCTTGTATTTTTGAAATTAAAAACATATTTGGTTAGTTGAAATTAAAAAAAAAAATTTTTTGAAGAAAAAAATAGAAAATTCTAAAATATGTTGCTGCTAGAATTTGAACTCTAATGCTAATTCATTAAATGAGACAGATTCATTAAATTAAATGCTTATTTTCATTAACTTTTGGAAATTAGAAAAAAACTACTTTTTGTATGTTTTCAGTTTCCTTCACAAATTGAGTTTTGAGAATAGTTTTTGTTTATCGTCTATTTTGGCTTGCTAAACAAGTTTTTTAGTATCAAAAATAAAATAATTATTTTTGAAAGTAGAAAATAAGGAGAAAAAACAGTTACCAAACATACCCTTATATTTTTGAGTTTTGCATATTGATTAGTTACTTATTTCCACACGTGGTTGTTATTTAGTACATAGGAAAAAAGTTGTACTCTTGAGATATTGAATAATTATGTATTTTTCCATGTGAGGATGTTATTTAGTAGAGAGCAAAAGAAAGAAAAAGACTTGTTATTATTAGCATGCATTTTTACATGGGAATAAAGTTTGGTTACAAGTTTGGTTAATATGACTACAACTTCTATTAATAAAATTAATATGACTACTGTAGGGGGTGGGTTTGAGCACTTCTTCTACTGGACAAAAGGTCTCAAGCCCAACTAGCCCAATACAATAAATTTTTAGAGGATGGGTTTAAGAACTAGGTTTTAGTCTAAACTACAATCACTAGACACGGTCAGGTGCGGGCTGAGCAATAAGGAGATGGGTTGAAGTGTGAAACTTTGTCCTCGGGCGTTTCGTCCGAGGAGTTTTTGTATTCTTCTTCTTCTTCTTTCAGTACTAAGTTACAGTGGTTTTCAAGATCACACAGACTGCCACAGTTTTCTCCTTTTTCTCTCCTCCACCTCTTTTTCCGCGATCCCTCATTCCTGGAGGGTCTCTCACATTATATACGTCTTTCCAGTCGATCTTGACCCTCCATCTGTTGATCGTACATGTCATTACTCGAGTGTTCGTCCCATTAGTCACCTTCCCAAACCCTTTGTGAGTTGCGGCAACCAAGGCCGCACTGTTCAGGGGCCCTTTTCTTATTAATGCGGCCAGCACGTTAGTTGGGTGCATTCAATGCGGAGGTGACAACTTCTCCTTGAATTACTCCTACACCATATTCTCGTGTGTGTCCTATTGTACTTGTCCTTTCTTCTGGAGGTGCTCTAGGAAGTTGCCTTTGATGGCGTGCCGTTCTTTCCTTCCGGGGTCTAGAGTGCCGAGGACAAGATCGTCCTCGGTAACATCTCTAGGCCATTTGGGCTTTCTTTGTACGTCCTCGGACATTTTTCCCTCCTTGGTGCGGGCCTTAGGCCCAGTACAGAGTGGGCTGGGATTGTCAAGCTCTTTGGCCCCACAACTACATACTTTGAAAATTTAACTGTTTGGATTGCATCTTCTTTATGTTCTTAACACAAGTCAAATTTTATGTCAATCGAATGTTATTTACAATTCAATCCATAAACTTAGTTTTTATGCATAATTTTAAACTATAAAAATTTGAAATTTAAACATTTGATTGATGATATAGCTATTAATCTTTAATCTTCTGAAAGTTTTATTAAACAGAGGGTATAAGAAGAATATGTAATATAATGGTAGATTTATTAAAATTCACATCCAATAAAAAAAAATTGAATAGAGTTGTAATTTTAGGCTACAATTAAATTTGTTGTCAAACTTTGTCCTTATATAATTCTCCTATTTTATTTTATATTTTTTTAGTAACTAAGGTTTCAATATGGGTCCTTCATCCATTGTTTAGGATCCAATTTCTTACAGTAGCAGTTTCATTTTACCATTTACAAATAGTTTATTGTCAACTTAAGGTATTGCGCCAATACCGATGACATTGAATATTAAAAGAATAGATTTACAATAGTATTCTTTTGTTTGCTATTAGTATTATTTAATTTCAGTGCAACAGGCTCGAGTTCATTTTACGTTTTGGTGAATAAGGCCCGAGTTCAATTATCCGTTTGTGATACTTTCTTCCTTCACTACAAGTTTGTGATACTTGTTTAATACTTACAATTCAGTTCCATTGGCAACGCTTGGATGCATATTATAATAAATCAAGGTGTCAGTGTATAGGAAATGGTGTGTTGTTTTTTGTGTTTTAAAAAAATAACTCTCGGTTGATTACTTGAAATCAGAAATCGAGGAATAAAATAAAACTGGAAAATAATGTACGATAAGCACTCCTAAGTCCCTAACCCCATCTTGAAAGTTTTTTTTTTTGGTTGTTTTTTTGATAAACATCTTGAAAGTTTCCAAACCTTCTCCATATCATAATTAGAAAATGATAAGGCTACAATAATCACTAATTAATAATAAGGCTACAAGCTGGGCTACGCTCTTCATAATTCGACTAGTGCTAGCAATTTATTACCCTATCTCGTATTATTATTATTATTATTTTGGGTAAATTATCTTGTATTATGAACATGCATGTAATACGAATTGAGACACCATAACAAAAATGTGACATAAATAACTCCTTTCCTAGAAATGTGTCAACAAGTAAACAATAAAGTCCGCCTCTATATATAGACTAGAAGCTGCCATGCATGTCATGTGAATTAAAATGTAATATGAATTGAGATACCATAACAAAAATGTGATATAAATAACTCCTTTCCTAGAAATGTGTCAAAAAGTAAACAATATAGTCCGCCTCTATAGACTATAAGCTTCCATGCATGTCATGTGGGAAATTTCATTTCCATGTATATAATATTATATTTGAAGTAAAATTAAATAATAAAATAAACCCCACTAGTCTTAAAGATGATTTACAATTGCAGTCATATAGCATTACGAGGCGGCTTAAGTAAATTAGATTACACTTAGAAGGAAGGGCATCATATTTAGACCAAATCCAATATTTTGAAATTCACTCATAGGATACTTTGGTCATTTTGCAATCCATTATAATAATATACTACATTCTACTTTGTGTTCGTATGAGTACGGTTGTTCCTATATATAACACATTGTCCACCCCTTGGTCACATTCATATTTCATTTTCATCATACCAAGAAAGAAGAAAAAGAGAGTCCCAACTCACAATCACAAAAAGTTTTCCCAAATTCGATCAGTTTCGCACACACACACAAAGAGAAAATTAATTCATAGTCATGGGTAACAGTCTAAGGTGTTGCTTGGCTTGTGTTCTTCCTTGTGGAGCTCTTGACTTGATCCGCATAGTCCATTTGAATGGCTACGTAGAAGAGCTTACAGGTCCAATCACTGCTGGTGAGGTCCTTAAGGCAAACCCAAATCATGTCCTAAGCAAACCATGCTCTCAAGGCGTTGTACGCAAAATCTTAATACTCTCACCAGAGGCTGAGCTCAAAAGAGGAAGCATTTACTTCTTGATCCCTTCATCTTCTTTTCCAGAAAAGAAAAAGAGTGGCAACAAGTCCTCCAAGAAGAGCAAAAAGTGTCAAACCAACAATGATGTCTCAGAAGACTGTGATCGTTACCTAGAGAATGTCATATCGGAAAAGAAATCCTCACGTAGAGATCGTAGAAATGGCAGAGTTGGAGTATGGAGACCTCATCTTGAGAGCATCTCAGAAGACTAGTATAGTCTTAAATACTAAAAATTCTTTTTTTTTTTCCAGCGATAACCAAAGTGGGTTCAATCATGCAATGGGGCCGGTTTTGATTAATGTACGTGGGGTTATTGGTTTTGTGGATAAGTTTTAATTACTTTGTTTGCCTTTTTTTTTTTTTTTTGTGTGTTTCGGTCTGTGTATAATAATGGCAGATCGGGATTCCACAATTCATGAGGTCATGAATCCGTTTGCTTCTCGAGAAAAAAAATTTATGACGGAGAGAGAAATCTTTGTACTAAAAATGAAATTGTATTTTACACACCCTCCAAAAGTTGTAAGTAAATATGTTTCTTTTTTTCTCTTCCTACAAATTTATTTCCTTGAGCATGAGAAGAAAATAATTGGGGGGACTCTTAATATAGTAGCCCAAATTGAGTTGAATTTATATGTGTTTTGTTGAATCTGTGAGATGGTTTGTGTTAATTTCTTTCTTCTTAGCCTCATTATGATTAAAATCATTGGGTCCTGAAATAAAGTTTAAGCAAAAAGTTTGTGTTGTGCTTGATCAATAATCATTAATAAGAAGGCGTTAAGCACAGAATAGTTGTAATAAAAGTCACTAGTACTGTCCCATGTGATTTTATACTTCTTGTTTCTTTCACCCCATTTTATAGCTGGCATATGAAATTATGTATAATATTTCAAAAAAAAGAAGTGGGTTGAATCAAAATTTACGTATTTTTGGTTTAGAATTACAATTTTGCCTTTATTCTAAAGAATAAATATATATCCTTTTCTTTTTTTGGCTGAATGAATAAATATACATCCTTATTCCTTTAGAAAACGACAATGACATGAAATGATTCCATTCACGATTTGTCAAAAATGAAACCTTAATTGCTCCTTTTTTTTTTTTTTTTTTTTTTTGGAGAAAAACCTTAATTGCTCCTTTAATTTCGTTGGTTAATATTGTAAAAATGCTTTAAGGTCAGTTCCATTTCAATGATTGACAAGAGTGTTAGCCTAACAATTAAGTTATTATTCCTTTGACTTTAAACCTAATTTAATTGTCCAACTAATAAGCCAATATTCAATAAAAGAGTTCAAGAGCAGTTCGTTAATTTTTCATAAAATATCAATAACTTGTCCTAGCTGGTTGACGAAGTGACATGCCACTAACGGTGATGGTGGGTCCAAGTACTATTGCCATTGGAGAAATATGAGTAATGGGGTCAAATGCTGAAGCTTAATTATAACACAATATTTGATTCTCAAAAAAAAAAAAAAAAAAAATTATAACACATTTTGTTAGAAAACAATTAGAGGGAATATAGGGTAGGCATTTCTAAAATAAATAGAATACCCAATAAATTATTATATCTTAAGGCTAATGATTGTGAGTATTACGCCTATTCTTTTTATATAACTGTGGAATTAAGTTAAGCCATCAACTTTTGAAAGAAAATCAACTTTAATATCGGCAACCTCCTTCATCTTCACAGCTCGAGAACCTTTGATATATGATACCATATGATTTGAATTTTTTATATTCATCCCATGATGACGGATTTCCTTTTTATATAGGTCAGATTTGAGTCTAATTTTTTTATTCAATAACGATAAATTTTACCAATTAAATTAATTGAAATCCATGCACTCACTACAAAATAACTTCATTCTTTCTATTTATAGCAGTCTCTTAATCTTAATAAATAGTAAAGAGAAAAATAAAAAAGGATAGTTGACACAATTGAGGATCAAGTGACTATTGATTGAATTAACTATTTATTGATCATTTGAAGGAAATAAGCTAGCTAATTAGTGGAAAATTTTATTTTTTCTTTATATATATTTTTTGTCGGAGGGAATATGGACTTGCAATATTCATGGTGTAATTGGTGGAGAATAATATGAAACACTCAAAGTGGATAGATGATTTTTATTCGGTTTGAAACATATGAGAGAGAGAGAGAGAGAGAGAGAGAGAGAGAGAGAGAGAGAGGTGCTTAGGTTTGATGGGGGCAAGAGTTCCAACCCAACCCCCTTGTATTATGAATTGGGTGGTTTATCTTATTAGCATAAATCCAAAGTTGTCAAATAGCGACATCTCCAAGCTACATAAAATAAATGAGATCGAGCAAGCTGGCAAATCTTCCTGTACATATTTCGTATAACTCAGTCCTCACATGGATTCCCTCTTCTCTCTCCCACATTATACATTAGACAATACTTGCATATCCCTTTCTCAAACTCCACCACTCTCTCAATTTTTTTAATCTTTTGGACCACAAGCCTACTTGGTTTTAGTTTTGTAGATCAGATACTTCCATTTTTCGAGTTAAATTTTATAAGTAAAATTATCAAATAGAAACAATGACTTTATATTTATATAGGTCGTGTGCATCGTACGAAGCACCATTTTATTGGTTTAAGTAGAAGGTCACTCATGGTAAAATCAATCTTAGATAGTACTTCATTAACATACACTATGTATTTAATTCAATGAATAGTTGCCATGCATAATCAAACACATTATCTTTTTCCATCACTACTTGATTAAATTTTAAAATAGTAAGGTGGGAGATCCCCATGAACTTAGCAGCGAGCCTCGCACATTGATAGGACAAAAAGGATCGCGACGCTTAGTTCACGGGTTCAGTCGCCAGTTCCCGGAGTAGAACTTGGCTGAATCTCTCTAGATCGGAGACATCTAGTTATTTGGATGACTTACTATGTGGGGATGATCATTAGTCAAATAGAAGTCTTCTTCATGTCTCAATGTTTTTGAACTTTGCATAATTGTTTTAGATACTCTCAACTTAACTTGCATCAACATACTTTAGACCCAGTACGTGTCTTCTAGCAAACTGCGGATAATTAATCAAAGAGAAGTACTATGTTTATATTCACAAAATTTTTACAACACATCTTAAATAGTAAGTTGTTAAAACTTACTACTGAAATTTACTCTTTTGTTTACTAATTAATAATAATCAATAACAACCTATCACTTAAGATTTATTATAAAAGTGATGTAAAAATATTGTAGACATAACATTTTTTTAAACTAGTCACTAACCCGTGCGATGCATGAGATTATTTTAAATTAAATCAAACGTTAACATGTTCAGGTTTAATCATTTCTCAAATTTCAATTATTGAAAGCTAAATTGGCTCTAATATAAGATGAAACATGTAATATTATGAAGTAATATATTGCTATAATCATAATGTACTCTTATATTTGGTTTAATAAGTATTACAAAAGACCTAGTAAATAGAATAAATATACAATTGTGCTTACATCTTCAAACTTTATTCAATGCTTTTCAAGAATGTATTTCCTCCCTTTCTTAAGCTCTTCTCAACTTCTTTAAGCTACTTAATTTTTCACTAAATTTTTTTTTTAAAATGGTTTACTAATATATTTTAGTAAAACCCAATTTGTAATATCCCTGACAATTTTTTTTGTTACACGTATCTCATCTCAAGTACTGCAGTACCTAACAAAGTACCGCAGCACCTAACATTTGACAGCCTTTTTTTTTTTTTTTTTTTTTTTTTTTTTTTAACTAACGTTTTTTCACCTCCACTCATTCTTTGTTGCTTTTAGGTTTTATTTATTTTCTTAATCTTCATATTATCTCCTCCACATGTTCTCTTCCAATATGTACTTACATTTCAAAATTTACAAACCCACCATTCACTGTTTCTTGGACAAATTTCAGTTGCTTCTCCTTTGATTCAAGAGAATCAGTGCACTCTTTGACGGACTTTTCTACCAAATAAAGTTCCTTCTCCTTTGATTTTTGTTCCTTAAAGCATTCCACAATTGCTTTCTGAATTGATCTAAGCTCTTCCTGTTTTGATTTGAACTCCTTGTCACACTCTTTAATCAAATTCTGTCTAGAATTCAGTTGATTTCCTTTAAATTCAAGTTCCTCGTTGAGTTCTTCAATAGATCTTCGGATTGCATTATACTCCCTCTGTTTTAGCTCAAAATCTTCACAAAATTTTCTATACAATTCTTCGACTGAATCAAGTTGCTTCTCCTTAGACTGAACTTCTTTAGACTGGTCTATCAATTTCTTCTCTATCAAATCTAATATCTTCTTTTTTGACTTAATTTTTTCTGAACTCTCTTTAATGCAACCATCAATAGACTCAAATTCATTCTCTTTCACTTTCAGCTCCATTGTCCGCTCTTTGATTAACTTCCCTATTTCATTCATAACTTGATAACCCAAAGCAAAACTCAAAAACCAATAGAGAGAAGCGGTAACCAACAGAGAAAGATCTGATAGAAAAAACGAAGAAGACCGAGAGCAGAGGAACACGCAGAGACCACAATGAAAAAATTGTATTGCAAAGCTCACAAGAAACAAAGTAGAAGAAGAGAAGAGACCATGACACAAAAAGAGAAGCATCAGATTGGCAGATTTGGGATAATTCTAAGGAAGTATTTCTGGCTTCTGAAGTTGTCGAAGAGTTAAGAATTTATGAAAGAGCATAAGAGACGTTGGATAGAAAAAAGTCGGGTTCGTGCAAGGGAAAGGCAGAGCATCGGGTTTTAGAAAACTTTTATTACATTTTTTTTTAATGTTTTTTTTTAAATATTATGCTGATGTGGAAATTTGTGGGAGCTCCAAAAGCTTCGGTTTTATATGTATATATAGATTAAATTAGGTTTCAAATTTTGGAAAGGCAATCGTGATTGATGGAGCATAAAAAATGGAACAAAAGATTTATATTCATTATATATCTAAGTTTATCCTGTTAGGTTCTAAAGATTTAGGTCAAAATATTTAGAATCACATTTGTATTGTGTTGGCAAACCGAGAACAAAATATGTCTAGTCTAGGTTTTAGGCAATGCTTAAAAGTGGGTGTTTTAAGTTTCAAGTCCATCTAAGTTCAGAAAAAGCGAGTGTAATTCTGCCTTGCTCAAACAATTGCGAATTAGGTCCAATTGATCAAGAATCGTAGACACAGCTTTTTTTGCAAATTTTTAAATAGGCTTAAGCCCGTGAAAACGTTTAGGGTTTCATCTAAACTTCTCCATATATAAAAGGGAAACCCTAGCCAGTTTTGATGCTGCTGAAAAAGACTTGTGTGTTACTCTTTGTGAGATTTGAGAGGTTTTGTATCTTCTAACTACATAAGAATTTATCGGAGCAAAAACTTTAATCAAGCGTTTGGTAGAACATAGTTGCTGCATCAAGATCATTATTGATGGTGATTTGAAACCTTTGAGTGGGATCTCAAAGTCACAAGTAAGGTGACTAGTGTTGCTATAAATCTAAGAAGAGAAGGAGTCTGTGGATTCGGAGTTTGCACGTGGTCGTGTTCGTAAGTTATTACATGAGATAGCAATAGATTTAGGGTTAAATCTGATTGTAAAAACTTCGATTCTCTTATAGTGGATTTATTTTACCTTGAGGATAGTTAGGTCAAATCCTCTCCAGGTTTTTACCTTGAAACGGTTTGTTTCATTGGTTTTCCTAAGTCATCATATCGAGGTGTTATTTATTTTCCGTTACTTTGCATGATATGATTTATTTGTGTTTAACGTAGATCTTAATAATTAATCTAAGTAATTACTTGGTTAATATATTATGTTAAACAATTTGGTTTAAGGGGTCTAAACGAACAAACAAGTGATATCAGAGCAGGTTAGCTCTTGTTTTTAGGTTTTTTAACCTAGAGTTGATCCTTGACCCCTGCTATTGGTGAATGGATTACTACCCAAAAAGAAGCAGCAAGCTTTAACAGTAAGGCTATGAATGCGATATTCAATGTTGTTTCTATGGAAGAATTTATGAGAATCTCAAATGTGGAGATTGCTTACACTACATGGAACATCTTACAAATAGTGCATGAAGGCACTAAGGCAGTAAAGATCAATAAATTACAGCAGTTGACCTCTAGATTTGAAAGAATTAGAATGTCTGATGATGAATCTTTTGATGAATTTTATGCTAAGTTGAATGATATTGTCAATTTTGCTTTTAATTTGAGTGAAGTATGATCAACCTAAAATTGTTAGGAAAACTCTTAGATCATTAATTGAGGATTTCAGACCTAAAGTAACTGCCATAACTGAAAGTAAAGATGTTGACTCTATTCCTGTAGATGAACTTGTAGGATCTCTTCAGTCTTATGAATCTGACTTACCAAAATCTAGTAAATCCAAATCTATGGCCTTGAAATCTGTTGATGATGTTGATGATTGTAGATTTGATGATGAACTTTCTTTTACTAAGATTGCTTATCTTGCCAAGAACTTTAGAAATTTTCTGAGAAATGATAATAGGAGGGCAAGAAATAGAAACAATGTTGATACTAAGAATGTTAAGAAGAATGACACTACCAAAAACAATAATGTTGAAAAATCAAAAGATAAAGTAGGTCAATCTTCTAATAGTTCTTTAGGACAACAATGTTATGGTTGTCAGGGTTATGGTCATCTAAAATCTGAGTGTCCAATTCTCTTGAGATTCAAAGGTAAAGCTATGGCTGTTACTTTGAGTGATGATGAAGTTTCTGATCATGAGTCTAAAAGTGATCAAGAAGGAAACTTCATGACTTTCACTGCTACTGTTGTAGTAAGTGAAATTGAGGCTGCTGATGAGAACCTTTCTGATGGGGAACTTTCTGAGAATGTAGATTTGCAAGAAGCTTACAACAAGCTTTGCAAGATAGCAGCTAAAGATGCTATGAGTGTTGAATCAGGGTTGAAAGAGATAAATATTCTAGAACAAGAAAAGAAGAATTTGCTACTAAAGTTGTTTGATGCTAATGAACTCTTGAACTTTGTTAAAATTGAGAACCTGTCCTTGCTTGGAAAGGTTAAAAGTTTAGAATTAGAATTATCTGTTGCTAGAGAACAAATAGATAGAACTTCTACCTCTAAACTAGATGAGATGTTACATGTTCAAAAGTCTGTTTTTGATAAAAATAGGTTTAGGGTTTGTTGAGAATGGATCTACCTTTGTGCCCTAAGTTTGTACTTGCTACATCAACTTCTGTTGTTCATACAACCCATTTTGAAGTCAAGGTACATAAGGATGGAGTTCTAGCTTTTAGAAGAACTAGGGTAGATCTGAGTGAGTCTAAACCTAAGAAACCCAATCAATCTGGAAGCAAGAAAAATCACAAACCTTAGTGGTTTTGTCATTTTTGTGGTGGAGTTGGACATACTAGACCAAATTGCTTTAAGTTGCAAGCTATAAAGCAAGCTTCCAAACCACAAGTGCCTGTGCCAAAAGCACAAGATCCTATGACACTTATTCATGAGTTGGTAAAGGTTCTTAGCCTTTATACCACTACTGGAGCTGAAATTAGGGTAAACTCTAATAGAAATTCCAACTCCAAGTATGCATCTGAAAGAGTTTGGATGCAAAAGACTCAGTCTTAGTGAGTCTTTTTGAAATGGTCATTGTGTTAATTCTTTCTATCTCTTGTGACCAATTTTTTTTTTTCTTTAGGTTTGCATTTGCATAACATTCATACATTGCATTGCATTCTAGGTTTGCTTTTGTTGTTTTTCAGTTTTTTTTTAAAGAAAAAAAAAGAAAAAGAAAATCATAACACTTTTTTTTTTGGTATTATACATCTTCAAGATTTGTAATTGAGGTTGGCCTATGAAATTTACATTTCATGTCGTGTACCTTGTTTAGCTTTGATGAGCTTTATTTTTCTACACTTTGCTAGTTTGTGCTATGTAGTGCTTATATTTTGTGAGTTGTTTATGGTTTTTAATCACATGCTCTTGATTTTGAAGTCACATTCTTTTGATTGTAAGGACTAAAAAACCCTAGGAGAAAGACATAAATAACCATCTCACCACTATTACTCGCCAATCATGAACACTTGTGTGCAAATCATAAAAGTCGTGCTTGGTAAGGTGTAGCACTTGCACAGCAAAATTCTTAAGGTGTTATTGTACATTAGTTTAAAGAAGCAAAAAGAAAAAAGAAAAATAAAGTAAAATATGCTTCAAAAGAAAAAGAAAAAGCAAAAAAAAAAAAGAATTATTATAATAATAATGCATGGTTGTAAGCATGTTTTCTAGGAGATGTGAGAGTTATATGATGTAACTCTTTAGGAAATAGTTACTTTCAAACTTATGTGATGAATAATGTAGAAATTGTGCTTATTTTCTGTCTACATATCACTGTGTGATTATCTCATACACTTACTAGTTGCATACACCACAAGCAAAACTTTATTAAATTTGATACATGTAATTGTGTGTTAAGTTTTATGGCCTTCTAAAATCAAACTTCTTGATGTGTTTAATGCATTTTGGGGAGTGAGGAAAGAAAAGTTTGAGGAAATTTGTTAACTTTTGATTTCTTCTTTGAAAAGTTGGTTTTGAAAATCATTTGAAGTCATGAACATACATGTCATATCATAAAAACAGTATTTCAAATAATTCTGCAGAAAAATTTTTCTAGAATTTTTCAAAATTTCTGTTTCTTTAAAATTCGACTGATCGAGTCTATTTTTTGACTGATCGAAATGTGAAGAAGAAAAACAAGTTTTTAATTTAGAGTCTTGGGTTCCTTCGATTCCGTCCCAATTCCTGTTCAATTAGTCGAGCCTGATTTCATGTGAAATTCGATTCCTGCTCAATTCCTCTCGACCGATTGGATTTCGATTTTTAAAAACATATAGGAATCAAATCTGACTTTTTCAAAATTTCTTTGTCTTTCTCTCCGATTCCTCTCCTGATCCCTCTCTCTCTCTCTCTCTCTCTCTCTCTCTCTCTATCTATATATATATATATATATATTTTTTTTTTTGTCGTTTTCTTGGTCAAAGTTTTAAAGGTTTTCTTCATACACTTAGGGTAAGACTCTTTTGACCTTTCTTTTTCATCAATTACATATAATCATGCATTTTTCAAAAAATTTCACATTTTCAAATTTTTGGGGGTTTTTTGATGATTATGGTTTTTTTGATCAAATTTGAACCATGGGTTTTTGTTCATGCATCATATCAACATGATTCACATGCTTTAATTTCAAAATTTTTGTGATTGATTAAAAATTTCAAAATTAGGGTTCTAATGTTCTTGAGAAAATTGGGGATTTTGTTAAATTGGGCAAAATTAAGTGAAATTGGCTTTTGTTGTTGATGGATTGAGTAATTATAACTTCTTGTGTTGTTCAATTGATCAATATAAGGATTTTTGAGATTTAGGTTTTTCAAAATTTGAGATTTTTCTAAAATTCTTAAATTTCCTTTGTCAATTTTCAAAATTGTGATGAAATCAGACTGTTTTGGAGCATTAGATCATGCATCATATGTGTTCAACTGTCATGCATCATATAGTTTTTCAAAATTGTATGTTATCTTGTCTCTAACTCTTCTTAATGTAGTCTGCCCTTGGTTTTTCTTGTTTTCTTTGTTTTCTTTGTTTCTGATTCTTAGTCATGGCTCCTAAGGTTGGTAGGAAGTTCAAAACTAGAGCCAATCGGAACCCTGAGTCTTCCTCTTCTCGTTCTGCTCATTTTGATAGTGTTAGATTTCTCACTGATAAGTGTGAAGACACTTATGAGACCTTGACCAAATATAGGTCTATCTGGGATGAGAGGGATATAGTTTTGAGTAAGCTAGACCCTTCCATTCGTAGGAACTTTGTGTCTAGGAATTGGTTTTCTTTGTGTGAGGTGTTTGATCCTTCTCCTGTAGCTTTGATTAGAGAGTTTTACTCTAACCTTTTTGTGTATTCTGAGGCCACAGGTGGTCATTACTTGACTTCTTGGATTAGAGGTCACGAATTCACAATAAATAAGCAAACAGTGTCTAAAGCTTTAGGAGTGCCTATTGTTCATAAACCCACATACCCATACACTAAGTTTCTTGCTGTTGATGACATGATGTCACTTCTTTGTGGTCGTCTTGTTTCTTGGGGTTTTGAACCAAGAATCAATTCTTGTGAATTCACTGAGCTTAATTCTTTATACTTGAGAATTACATGTCATAACATCTATCCCATCTCACATGTTCATACTATTCCTATAGAGAGATGTGCTTTTCTTTATGCTTTTGTCACTGATGGTTCCATGTGTTTTCCTTCTATATTTATTCAAACTATTGTTGATGTGTCTAGGAGTACTAGTAAGAGTCAAAAGTTTTTTTTCCTTATGTTTATTTTTAGGATTTTGAGGTTTTTATGGTTATCTGAGTTTCCTCCTTTAGAGTTAGTACATATCATTGCCCCCATAGGAGCCACCTATCTTAGATAGCAACAGGCACAAATGAAAAGTCCTGAGCCAAGCATTAGGACGTCTAAGAGATCATGAGGAGAAGCTTCTACTATAGCTTCTGCCTCTGGTGCTATGCCTGCTGCTGAGAAGACATTTGTGGATCTGACTGTTGCTATGGATCCTGCTGGTGGTACTGAGGATGTTGATCCTTCGGTTGCTCCTCCTCTTTCACTCCATGCTATGATGCAGTCCTTCATGATTACACAGGTTGCTCATGATCAGCTTCTTGATGAGTTGTTGATGGAGGTTGCTTTTTTGAGAGTAGATTTTGTGGAGTATAGGAGTGCTTTTCCACCTCCTCCATCCTTTGAGGATTGATGTTGCCTTTGGCAATACGTAACAAAAAGGGGGAGTAGATTTGTTGTATTTAGAGGGAGTTTGATGTATTTTGATATTATTTTTGGTTTTGTGTTTATATTTCTATGTTTATATCTGTCAATGTCTTTGATTCACAAACATTGATGTGGTTATAGATTATGATAATTGATGATGATGAGGTTATTCATATTGATGTGTTCACTGTCTATTCATATGTTTTGTGAATTCAAAGTTCAGATTTTGATTTAGATTGTTATACTGTATCTTCCATACATGCGTTTATGGTTTGTTTTTAGTGTTTCAGGAATTTACAGGTTAATTCTTTCAACAATTGCTGTCTATACTAGCAACTAATAGTTACTAGTTGTGTAAGGATTGTATTAGGGCAATAACTTGTATTTGGGCTGGTGTTTAAATTTAAGCATTTCATTATTTATGTGTGTTTTGTCACAGATTGCCAAAGGGGGAGATTGTTAGGTTTTAAAGATTTAGGTCAAAATATTTAGAAATACATTTGTATTGTGTTGGCAAACTGAGAACATGTCTAGTCTAGGTTTTAGGAAATGTTTAAAAGTGGGTGTTTTAAGTTTCAAGTCCATTTGAGTTCAAAAAAAGAGAGTGTAATTCTGCCTTGCTCGACTGATCAAGAATTTGGCTCAATCGATCGAGAATCGCAGGCACAGATTTTTCAGCAGATTTTTAAACAGGCCCAAGCTTGTGAAAATGTATAGGGTTTCATCTAAACTTCTCCACATATAAAAGGGAAACCCTAGTCTCATTTTGATGCTGCTGAAAAAGACTTATGTGTTACTTGTTGTGAGATTTGAGAGGTTTTGTACCTTCTAACTACACAAGAATCTACCGGAGCAAAAACTACAATCAAGCATTTGGTAGAACATAGTTGCTGCATCAAGATCATTACTAATGGTGATCTGAAACCTTTGAGTGGGACCTCAAAGTCACAAGCAAGGTGGCTTGTGTTGTTGTAAATCCTAGAAGAGAAGGAGTTCGTGGATTCAGAGCTTGCACGTGGTTGTGTCAGTAAGCTACTACATGAGGTAGCAATAGATTTAGGGTTAAATCTGATTGTAAAAACTTCGATTCTCTTATAGTGGATTTGTTTTATCTAGAGGATAGTTAGGTTAAATCCTCTCCAGGTTTTTACCTTGAAACAGTTCATTTCATTGGTTTTCCTAGGTCATCATATCGGGGTGTTATTTATTTTCCGTTGCTTTGCATGATATGATTTATTTGTGTTTAACCTAGATCTGAATAATTAATCTAAGTATTCACTTGGTTAATATATTAAGCTATTAAGCTATTAAGCTAAAATAATGAAAGCTACTTGTAGCTTAGGTAGATAGCAGTTTCAGTAAAAACTTGTCTTCACAAATCTACATCTGTATCACTTTGCATCTACACTTGGATCAACTACACCTGTGTTTACACCAACTCTTAACACTCCCCTAGAAAGGTTTTAATAAACTTGGCTTGTATTTTTCTCTCACAAGATGGAAGTCTATCTCTATGTGTTTAGTTATTTTGTGACATACAATATTTGTAGCTATGTGCAAAGCTGCTTGACTATCACAATTGAGAGAGACAGGTCTTGGATGTGTTATAGTCAAGTCTTCGAGTAATGTCAACAACCACAAAATTTCATAGGTGGTGACTACCATTGCCTGATATTCAGCTTCAGCTGAAGATCTTAAAAGTATATATTGTTTCTTGGTTCTCCAAGATATTAGAGAGTCTCCTAAAAATACACAATACCCGTATAGACTTCTGGTATCTAGACAAATGTTCATTCTTATTGCAATAGATTGCAAATAATTGATAAAAATAATTCGAGTTAAGCTATTGCAATGATATCTTTATTCAAAGTTATTGTTTCATGTTTGTCATTTCAAAAAAATTTATACAAGTTATTGCAATGATCTCTTCATTGCAATAGGCTATCACTTCAATATTTTTGTTGTAATATATTATAAAAATAATTTGTATCAAGTTATTAAAATGATTTCTTCATTCTAAGTTATTATAATTGTTTGTTTGTTTGTTTGTTTGTTTTTTTTTTTTTTTTTTTTTTTTTTTTTTTTTTTTTTAATGTAGTCAAGTATTTAGGCTTCTATTGTAACAAAAAATTATAAGTTATTGCACTAATTACAATTGATTCCATAATTTACCACTTTTAAATTACTATTGCAACAACTTTTAAATTACTATTGTTGCATTAACACTAAATTTAATTAGCTTATTTTGGTATAATTATGTGTTCTCAGCTCATGATCGAGATCCTAGCTAGCAAGAATTATTGTAGCACGTAGGTTGAGATTTAAGTTGGGCCCTGGAAAAGATGAATGGTCTCTAGAAATTGAGGTTTTTAAGTTTTGAAATTATAATTATTTTTTAAAATTAAAATGAAGTTAAATTTAAAACTAATTAAACTATATTTTTGTAGTTGATGCGGCAATCCATATTGCATCCTAGGTGGCATAAAAACAATTTTTTATTTTAGCTATTAATCACATCAGTATTTTCCATCAATCATTTAATGATAGAGACTAAACTAACAAATTTAAAACATTAGGGATCAAATTGACACATAGCATAAATGTTAGGAATCAAAATTGATGGGCCAAGAATGTATTGACCCCTTTGGTAACTTAATCAATTAACTTAACTAAGTGAAATTAATTAGATTTAATTACATGCAATAAGCGTGGTAGCACAAACAAATCACCAACTAAGTTAAATGCAGCGGAAAATAAATTTGATACAGGTGATTTGTTTACGAATGAGGAAAATCACCAAGGAAAAACCCACTGGATAAATTTAAGGTCACCACTCCCGAAAATCTATTATTATCAAAACAAGCGGTTACAAGTAAAAGAAATCCTAGTACCTAATACCAACCTACAGTTGAACTCTTACTTCACTACCCAATTGGACTTGTAATGTAGTGACAATCTCTCCTTTCAATGCTCGACTCCCAGTACGTAACTAACCAATTGATGCATGGATCCAAGTATGTGACTGACACATCAACTTGAGGAAAATGTTGGCTGCAAAGTTCTTTAGTTCATCCAGCGATGAAGATTAAGAAGTTCCTTGGTTACAAAACCCTTGGCCCAAAGACGCAACAACTTCTACAAGGAATATGATGAACTAGGGCAAATTCTGTCTCTGGTCACAATTTGCATGCACAATCAATTTGCATTAAGTTGCATTACTTTGCATAACCTTTTATGACCCTCAAAATAATCCTTATATATGTTTAGAGTTGTGAGAAAATAAACCCTACACACATACACTTGGATATGCATGAAATTAGATTTGAAAATTTGAATTTCGTAATCCTTGACAGATACAGCTTCTGTCGAGCTGCATGGTTTCAATACTAGACTTGAACTTTTGTTTCTTGAAGTACTAAACCCATTCTAGATCTATCCAATTATAAGAAAAGTACGTTTTGTCAAAAAATTAACTAATTTACATAACATATGTCTCTAACAATATCCACATATGTCCTAACAAAAATGATAATCTACCCTATATTTTAACACAAAATAAACATTAAATAATTACTAGTTGGAAATAAATATTGCTGAAAAAATTCAAAGAGAAGTTTTAGGAATAACAATTTAGCCAATTAAGATGATATTGGAGACCTTCTTGAGAGAGCGAACATAAAATCTAATTTTAACGACTAGTTATATATATATATATATATATATATTTTTTTTTTCTTTCATTCTTTTAATGAATAACAACTAACTATATATATATATATATATATATATGATAGAGTCATACTCGAAATATGATCAAATTTAAGAGTAATAGTAACCATTTGACTTCCATTCCAATATTCCTTATTCCTCTCCCCCTAACATAAAAAGAGAAAAACAAAAAAAGTAAAATAAAAAACTGCAGATACTTTTTACCTGATAAGAAAAATATACAAAATGGGAAGAGTGTTTCAGTTTGTCTGTAAAGCTGTGTTGTGTTGTAAATTGCACTATTAAAAGTGAATACAAATCTTATGTTCCACTTTCTGCTCTACCAATTATGGTATATCATGTGCTTAATTTTTTTTTCCATTTCAAATTTTGGTTATTTTATAAAGAAAGTAAAATAATTACATGACAAATTAAGATTGGTAAAACATAAAGTAAAATACAAAAAAACTTAAAAAGTGAATAGGATTTGTATTCATTAAAAGTTTGGACATTTTCAACTATTTTGCTTTTAGGGCAAATTCCAATAGGAAGGGCAATACTCTACCAACTATATATAGAAAAGTTACAAACTATTAGGAGTGTGGTGTTCACAGTGCCGATTTAGGCCATTTTTAGTATTGCACTTTGCGGAGTGGTTTAGTCAAAACTATAACTGCACTGCATCGTATTTTTGCGGTCACAATGTGGTGTGGTGTAGAGTTTAGCCAAGACCATAATTATACTGCACCTCATTTTTGTAGTTACATGTGCGTTGCAGTGTATAAGATGTGGTTTGAACGGTTTGAAGCTAGTATATTTTTCAAATTTGGGCTTTTCCTCAGTGGCCGCTCCAGGAATTTTTTCCAGGGTGTTCCTATAAGTTCTCAGGAATTTTTCCTAGGGTAGCAAAAGAATAAACAATAAACTATAAGTTCATTTGAAATATTAATAAAATTATTAATTATTGTTGTTTAGTTGTTTCATGAATTTGTTTGTTTTTTATAAACTATAATTTGTTATATTGTTGTTTCATTAATTATAAAATTATTAATTGTTGTTTAGCCTAACATTATTTAATTTGTTTGTCTTTTATAATGTATTGATTAATTAAATTATTAATTATTGTTTATTAGTTGCTTTTCCCAATTAATTATTAGTTAATTAAATTATTGTTTATTAGTTGCACTAGCACACATCTCACGTGCATTTACTTCCCCCAATTCAAATATCCAAACCGGCCCCATGTGCCCATCCACCCCCCACCTTACTCAACAGACAAGCCTCATGCCTGATAACCCCAATCACAAGAACCAGTTGCCAATCAGAAAATTTCAAAACCACAAATCACAATACACATTACACGTTACCCTAAAAGACAATTAATATCTCACCAACACCAACACCAACACCAATACCAACACACACCAACACCAACAGATAAGATAAAGCCAAATTTAAAAAGTAAAAAAACATGCAAAATATTAATAAAGTTAAAGTTTCAGCTAATCACAATTCAAAAGAATCAAATAAAGTTAGTCTTAAAGAATAGAGAGAGAGAGAGACTCTCGTTCATTTCATTTCAGTGATTTTAGAGAGAGAGAGAGAGAGAGAGAGAGAGAGAGAGAGAGAGAGAGAGAGAGAGAGAGAGAGAGAGAGAGAATGAGAGACTGAGAGAGAGTTGTTGAGGACAAATTTTTCACATCACATGGCTTCATTTCATTGGCAACCCGTACCACATCAACATTATTATGGATTTTGGGAAAACCCCTCTTAAAGCCCAAAAGAGCCCATATTTACACAAAAGGCGTCAAAGCCCATGGTTCAAGCTTATAGCACATCATCTTATTTTTAGCTCATGATCCAAGCTCATGAGTCTCATCGGGGGAATTTTGGGAGTCGTGGTTTAGAGGGCCAAGAAGTATGTTTAGTAAAGCTCCAGTGGTTCAAAGTTGATAAAGGAAAACATGTTGCTTGGCACGTCTTCCCCAATTCCCTGAACTCTGACGGGTCAGTGTGCAATAGGTAATATTTGGTAAGCTTTTCATATTACATAAAACTTAAAATGATAAAACTCCTCATGCTCTTTACATAAAAATTAATGTTCATCATATAATATAAGTTTAAAAATGTAATTATAGTATTTCATGTAGATTATATTATTATCATCTAAATCAATTCCAAGCACATGGCTAAATATATATTAATATCTCATATCTAGCATTAAATGCTCTCCTTACTCTCCAAGATTTGGTTAAAATGCAAAAAGACCATAATTACATCTCTAAAACTTCATCATATATCAACCAACTAGTCTATTACTTACCAAAATTATATATGGACTAAGCATATAATTTTCCAAAAGAAGAAACTTAGCCAAAAATACCAACAGCAACTCCAGTAGAAGCTGCAAACAGCTCCAACAGAAGTAGAAACAGCTTTTGCAGAAGTTGCAATAGCTCCAGCACATTTTGCAGTGGCTCCAACTGTGGTACCAGGAATAGAATGATTTCATTATCTTACCATTTTTAGCCAAACCATGAATTTAATGCCAAATATTTTCCCCCCAAGCAAAAGATCTCACTTCAAATGGCATCATTTGACAGCTAACAGTTGTAACAGCTGTGACAGCACCATTAAGTCTCTAACTTTGCTTCTTTTGGCTTAAAAACAAAATCCCACTAATGAAGACCACTTACTTTGTTAAAGATTTTTCCTTATTTGCTAAGTTTCCCTTCAACTAGTTCTAATCTAGTTACATGCTTGGCTCTATATAAAGAGGACCAAGCCACACATCAGGGGGGACTCTTTCTCTCATCCCCAATATTTTGAAACTTCACTTTGCTGCATATATCTCTAAACTCTTCCATACTTCTCCATCTCCCTTGCAAAAATATCTCTTCTTAGAGCACACCATTACACACTATCCATCTCTCCCACACTTTAATACTCTAAAACTTCATCATTTTGCTACCCAAAAACACATCTCCATCTCATTCTTTATTTCTCATACAAAATCTCCCTTTTTAGAAAGTAACATAACCCATGACGTAACACAAAAAACCACTCTAGCAGCAGCTATAATCTCATCTATTTACTAAATTTAACCTTCATTTCATCTATCACACACTTCCATATATTTTACAAACACATTCCTTACAAAATACCCACACATACTCCTCATATATCTTTAAACTCCATGTCTCACATAGTATACATATACAAGACTCATGTCCAATAAAGTATCTACATATAATTCCTATACATATTACACAAAATATATATGCTTCTTACCATCTCCACACATCTTAAAATATATCAAACACTCTTCCAAGAACACATTACAAAATCCCTTCCTTATGGAAGACATATATTTATAATGCTAAAAGCCCTTCTTATGAAAGACAAAAACTTATAAAATTAAAAGCCCTTCTTATGGAAGGCAATATAACTCATACTTGACTAAAAAACTAAAAGAGCATTACATGGGGAAAATCATTTAAGTGCATGATGAAAGGGGATAAACTTAACCAACTTATGCACATGGTTGGACATGCTCTCTCTCCCTCCAGTTGCAACCATTTTTCCCTTTTGAATATGAAGGTTGCTGAAATGTTAAGTTCACTAATGTGATACAGCTAGAGCTACGAAATATGAAGTGTTGTTCTACAACCGGAGTTACAAACTGTGAAGATAAGTCAATCTTTCTCCATCTTTGAAATTACATCATTAAGTATATGTTAATTCATTATCATTCTACTGTTGGATGTAAATTATTTTAATATTATCTCACCATTTAATAAACATGGATTCATTAATGCTTCATTAATAAACATACATATCAATAAATCGAGCTACCACCATCGCACATATATTATTTGGACATGAACCACCATTGGACACATATTATTTGGACATGAACCACCATTGCCGGACAAACCTTATTATGTTGAACATGAACCATGAATTGCAACTAGACATGGACTATTGGACTCACCCCATTGTTGGACATTTGACACCTAATTAATTATTTTCTAATATCGGACATCACTTAATATACATAATAATAACATATCAACTTATCATTTAATCAAAGCTATTATGTTAAGCATATTATTTATTTATTTCAACCATTATCATGATTCTAAGACTTTGGGCTTCATCTATTTTGTAGACTTAAAAATACACCAGAAGTCATTGGTCTATGTGGCCCAATGTCGAGTTCTGAGTTAAACTCCCTAAAAAAAATCCGAACTTAGCAAAGTCACACTTCCAGAAGGAGACACGTGACTACGTGCAAAAAACCGCCCCCGACAATAGTTAGAGAGAAAAAGAGAGAAAAGTTAGTAAAATGAAATACCTCACAGTTTCTTTGACTCACTTTCACAACCCCCCTTGCTATTTCATACAAGCTCCTCAAACCCTAAGCTCCACCACCAGAGACCCAAAAGATGCCTCCAAAGCTCGATCCCTCATAGGTGGTGGACGTGTACGTCCAAGTCACCAGAGGTGAGGTCGGAGCGGCGAGTTCACTCGCTCTGAAGATCGGTCCACTGGGTTTCTCCCTGAAGAAGATCGGAGAAGACATAGCCAAGGAAACCACCAAGAATTGGAAGGGCCTCCGCGTAACGATCAAGCTAACGGTCCAGAACTATCAAGCCAAAGTGTCCATGGTGCCCTTCGCCACCGCGCTGGTCATCAAGGCGCTAAAGGAGCCAGAGTGCGACCGAAAGAAGATAAAGAACATCAAGCACAATGATAACATTTCGCTCGACAATGTCATCAAGATCGCTAAGGTGATGAAGCCTAGGTCTATGGCGAAGGATCTTAGTGGGATTGTGAAGGAGATTCTGGGAGCTTAAGGTTTGCTTTAGCCTTTGGTTATTTCTGATTTAGCGATTTGCTCTGTATTGGGGTTTGGTGTTTTTTTTTTTTTTTGAGAATCCGTGGGTTTGCTACCTCTGTAATCTGTTGGGCTTGCCGTCCGTTGTTTTTTTTTTTTTTTTTGTTGAGAATCCATGGGCTTGGCGCTTGCTTTGTTACATTTTTTTTCTAGATTTTAGTTCAATTTTTTTGGGCTTTTTTTTTTTTTTTTTTGCTTGAAATAGAACTTTTTTTTTTTTTTTTTATAATTTGAGGGTGTTCCTAATTTTTTTTAAGGGTAAAGAAATAAATTTTTTTGAATTATTATATATATATATATATTTTTTTTCAAGTCAAGGTGTTCCTGGGAACACCCTGAGCATAACGTGGCGCAGCCTCTGCTTTTCCTCTCTAGCCCAAAACTGATTTTCCCTTTGTTTTGGGCTAAATTTTAAATTATTAAGCTAGTTTTTCTTTATTTTGGGCTGGCTTTCTTAATCAACACTTGCTAGGGTTATTAAAGTTTTTTTTTTTTTTTTTTTGAAAACTAGGGTTATTAAATTATTAATAATCTATTTAATACTAAAAAAATAAATATATTAATATATAGAGAGGGTGCAGTGCAATTTTCTTATTATAAAACTGTAAATTACACTACACCATGTGGTGTGGTGCACTGTTACTTACGGTGCACTATTACTTACGGTGCACTATTACTTACGGTGCGGTTATGCTGTTTTACTAGTGATTTTGGTGCGGTTTTTACGGTTTGTGCGGTTTGGTGAACACCCCTAATTAGGAGAGGCCAATGGAGCAATTTGAAGTCGACATGACTAGCCGTAAATCATTCACATCTAATTGTAATCTCGAATCTACAGGCAAAAAATAAGATTGAAGCTATGCAAATAGAATTTTTTCATGTTCATTGATATGGTCTTACTAATTAATTTCGGAGGTGCTCTCAACTGAATACAAATCCACTTTTTGTTCCACCAATTACAACTTATCAAATATTTATTTGACTTTTGTTATAAAATCGCCAAAGTTTAAAATAGAAAAAAAATTAAACACATAGTAACTTGTGAATGGTGGAATACATAAAGTAGAACATAAAAAGTGGTATAGAGAATTTGTTCTTTTAATTCATGATTTAAGAGAAAACTTCCCATTGTCCTTCATTATTATTTTTTATGGGAATACTATGAATTTTATTCAATTGAAAAGCAACGATTACATCTTGGTGAAGAGCTTGTTCTAACTGAAACAGAAAAATTATCAATCCCTAAACCATATTTTGCTAACAGTGCCTTTTATTCTATGTTTGACTATTTCAGGTTTCAGATGGTCTTGTGTGAATTGGGGCACAATTTGGTATCGCTTGATATACTTCCGTTTACTGAGAATGCGTCTTCCATAAGGAGCTTGAAGCCTTCAGGCATATCTTCACCTTCAAATGTTTGTTGTTGCACCACCAACACTGATACCTCCCAATCAGACTCTGATGACACTAACATGTCCCCCAAGTACCCTAGCTCAGGATACTCATTCCATAAAGTAAGTCCCATGAACAATGACGAATTGCTTTCATGCTGTCTTCCTACCAAAATTAGTTCATAATGATTTTCTAGTAATTTAATCACATTTATCATTTCCACACAGTCTTTCACAACTCTCTCTTTATATATATGGTGCTTTTGTTGGATGTTAGACATCCTGAACCGTTTGATCATATCACAATCAAGCTCCGTACTCTTTTTATTAGGTTGAACCAACCGAATAACTGTAAGGCTAACATTGGGGTGTTCCGCCATGCGCATAGCATATGCTAATGCTTCGCGATCATCCGGCCCTTCCAAAAAGATCATTCCAATACTGTACAGAGGTTTGCTGCCCCCTGAATTCCTCCCAGATAATGTCTCTTTATCAACCAAGATTCCGACTGAGCATGGGACATTCTTAAGAATTTTGAAGTTGACAGCTTTTATGTGCTTGTCACACTCCTCTGAACCATGCAACGTCCAATGCTTATGAAAAGGGATAATCACCATTGATACTCTCTTCTCTAAAGCAAGGTTGCATATCTCATCATGCATTGTGGTATACGGTGCAATGGCTGTAAATGGATGCACCGTTACCTTACCAAGATTATGTTGCTCGTATCGCCAGAAAGCGTTTATTATGTGTTCAGAATGATTGGAATGAATAGAACTCCTTTTTCCTTGTTGATGCGCCACGAGAATTGGAGCTGATCTGCCTTGTAGCTCCATGAGATGGACAGCATAAAAGCAGATGGGACTTTTGGTCATTGGATTGGAGACTTCGAGAAGATTGATGAGGGAAGGAGTACTGTTTTGATGGAAAATGCAGGCCAACAAACGGAGCTCTTCATTAGGCATTGTATGCTGGATAGTCCTCCTCCTTCTGAAGCTCATGTATCTCTTGGATGGATTGTAGAGTATTTTCACTATGGGAGCGATGATTCCCGTCATCAAAATGAAGGTTACAGCAATTGCATTATATGATTCGTTGTCAATAACCTGCAAGGCAAAAGCAGGAATGCCGTCATGTTAACACGATTTGGTGGGCAAATTAATATTAAAGATGCAATTGGGATTTTGGAAAGAATGTGGGAAAGAAAACAAAAATGTTTCAGTTAATTGATATCAGTGCGCATTTGAATCCAATTTTTTTTTTTTTTTTTTTTGGTGAGACTTTTGGCTTATTTGCCTGTCTACGTCTTTTTAAAACCTCGTTTTTTTTGGGTACAATTATACTTTAATTAATTTTCTATAAATAAGCAAATAAGCAACTATATATTTTCAATAAATAAGCAAATAAGCTCTCAGACAAATTCTGCATTCAAACATACACTCATTAATTCCTTGCTCAAGTATTTCATTGCAATTTTTTTCAGCACTCTCTCCTTTTTTTGAATGCAAAATAGATGGTTTTTGGGAAATGAAACCAATTCTTAGTTCTTTTTGCAGAATGCAACTAAATATATATGTAGCAGCATGAGAAGCATGAATAAACGAGTTGTTGTTCTTACAAAGAGGAGAATCCCGATTTGTAAATTTATAACATCAGTAATGCCTTGGGTGCTCATGATGAGGCCTAAACAGAGCGAGTCCATGATGGGCATTTTGCAATAGAGCGAAGGTAACATGGTTCCGATGACCTTCCCCAGAAAGCTAGATAAAGCCAACAACTCTACAATTCCAGTAGTCTTTAAATTTAACGAAAAAATATCTAAGTTCCCGCAGGTGAGCACATAATAGGTTGGCAAGAGAATTAACGAAACATAGGATTCAAGCTTATCGACTATTGCTGATCCTAATGGCCAACCATCTGGTACAGTCAAGCCTAAAATCATAGGCCCCAACACGAAATGTATCCCAACGATATCACCAAGGAGGGAACACGTCAATATCATGAGAAAGATGGAAAACATGTAACTCTCTTTGAGTTGTTTTCTTTTAGTTGTTTGTCTAATCATCCATAATAAGATGGGCCTCATGATGCATATTATGATCAGCAGCATGCCGGCTACACTTAATGCTGCAAGTGGGAAAGTATTTTTCTTGGTTATTATTATGTTTTGCCTCACCATGAATGACACCAATAACCAAATCCAAGAGCATAACCCACTAACCATGGAAGAAGAAGTAGCCAATCGGCCAAGCTCTGAATTGAGAAGATTTAAATCGGCTAAAAGGCATGCAATGACATGGAAGGAACTTGAGGATTGAAATACAGCAATTTGAATTAGGCTCTCATATAAATTAGGCTCCAGGGTAACCTTACGCTTTAAAGTGTAAGCCAAGGTTGTGCTTAGCATTAGTGGCAAAAAGAAAGCACATAAGCCAATAACCAGTGCCTTTTTTCCTGATTTTGTTACCATACTCAAATCCATTTTAACTCCAACGATGAACATGAAGAGCATGGATGCGAAGGCCCCGATTGTTCTAATTGTATACATACTTCTTCCGGGATAGATCGTATCAGCTAAGACTTCGTCTTTTCCCAGAATCGAAGGTCCCAGTACAATACCTGTCTGATCACATTCAAAACCAAAAAAGAATGAGATAAAATAAAATGCAGAAATTAATTAGTTTATTTTTCCTCTTTATAATTTCATTTTTCTCAAAAGGCCATATATCTCGTTATGATTGAATAACGTGGAAAGGATAATATGAATATTGCGTTGCATATATATATATATATATATATATATATATATAGACACACACATTGATGTACATGGAAAAGGGTTGGGATTCACTGTAAGTATCATTATTTATATGTTTATATTTCCTTCTTTTTTAATTGAGGGAGAATTGAAATCAGGTACTGTGTTGAATTACATTAGCAAGAATGAAAAGCTTACCAACATTTGTGAAATAAAAGCACTTTCACCTAGTGGGGTAAGAATAAATTGTAAGGAGGCAGCGACCAAGGCGGCCACGGATAGCTGTGTGTAAAGGACTGGAACTGCGAAATCAAACGGATTATCTCCGAGAAAGACACCTCTACTTGTTACATCTTTGTATGGAAGGCAGGCCCAGGTGGCATTCCGCCAAATATCCTGCATCATGTTCCAAACTCACAGAAGTTATGCTTCAAGGCCTCACTGGAAGAACAAAATTGAGAGAGAGAGAGAGAGAGAGAGAGAGTATGTATCAAGTCAATATATCATGCAGGGTTGAGATGAGAGTGAAGAATTGGAAAAGAGAGTTAATAGACATGCACGTGAATGGTGTGGGATGGTCAAACACCTAATTTAACTCCCTGTGTTCCACCTTGTATTCTACAAATTACGGCTACCAATTAATCATTCATTTGCTGTTTCAAGGAGTAGGTATTTGCAATTTGCAAATATGATATTTTTGTGCACATATTTTCTTTTTATTATGGTAATATATAACTGAAATAGGGCATTGATTTAGGGTATATTTTTAGAATTTTTTATGGCAAAAAAATATTTAAATTTTTTTACAGTTTTTTATATTTCTCAAAAAAATAGTGTCAAAATTTTTCTAAAATATTTTATTAAAACCCTTTTTATTATTTCTTAAAAAGGATTATGAAAATTCTAACAAAGCACTATGCTTCAAAATTTGTTATTTAAACAATAATAATAGGCTTCACAAGAGGAGCCCTGTTCATACCCCAATACCATTACAAGTCCTTTTAACCCCATTAATTTATGTCGAATCCCACAAACAACTACCATAAAATCCTCACAACAAACTACGTATCACCCTCCCTATAATTGTACACTTGCACCATGGGAAGATGAATGGATTTATATTTTATATTTATGAAGGAAAAAAAAAAAGATGAGAATTAAGAACCCCTAGTTAATTTCTTCGTCCAACAGCAATCCTCTGTTTTTGTTGTTGCACAACAAAAACAGAAGTTCTGCTACTGATATCTGATGAGGCGAGCAAGTCTCCAATTATCCCCAACTCTGGGAATTCATTCCATTCTACAAGCCCTGATGTCTGAGGTGACACTATGTTATGCCTTCTACCTACTATAATAAGATCATACTCGTCCACCATAGAGCGAACAATCAATGCCGTCTGAGGCCCATCTTTCACCAACTGCTCAATGTATATCACATATGCATCACCCACTTTGTTAAGCTTCACATCCTTCAATATCTCAGAGTCGATCATTTTGTCCCAGCTACTAACAACTTCATTGCCGCAAGAGTCAACAAAGCGAATTACAGTCAGGCTGATGTTTGGGTCATTGGCCATGCGTTTGGCAAACATCAATGCCTCTCTATCATCATTACCTCCTATGAAGATCACAGCAATAGAGTAGTATGCCTCTGATGAAACCGTTGAGTGGCTTAAACTGCCACGATCAACTAAGATCCCAACTGAGCAGGGGGATAGTTCAAGAACACTGCAATTTGGAGCCCTTACTTTACTGTCTGATTTAATTAATAGACCCATCAATGGACCATTTACGGTGGAATGGTAGTACAACGAGCGGTGGGAGTTTGTCCAATGCAAGGGTGTGTTGAAGTACTGAAGCTCTATAACAGATTATAAACACGTGAACAAAGTACTTTTATTGAAAACTAAACTCTCTAAATTATAATACTTTGGAGCATTTATGTTGAAGGAGTCATAAATTTAGCAATATAGCTTTACAAAAAATTAATTTATCTATTTTATTTTTACACTTTACAGTACACACTGATATTGGATTTATATTTTTAACTATTTAATTAAAATAATATAAAAGAGATTTTATATTATTAAAGCAGTGTGAATGCATAGAGAGGGGAAATGCAAAGGGCAAACGAAGTAGAGAGAGGCAAAACGGAGAAAGAGAAAGTAAAGAGAAAAATATATATTTTTTTTTTAGTAAAAAGCAATGTGAACACAACATTTAATAATATATATATATATATATATATATTTTTTTTTTTTATATAATAGCCAAAAGTAACTATGCACTGTAACTATGAACTATGAAGTTAAAAAATATGGTTTTGGCTCCACTAATGTAGCCATATTTTGGTATTTGATAGTGCTAAAAATAGCAATATAACTTTTTAGCACCAACAATACTAGTGCTCTTACAAACATTAATGCTTGACTTACATACATTCAAGGTTGCATGGACATCGACACGGGTATGGGTACGATATGGGATGGGAGTACGTCAATTTTTGAAAAATAAGGATACGACACGTTTAGGGTACATTGATTAATTAATTAATTAATATTTATATTTAGGTATATTTTTAAATTTTTTAAACATAATTTATATTTATTTTAGAATTTAAATTAACTAAGAACAACAAGGAAGTATAATATCACTCATAAAATAACAAATACTAAACAACAAAACAATTAGTCATTTACTAAACCCATTAGAAATAGTCAATTACTAAACAACAATGTCAACAAAACAAATAGTTAAATTACTAAACCTATAAAAGAAAACATAGAAGGCTAAAACAGTAAAACCAATAAAAGAAAACGTGTAAGGCTAAATTGCAAGAACGATAAAATCCAACCAAAAAAAAAAAAAAAAGAGAGAGAGAGAGAGAAAAGAACTGAGAAAGATAGACCAAAAGAGAGAGAGAAGTTGAAACCTAAAGGAGAGAGAAACTTCTTTCTATGACAGAGGGGGAGTGTAACGCCACAACCCTTTAAAAAAAAGAAAAAAAAAAGAAGGTGGTTAGATTTTTTAGGCCCACGTGACCCCCCACCTACCCCAACTATTCCTTACCACACAATCTCATGATATCTCCCTCCCTTTTGGCTGGTCCATCCCTCTATCTCATTTGGTTCTCTTTTCATTTCATTTCACATTTTTCCCTCTTTCTCCCTCTCACTCTACCATCGATACCCCACTCCCCACATCATCATCTCCACCATCATTTTTCCGGCAAGATCACCAGAAAAACTTCTTAGGAACTCTTTCATCTTCACATCTTTTATTTGAGGTAAAATTTTCTAATTTTTTTGGTGGGTTTATATGCTTTTGCTAGAGGCTTTCTTTATCTAAGCTTTGATAATGATACCCATGTAATTCATGAGTTTTGGAAGTGATATTCATGTGTTTATATGTATGGGTTTTGTGTTGGTGGAATTATTTGATGAGTGAGTTTATAGTTTTTACAATGGTGGTTATCTAAGTGGTGAAGATTTGGTGGTTTTGGCTTTTTAATGTGAAATAGATGGTAAATATAATTTTTATTGATTATTTGAAGCTAGTTAAATGAAAGTTCAATTAGTGTGAAAACACTAATACTTGTTTAGACCCCCAATTTTAAATTACGACTTAATTGCTTTTACTCTAACTTATCTAAGGGCGAAACAAGAGTAAAGCACACGCAATAAATCGGTAACACTACTCTAAGCCATAAGCAAGTACAATGAGCAATAAATGTAAAGCTTAAAGAGTAGGGAAGAAAGATGCAAACACAAGATAACACCGAGACATGTTATCGAAGTGGAAACCGAAGTACTCGACAAAAAACCTCTTTGCGACCCTCTAAGTCCAAATTGATCCACTAATGAATAAGTTAAGAGTACACAAATATCAAAAAGACCCTCCAAGCCTAATCTACCCAATGTACTTAAGTCCTCCAAGCTCTTGCTACCAACAGACTTCTCAGAGTCTTGTCTTCACTAGCTTTCCAATTCTTGCAATTCCGCCCGATTGCATCCGCCACTCAATGACTTCTTCCAATGCTTCCTAAAGGCACCAAAACTTCTCTCAACACTCAGAATGGGTGAGGTAAGTGTTTGGGTTAGAAACTCTCAAGGATGCGTAGATGGAGAGGTAGGAGTAGAGGAAAACTAAGAGAATTTGTGTAGATGATTGTGGGTATGACAATCTCTAACTCTCAAGTGTTTTGCTAGGGTTTTCTCTCTAAAAAGGACTTCTTACAATTTTGTGGGTAATGAGGGTATATATAGTATGTGTAAAGAATTTAGGAAAGCACTTTTCATTTTTGCCAAATAGAGAGTTTCGAGGGTACCTTGTGAGATGGCCTTTCTCGCTAAGTACTTGTGAAATGACAGGCTGGCATGACTCTTCAGCTTCTAGTCATGTGCTTCAAACGTGACCTTTTTGTGAGTTCCTTTACTCGTGAGCTTCTCGCGAGCTAGTCGCAAAACTGCACTACTCTTCATTCATGCTTGATTCTTCACCAATCTCTCACACTAATCATTTACAATTATACCTACATAAATATAGGGAAATGATTGACTGAATTACAACCAAATTTGGCACGAAATTAAAGCCAACAAAGGCTAGTTGGAAATCACAACTTTACATTAAAGATTCTAATTTTTGTCTTGGAGAATATTATGATTTTGGTGTCATGGATCCCTTGATGATATTATATAAATCTTGTGGGAACTACTCATAAAGTGATGAGGTTTTGATGTTAGAGACAATACCTTGAATGATTTATAAGTATAATGAGAGTCTATGCCTTGTAAATTAATTTGTTGAGAAACTTTGGAAGTGAAATACATTATTTGTGAGGTTATATACTAGGCTCGCCTAATTAATTGCTTAGTTAGCAATCTCTAATTCATAGCTAGATGCAATGTCAAGCTTTATGCTTATTGTGATTGGTTTGCTTGGTATTGTTTAGGTTCTAACTAATCTCATTTCGAGCTTGGAAAATTAGGCTTTTGCGGGTTGTGAGATAAGTAGCTTTTTAATGGGATTTTTGGAAAATAACCATGTTGCATAAGCATTTTATTTGGGTCAAACACATTTTGGAAAATTAATTGTAGAACTATGTTTTTCTAAAATGTGTTGTGTTGTGATCCTACTATATATGATTATATTTGAAAGTGCATCATATTTCTTATTGCATATGGGGAAATGCATGATTTGTTAGCATGGAAAAGACTAGCATCTTTGATTAAATTCTTGAGAATGGATTTTATGGATTTATTGCATTATTTGCAAAATATAAACATTCTTTATCTTGACTTATGTTATTTGGGAAGTTAATACAAAATATTTTTGATAAGAAATGAGTTGAAGACTTTGAGAACCTTGTGAATACCTTGGGTATTCAAATATTTTATGAAACTACTTAGAAGTGAATTACTTATTTTGAATTAAATGTAATTTGTGAGCTCTTTATGTTCTACCCATATGCTGTGACATGTGATTACTCGGTGATTACCTAGCTAGATACTATAGTCTGTGTGACATTGGTATCTTAGTACCTGTCTTTGTGATGGTTATTGAGTTCCGTCTTTGTGACGGCGATGAGTTCCATCTTTGTGACGGCAGATTAGTTCCATCTTTGTGACGGCATTGTCATGTGGCCTTGGGTTTGGAATTGTATTGTTATTGCTTACAAAATATAGTATGTAGTTTCATGCAAGCATTTTGAGAAGTTTTGTCCCGTATCATTTTTAATCATTCTTGTCATATTATTTTTGGAAATGGTTTTGTAGAATTTATTTGGAAATTCCCAAATTATCGCATGCTTTGTAAACTATTCATCATCATGAAACTTGCATCTCCCCTACCCCTATTAGAGTAGGCAATGATCATCCTATTCTTTCACAAACTTTTTTAGAGTAGGCAATGATCATTTTGAGATAGGTTTTTGTGGCTAGCAATAGTTAGACTAGCTAGTGATGGAGGCTGGACTTTTGTGATGTTGATCTTTAGATGATGGAAGCTTGACTCATTCTTTTGTATTTGATAGTAGTGGTGATAACTTTATTCCCAATAATGGGACAAGCTGATGATGTGCAATTATATTTTATTCAAACCTCCATTCTTTTGTAGTCAATAGTTTCTGTAATTATTGCATATAGAGTTCTGACTTACTTTTGGAGTATCTTTAATAAAATTATTATGAAAATTCTTGATGTTGGTACTTAGTATGAATTTTTTGAATTGAATTGTTAAAAAGGAAAAATTTACAAGTACCTTTGAGATGTATTTCTCATGCTTTAGATCCTTTTGGGTTTAGGGTGTGACAGCGAGAGAGGGAGAGTTGGGGTCTCCGGCGGGGGTTCTTTTGTCACTGATCTACGACGGAGTGACTTGGTGAACATGGACAAGGCAAGAACAGAGCAAAGAGAGGCTGAGGGGCTTTGGTGCGAGAGAAGGAAGAACTGAGAGGCAGATGTCTTTTAGGGCTTTTAGTCGATTGTTATGCTCAAACCAGGATCAATCGTGAGTGGTTTGTCTAGTTGTCAAAATCTTGCTTTTATTTATTTATTTATTTTTTTAAGATCTTCCATGTCTGGGATGTACTGGTGTGTTGCAACCGTGTCTAAGCCGTATCCAGATTTAAAAAAAAAATCGGGTACACATTTGGGAAGTGTCTTACCAATACCTGGATACTTGGCCAAAAAAATAGGTGTGTCTGTGCAACATAGCATACATTATGACACTAATGCACACACGGCACCTTCCTTTCACTCCACACACTAGCTTTTTGTTTAATGCACTCACTCACTAGGAAGAGTTTCTTGACTTATGTTTATGACACACACAACAAGTGGGAACCCTATGGTTCCTATTTATACATGATTTTAGATTGTTAAGCTACCGACCTTAAATTTTCTGTTACTTTCTTTCAGCAATGCTTCTAGCTTCGTCTTTCTTCTGATTGTACAGTTCGACTCTGTAGGCTTTTAGATTCTAGGTTCTAGGTTCCTATTTTTGTTTCTTGCCCAAGTCAACTTCTAGAACAGTAGGCAAATTATGACTAAAGTTTAACTTGTAAAGGCCTCTAGAAAAATGTAGAGAATTCCGGAGAAAAAGAGATTAAGAGAGACACTCTAGTCTAGAAAAAAGAGTGTTGATTTCTAACAGGGTGCATATGTCTTATGCATGAACTTGAGAGGAGAGCGTTAGAATATATGTGGAACATGTTAAGAACATATGTCATATAGAATTAGCTAATCATTTGACAAAATGTACTTTACTTGTAATTGAGTAGATCTAGGATGTGTTCAATACTTCAATGAACAAGAGTTCAAGTCTAAGTATTGAAGCCATGCAAATCTATTCAAGAATCAAGTGAAGAAGTGTTGTTCATCAAAGCTCGATAGATGTATCTATTGAAATTTAATATTTGTAGCTCGACAGATATCTCAACAACTGTATCTATCAAGAATTACAAAATTTAGATTTCCAAATCTAATTTCATGCATATCCATGTGTATTTGTGTAGGGTTTTTTTTCTCATAATCCTAGACATATATAAGGATTATTTTTAGGACCGTCAAAGGTGATGCAATTGGATGCAAAGTGATTATTCACTCAAATTGTGACCGAAGACAATTTGCCTTAGTTCATATTTCTCTTGAAGAAGCTGCTGCGTTAGTGTGCCAAGGGTTTTGTAACCAAGGAGTTTCTTGATCTTCATCGTGTGGATGAACTGAAGAATATTACAGCTAACATCCTTCTCAAGTTGGTGTGTTAGTCATGTACTAAGATCCGTGCATCGATTGGTTAGTTATGAACATGGAGCTGTGCATTGAAAGGAGAGATTGTCACTACATTACAAGTCTAATTATGTATTGGGTTAAGGGTTTAACTGTAGGTTGCTATAAGGTATTGGGATTCTTTACTTGTAATCGCTTGTTTTGATAACAATGGATACTTGGGAGTGGTGATCTCAAATTTACCCGATGGGGTTTTGCTTCGGTGGTTTTCCCCATTCGTAAACAAATCACCCGTGTCAAATTTAATTTCCACTGCATATAGTGATTTGGTGATTTGTTTGTGTTACCACACTTATTGCATATAATTGAATCTAATTAATTTCACTTGACTAAATTAATTGATTAAGTTACCAAAGGGGTCAATACATTCTTGGCCTATCAAGTGGTATTAGAGTGGACACACTCTAATTAGGGTTAATCTTTGCTGTGTAATCCATTGACCCATGTTTGTCATGGATAGAGGACAATATTTAATTATACCTCATTTATTTGATGGCACTAACTATGTATACTGGAAAGTACGCATGATAGCTTTCTTGCAGTCTTTAGATGAGGAGGATGAGTCGTTTGTCGAGTTCTATGCCAAGCTGAAGGACATAGTGAACTCTACCTTTAATCTTGGGAAAACCATTCCCGAACCTAAGATTGTAAGAAAGGTGCTCAGATCTCTACAGGAGAGATTTCATGCCAAGATCACTGCCATTGAGGAATCAAAGGACATTGACCAAATTCCTTCGACAAAATTGATTGGCAACTTGCAAACCTATGAATTGGGTTTAACTAGGATAGGGAAATCAAGCAAGAGTAAGAGCAAGGCTTTGAAGACCAAAAGCAGTGATACTGATGAGTCTTCTGATGATGAAGATTCTAAGATGAAATCCTATATCACAAGGCAGTTCAAAAAGTTCATGAAGAATGTCATTGCAAAGGGATTTGATAAAGATCATAAGCAGTCTAGTTCATCTCAATTCAAGAACCAAGACAGAGGAAAGAAAGATGCTAAAGAAGGTGGTTAGTACACTGTTCTCTCCGAACCAAAATGCTTCGGATGTCAAGGTTTTGGACACATGAAACAAGAATGTCCAATTTATCTCAAGACTATTGGGAAAAGCAAGGCCCTTGCTGCTACCTTGAGTGATACTGAGCCTGAGGATGAATCAGATGACAATGATGACGAGGGAATATCGAATGCCTTCACTGCTACAGTTGATCCTACTGATGGTGTTTCAGAAACAGTAGATGATGAAGAGGACTTGGTGGACTCTAAGTTTGAGAAAATGGACGATCAAGATGATATCCATACAGCCTATGAAAAATTGTACAAGATTTCTGAGAAGCATGAGAAACTATATAGGCTGGCCACCAAGAAGCTGAGTGATGTGGAACTTGATCGAGAAGAGCTTGTTAGGACATGGGTGGAACATGTTATGAACATATCTCATTTAAAATTGGCTAATCCTTTGACAAAACACACTTTACTTGTAATTGGATAGATTTAGGATGTATTTAATACTTCATGAAACAAGAGTTCAAGTCCAAGTATTAAAGCCATGCAAATTTGTCTGAGAATCAAGTGAAGAAGTTCTGTTCATTAAAACTCGATAGATATCTCGACAGATGTATCTATCGAGATTTAATATTTGAAGCTCAACAGATATCTTGACAGATGTATCTATCGAGAATTACGAAATTTAGATTTTTGGATATGTTTTTCATGCATATCCAAGTTATTTGTGTAGGGTTTCTTTTCTCACAACCCTATACATATATAAGGATTATTTTAAGAGCTGTCTCAGTTGATGCAAATGTTGTTGCAATTGTTGTTACACTCACATTGTGATCGAAGACAAAAATTGCCTTAGTTCATCTTTCTCTTGAAGAAGCTGCTGCGTTTGTACATCGTACGGTGTTTGTACGCCGTAGGGTTTTGCAGCCAATATCTTTCTCAAGTTGGTGTGTTAATCACTTATTGGGATCCGTGCATCGATTGGTTAGTCACGTAATTGGAGCTGTGCATGAAAGGAGAGATTGTCACTACTTTACAAGTCCAATTGTGTATTGGGGTAAGGGTTCAACTATAGGTTAGTATAAGATACTAGGATTCCTTTACTTGTCATTGCTTGTTTTGATAATAGTAGATTCTCGAGAGTGGTGACCTTAAATTTAGCCGGTGGGGTTTTGCCTGGGTGATTTTCCCCATTCGTAAACAAATCACCTGGGTCAAATTTAATTTTTGCTGCATTTAGTTATTTGGTGATTTGTTTGTGCTATCACGCGTATTGCATGTTAATTGATTTAATTAATTCACTTGGCTAAAATTGGTTAATTCACCTAAGGGGTCAATATATTCTTGGCCTATTAAAACTCTCCACAAATTTTGATGAAGCTAATCAGACAATTGGAGCACTACGATTTGTGAACAACTTCTTAGCTGAAAAGACCAAGAAGCTTGAAGCAAAGCTATTTCAAGTTAGAGCTCAATTGGAGAGGACTTCTAGTGCAAAGCTTGATGAGATGCTTAGCTTTCAAAAATCTGCTTTGGATAGAACTGGTTTGGGTTATGATTTCTCTTCTCCTAATATTGCTTCTTCTAGTACTAGTGTTTGTCTCACTTGCTAATAATGTTAATTTTGAGAACAATGATGTTAAAATTGTTTTGGCTAGTGAGAACATAAACAAGGGTAAATCTATCTTAGGAGCACCCCATAAGCTTGATAAGAAAGAGACTGGAAACCCTAGGACTAAGAGGGGAAATAATCAAAAGTCTAAACAAAAGAAGCAGCATCTTTGTCATCACCGTGGAGCTACAGGACATACTCGACCTAATTGCTACAAGTGGTTAGCCACTCAACAAAGCAACAGTATGATCTCATCTGGAAACTAGAATTAGTTTCCATCCTCTTTTACTCTTCTTGGAGATCTTCTTTAGGCCCTCATGTTCCTTTTGAACTTGAATGGTTTCGATTCTTCCCCCTTACTGCTAGATCAAAGGTTCGCTCAACAGAAAGGTTCTTCCAAGATGTGGAAAGAAAAATGCTCTAAGTGATTTAGTCACTTTTTCTCTCTCTCCCTCTCTTTTTGTTTATGCATTACTTGTGTGTTTTGCTTTCTTATTTTTGAGTCAGTCTAGTTTTATACTATACTTTGTTTAACATGTTTTTGTTTGTTTGTTTTAGAAAAATACCAAAACAGTATGTGTTTTGTGTACATTGGTACTTGTGTATCTTAGATGACTATTGAAACAAAGTTTTCTATACTTTGTAACTTTTGTAACTTAGATGAGCATCTTAATGAACAACTAAGCAAGTGAGGTTTGTGACTCGTGTTTTTGATGAATACGATTAAGTAATCTCTTGTACTTAACACTAATATCACTCTTTTTAATGGAAAGAACTAAAAATTCCTAAGAGAAATGCATAAATAACCATCTCACCACTAAAGCCCACCAAGGATATAAAACTTCAAATGCTTACTACGAGCTTTGAAGAGATTATGATAGAGGAGGATGACTCGTTTGATGAGTTCTATGCCAAGCTGAAGGACATAGTGAACTTTGCCTTTAATCTTGGGGAAACCATTATAGAACCTAAGATTGTAAGAAAGGTGCTCAGATCTCTACCGGAGAGACTCTATGCCAAGATCATCGCTATTGAGGAATCAAAAGACATTGACCAAATTCCTTTAACAGAGCTAGTTGGCAATTTGTAGACATATGAATTGGGTTTGTCTAGGATCGGGAAATCGAGCAAGAGCAAGAGCGTGGCACTGAAGGCCAAAAGCAGTGATACTGATGAGTCTTCTGATGATGAAGATTCTAAGATGAAATCCTATACCACAAGGCAATTCAAAAAGTTCATGAAGAATGCCAATGCAAAGGGATTTGATAAAGATCGTAAGCAATCTAGTTCTTCACAATTTAAGAGCAAAGATAAAGGGAAGAAGAATGCTAGGGATGACAGTCAGTACATTGTTCCTTCCAGACCAAAATGCTTTAGATGTCAAGGGTTTGGACACATGAAACAAGAATGTCAAACTTATCTCAAGACTATTGGGAAAAGTAAGACCCTTGCTGCTATCTTAAGCAACATCGAGCTTGAGGATGATTCAGATGACAATGATGACAAGGGAATCTTGAATGCCTTCACTGCTACAGTTGATCCTACTGATGGGGATTCAGAAATAGTAGATGATGAAGAGGACTTGGTGGACTCTAAGTTTGAGAAAATGGACGATCAAGATGACATCCATATAGCCAATAAAAAATTGTACAATGTTTTTGAGAAGCATGAGAAACTATATAGGCTAGCCACCAAGAAGCTGAGTGATGTGGAACTTGATTGAGAAGAGCTTCCATAAAGTTTGACGAAACTAATCAGACCATTAGAGCACTACGGTTTGAGAACAATTTCTTGGTTGAAAAGACCAAGAAGCTTGAAGCAGAGCTATTTCAAGTCAGAGCTCAATTGGAGAGGACTTCTAATGCAAAGCCTGATGAGATGCTTAGCTTTCAGAAATTTACTTCCAATAGAACCAGTTTGAGGTATGACTTCTCTTCTCCTAATATTGCTTCTTCTAGTACTATTGTTTTTGTTTCACCTGCTAATAATGTTAATTGTGAGAATAGCGATGTTAAAACTGTTTTAGCCAGTGAGAACATAGACATGGGTAAATCTATCTTAGGAGCACTTTCTAAGCTTGATAAGAAAGAGACTAGAAATCCTAGGACTAAGAAGGGAAGTAATCAAAAGTCAAAACAGAAGAAGCAACATCTCTGTCATCACTGTGGAGCTTCCGGACATATTCGACCTAATTGTTACAAGTGGTTAGCCACTCAACAAAGCAACAGTATGATCTCATCTGGAAACTCGAATCAGTTTCCATCCTCTTTTGCTTCTCTTGGAGATCTTCTTAAGGCCCTCATGTTCATTTCGAACTTGAACGGTTTCAATTCTTCCCCCTCACTGTCGGATCAATGGTTTGCTCAAAAGAAAGGTTCTTCCAAGGTGTGGAAGGAAAAAGGCTTAAAGTGATTAAGTCACTTTTTTCTCTCTCCCTTTCTTTTTGTTTATGCTTTACTTGTGTGTTTTGCTTTCTTGATTTGAGCCTGTCTAGTTTTATGCTATGTTTTGTTTAACATGTTTTTGTTTTTTTATTTTCAGTTTTTGCTTTATTTTGTTTTTCATAAAAATAAATTATTTTTTTAAAAATCAAAAAAATACAAAAACAGTATCTGTTTTGTATACATTGGTACTTGTGTACCTTGGATGACCATTGAAATAAAGTTTTCTAAATTTTGTATCTCTTGTAGGTTAGATGCATCTTTATGTACAACTAAGCAAGTGAGCTTTGTGGCTCATGTTTGTGATGAGTAAGATTAAGTAATCTCTTATGCTTAACACTCAAATCACTCTTTTTGATGGGAAGGAATAAAAAAATCCTAAGAGAAAGGCATAAATAACCATCTCATTACTAAAGCCTGCCAATCATGAATAACATCTGTGTGCTTCGGTATAGCAAAATTATGATGTTTAAGCTTAACATAATTGGGTATTTCCTTTCTCTCTCTTCTATGCCCATGCATGATATGCTCAAAAGAAAAAATGTGCAAAGAAAAATCAAAAGCAAAAGGAATCAAAATGCTTTTAAATATGGTTGTAAGGTGGGAGTTATAGGATGTAGTTCGAAGGTGATAGTCCTCATCAAGTAATTATAATTGTGTGTGAATTAAATTGATTTTCTCATATCTCAAATCGTCATAACATATAGACACTTATGCAATCTTGCGATGTTTTTTACACACAACACGCAAAATTCTTTACTACTTTTGGTACATGTGCAGGTACAATGTGATTTGGCCATCACAAGGAATACATGTGTTACTGTATGCACACTAAACTGTCTTGACTTGTTTTTGAAATATAAAAGTGGTTAGACTTGTTTAGTGTGTGTGTGTGTGTGTGGATCTTAAATGCTTTACATTTTTCTTGTTAAGAGATGTTTTTGAGTGCTTAATATGTTGATTGGATCTTTGGTTGAGTAGTTTGCTTGATTGCATTCATTTCTGTGTTTTTCTCCTATTTGAAAAACTATTTTTATTAAGCTCGACAGCTTCTTGACAGATCTCGATAGATAGCTATCTATCAAAACCCTTGGACTTCTTTTCTTGACAGATCTTATCGCATCTTCAATCCATCGAAGCTTTCTAGAATTTGTCTCAATAGCTTCTTGACAGATTCTCAATCCATCGAGAAAGTTTCTGTGTGGTCGATAGATTCTCGATAGCTTCTCAATCCATCGAGGCAATTTTGCTGTCGACAGATTCTCGACAACACCTTGATAGATTTATTTGTCGAGAATTAGTGCTCGACAGAATCTCAGTAGATCCATCGAGACGAGTTTTCTTTAAATAGATCCAACGCGAAATCTGTTTTGTAAAGTTGTGATTTACAACTATTTTATGTTGGCTTTAATTCCGTGCCAAATTTGATTGTAATTATGTTCAATCTTTTGTACCCTGTATTTTATGTGAGATTTTATTGTAAAGGTTGTGTGTGAGAGAGAGTGTAAAGACTCAAGGTAATTGAAGACCAAAGAAGTTTTCGCGGGTAGCTCGCGAGTAGCCTTCCTGCGAAGTGAAGCATGTGCACAGCATATGACTGGAATCCGAAGAGTCATGACAGATGGTGACAGTTGGTTTTCGCAAATGTCTCGCAGGTAAGGCCTTCCTGCGAGATACTTGAGAAACATTTTGTTTTGCCAATTTGACATATCTGACACACCATGTCCCTACCCACACTATATATACCCACATTACCCATATATGTTGAGGAGTGCTTTTAGAGAGAAAAACCTAGCCACAACCCTTAAGAGTTAGAGATTGTTATACCCACAATTCTCTACACAATCCACTGTGATTTTCCTTAACTCTTACCTCTCCATTTCCAAATCCTTGAGAGGGTGATAGCCCAAACACTTAGCACACACATCTTGAGTGTAAAGTGAGGTTTTGGTACTGCTAGAAAGCATTGGAAGAAGCCATTTGTTTGGTGGATGCAATCAGGCTAAATTACGTGATTCGGAGAGATAGAGAAGACAAGGCTTGGTGAAGTCAGTTGGTAGTAGGAGTTTGGAGGGCTCAAGTACATGGGGTAGACTAGGCTTGGAGGGTCTTTTGTTATTCGTATACTCCAACTTATTCTCTAGTGGATTGATTTACCGCTTGGAGGGCGACAGAGAGGTTTTTCGCCGAGTTTTTCGATTTCCTCTTCGATAACACATCAGCGTGTTATCTTGTGTTTGCATTCTTCTTCCCTACTCTTTTAACTTTCATTTTACTACTGTGATTTGATGAATATGGCTTAGAGTAGTTATATTGTTTATTTGCTCGCATTTACTCTATTCTGCACTAAGTTTAAGTTAGAGTAAAATCAACCGAGTCGTAATTTTTAATTTGGGGGTCTAAATAACTCTTGTGTTTTTACACACTTTCAAGCTTTCATGTTTCACTTCTCTTCGATTTCTCTTGACAGAAAACTTTCTTTTTCTCTCCGAAACACTCTCTTTTCTCTCTAAACCTCAAACCCACTTGGATTTCGGCCTAGTGTGATCTTTTCTTCATTGGCATGATCTTTTTTTCTCTCATTCTTCATGCATTTCATACATTTAGACCTTGTTTTTGGGTTTTAAATTTATTTTTTTTTTGGGTTTTTGAAAATTGATGAGTATTTTGTGAATTTTTGGGTTGGGTTTTGCTTAAATGATGTTGTATGCTCATGCATTACATTTCATTTGCATTTTTAACTAAATTTCATGCAATAGAGATGTATGTTTCTATGTTGGAACCTTGTGTGATGGTAGGTTTGGATTGGGCTGAGTCCATGATGAAATTTTTGTTGCACGTCATATGCTTATGCATTGTTCATGCATATGTACGTTTTCATTTCTTTTTGGTACTCTCTATTGATTGGTGCTTTTTTGTTTCTCTCTCTCTCTCTCTCTTGGATAGTTTGCACATGGCACTTAAGCGCAAAACTACTCCGTCCTAAAATCCTCTTCGTTTCGGGGCGTCTTCTTCTGATTCCACCCCTATCCATGTCAGGTTCCGTGATGAGAAGGCCCGTTAGGACTTCTTAGAGAACATCTCCAAATGTGGAATTCATTCAGAATGCCACGTTATCCTATCAGACTTCTTCGATACTACTCTTTTGACTGTTATACATAGGCGGGGTTGGGAATCTCTATGTGAGATACCCGTGAGTTGTCCCTCCATGATCATACAGGAGTTTTACTCCAATATGCACAGATTTGATTATTCTATACCTCATTTCATTACTTTTGTACGAGGTACTTGTATAGTAGTCACTCCAGAGCTTATCTCCGATGTGCTACATGTTCCGTAAGAATAACATCCTGATTACCTCGGATGTCCTTGTCTGTGAACTGTGTCCAAAGACGAACTCTTGTTTCACTTTTTTAAGACACCTTCATCATGGGGTGACCGTTAAAACACCTTATGCTTGAGCTTTGTAAAAGGTCCGAGGTTCCTAAATATGGTGATGACATTTGTTTTACATCCCTTGTCTCACTATAATTCTATTACTGACCCTCGTGCTCACTTTTTGTTGTCCCTCATCGAGGACCTTACTATTGACTTTCCTTCTCACTTCATACTCACCCTTTGACTTTCCCTCTCCGTCAAAACAGCTTATTTTTTCTTTTGCTATACAAGGATCGTTTGTCACTCCTTTGTCTTTTATCTCGAGTCTGCTCACTTCACTGTTATAGGTCCCATTAGCGTAGTGTCCGTTAGACGGAGCGAGGCCCAGCTTCGACCAAAGCAGCCACGGATTGAGACAGCGGCTCCTCTAGCCTATTCCACTCCATCCACCTCCGCTCCTTTTCCTTCCACGGGTGGTGTGATGCTTGAGGCGATCATGGCATAGCTTTAGTGCATGGATGCTTGCCTTGACACTCTCATTGGTGAGATGAGTTAGGTGACCACCTGTGTGGGTCGTATTGCGTGACGTCAAGCTCGCCTTGGTGGCTTCATTGCTTTTCCCTCTCCATCTCCACAGGCTTTAGAGGATGATGATGATGATGATGGCTTCGGTGATGATGATGATGATGATGATGAAGATGAGTGTTAGGACATATGTGAATTATGTTAAGAACATATGTTATTTAGAATTGGCTAATCCTTTTACAAAATGCACTTTACTTGGAATTGGGTAGATCCAGGATGGTTTTAAGTCTTCAAGAATCATGTTGTTCAAGTCAAGAGTTAAATCCATGCAAATCTATTCAAGAAACAAATGAAGAAGTATTGTATTTTAAAGGTCAACAGCTAGCTTGACAGATTGCATCTATTGAGGTTTAAAAGGCAGTTTTAGCCTGATGCTCGACAGCTGCTTAATAGATTGCCTATCTATTGAGATTTACAAAAATCAATTTTTTAGATCTGATTTCATGCATATCCATATGTATGTATTTAGGGATTTTTTTTTTTTTTCTCACAATCCTAAACATATATAAGGATTATTTTAAGGGCTATCATAAGGTTGTTGCACTTGTTGTTGCAAGCATATTGTGACCAGAGACAATTTGCCCTAGTTCATCTTTCTCTTGAAGAAGCTACTATGTTTATACGCCATAGGGTTTTGTAACCAAGAAGCTTCATGATCTTCATCGTGTGGATGAATTGAAGAACTTTGCAGCTAACATCTTTCTCAAGTTGGTGTGTTAGTCACGTACTTGGATCCATACATCAATTGGTTAGTCACATTCTTGGATCCATGTATCGATTGGTTAGTCATGTACTAGGAGCCGTTCATTGAAAATGAGAGATTGTTACTACAGAACAAGTCCAATTGGATATTGGGGTAAGCGTTCAATTGTAGGTTAGTATAAGGTATTGGGATTTCTTTACTTGTAACCACTTGTTATGATAATAGTGGATTCTCAGAAGTGGTGACCTTAAAATCACCCGGTGGAATTTTTGCCTTAGAAGTTTTCCCCATTCGAAAACAAGTCATCGTGTCAACTTTATTTCCCGCTGCATTTAACTTTGTTGGTGATTTTTTTGTGCTACTATGCGTATTACATGTTAATTAACTTAATTAATTGACTTGACTAATTAATTGGTTAATTTATCACAATGGGTCAATACATTCTTGGCCTATCAAGTGGTATCAGAGTAGACACACTTTCATTAGGGTTAATCTTTCCTGTGTGATCCATTGACCTTTGTTTGTTATAGATAAAGGACATTCTCTAATTATACCTCCTTTATTTGATGGTACTAACTATGCATATTGGAAAGTACACATGAGAGTTTTCTTGCTGTCATTAGATCAAAAAGTGTGGCAAGCTATGTAGATAGGCTGGACTAAGCCAAAGGAAGCGCTTGTTGATTGGGATGATGCCAAGATCAAAGTAGCTAACTTCAACAGTAGGGCATTGAATGCTTTATTCAGTGTGGTCATGAATGAGGAGTTTAAGAAGATATCCTCTACTGAAATTGCAAAGGAAGCATGGACCATCCTCTAGACAACCTATGAAGGAACTAAGGCTGTCAAGGATTCAAAGTTTCAGGGGCTTACTACAAGCTAGGAAGAGATCAAGATGGAGGAGGATGAGTCATTCAATGAGTTCTATGCCAAGCTTAAGGACATAGTGAACTCAGCCTTTAATCTTGGGGAAACCATTCCCGAACCCAAGATTGTTAGGGGTGCTTAGATCTCTACCTGAGAGATTTCATGCCAAGATCACCACTATTGAGGAATCAAAGGACATTGATCAAATTCCTTTGACAAAGCTGGTTGGCAACTTATAGACCTATGAATTGGGTTTGTCTAGGATCGGGAAATCGAGTAAAAGTAAGAGCATGGCATTGAAGGCCAAAAGTAGTGATACTGATGAGTCTTTTGATGATGAAGATTCTAAGATGAAATCCTATATCACAAAGCAGTTCAAAAAGTTCATGAAGAATGCCAATACAAGAGGATTTGATAAAGATCGCAAGTAGTCCAGTTCGTCTCAGTTCGAGAACCAAGACAGAGAAAGAAGGATGCTAAGGAAGGTGGTCAGTACACTGTTCCCTCTAGACCTAAGTGTTTCAGATGTCAAGGCTTTGGACACATGAAACAAGAGTGCCGAACGTATCTCAAACCATTAGGAAAAGCAAGGCCTCTACTACTACCTTGAGTGGCACCGCGCCTGAGGTTGATTCGGAAAATGAGGATGATGGAATCCTGAATGCCTTTATTGCCACTGTGAATCCTACTAAGGGGATTGATGAAGAAATGGATGAAGAAGAGGACTTGGGGGAGTCTAAGTTTGAGAAGATGGATGAACAGGATGACATCCACACAGCCTATGCAAAATTGTACAAGGTCTTAGAAAAGCGTGAGAAATTGTATAGGTTGGCCACCAAGAAGCTTAGTGATGTAGAGCATGAATGAGAAGAAATTTCCATAAAGTTTGATGAAGCTAATTAGACTATTGGAGCACTACGGTTTGAAAACAATTTCTTGGCTGAGAAAACCAAGAAGCTTGCGGTAGAGCTGTTCCAAGTCAGAGCTCAGTTGGAGAGGACTTCAAGTGCAAAGCTTGATGAGATGCTTAGCTTCCAGAAATCTGCTTCTAATTAAATTGGTTTAGGGTATGATTTCTCTTCTCCTAATATTGCTTCTTCTAGTACTACTGTTTTTGTTTCACCTGCTAGCAATGTTGAATCTGAGAATAATGATGTGAAAACTGTTTTAGCTAGTGAGAACATAGACAATGGTAAATCTATCTTAGGAGCACCCCTTAAGCTTGATAAGAAAGAGATTAAAAACCCTAGGGCTAAGAAGGGCAATACTAAAAAATCTAAACAGAAGAAGCAACATCTCTGTCATCACTGTGGAGCGACTGGACATACTCGACCTAATTGCTATAAGTGGTTAGCCACTCAACAGAAAAACAGTATGATCTCATTGGGAAACTAGAATCAGTTTCCATCCTCTTTTGCTTCTCTTGGAGATCTTCTCCAAGCCCTCATGTTCCTTTCGAACTTGAACGGTTTTAATTCTTCCCCCTCATCGCTGAATCAAGGGTTTGCTAAACGGAAAGGTTCTTCCAAGGTGTGGAAGGAAAAAGGCTCAAAGTGATTTTGTCACTTTTCTCTCTCCCTCTATTTTTTTCTTGCATTGCTTATGTGTTTTGCTTTCTAGTTTTGAGTCAGTCTAGTTTTATGCTTTGCTTTGTTTAACATGTTTTTGTTTGTTTATTTTCAATTTTTTTTTTCATAAAAAAAAAAATTGAAAAATCAGAAAAATACAAAAACAGTGTGTGTTTTGTGTACATTGGTACTTGTATACCTTGGATGACCATTGAAACAGAGTTTTCTAAACTTTTTATCTTTTGTAACTTAGATGGGCATCTCTATGCACAACTAAGCAAGTGAGTTTTGTGGCTCGTGTTTGTGATGAGTAAGATTAAGTAATCTTTTGTACTTTACACTCGCATCATTCTTTTTGATGGGAAGGACTAGGAAATCCTAAGAGAAAGGCATAAATAACCATCTCACCATTGTTGCCCGCCAATCATGGAATGACATCTGTATGCTTCGGCATAGCAAAAGTGCAATGTCAAAAGCTTAACATTTTTGGGTATCTCTTTTGTCTCTCTTATATGCCCATGCATGATATGTTCAAAAGAAAAAATATGCAAAGAAAAACAAAAGCAAAAAGAATCAAAATACTTTTAAATATGATTGCAAGTGTGTTTCTAGGAGATGTGAGAGTTATAGGATGTACCTCAAAGATAATAGTCCTCATCAAGCAGTTATAATTGTGTGTGAGTTAAATTAATTTTCTCATATCTCAAATCGTCATAACATGTAGACACTTATGCAATCTTGCGATGTTTTTCATACATAACATGCAATATTCTTTGCTACCTTTGATACATGTGTAAGTACAGTGTGAATTGGCCATCATAAGGAATACATGTGTTAATGTATACTCACTAAACTGTCATGACTTGTTTTTGAAATATAAAATTGGTTAGACTCTTTTAGTGTGTGTTTTGGATCTAAGTTCTTGACATTTTTTTTTTTTGTTGAAAGATGATTTTGAGAGCTTAGAATGTTGTTTGGATCTTTGATTGAGTAGCATGCTTGATTGCATTCATTTATGTGTTTTTCTCTTCCTTGAAAAACTGTTTTGTGCACTTTTTGACAACTTCTCGATACCTCTCGATAGCTAAGCTATCTATCGAGCCTTTTGATCTTCTTTCTCGACAGCTGTTATCGCAATCTCAATCCATTGAAGTTTTTGAGAATTTTTCTTGATAGCTTCTAGACAGATTCTCAATCCATCAAGAAAGTTTATGTCTGCTCAATAGATGCTAGATAGCTTCTCAATCCATTGAGGTCACTTTGTTGTGGACACCTCTCGACAACACCTTGATAGCTTTATCTGTCGAGATTTAGTGCTCGATAGCTTCTCGACACCTCTCGATCCATCGAGCTTCGTGTTTCTTTATATAGCTCAGTGCAATAATTTCTCTCATTTTCTCCGATCTCTCTCGATAGTTTCTAACTCTTCACCTCCCCAAACACTTTCCTCTCTCTCTCTCTCTCTCTCTAAATCTTTTACCTAATGGATCTTCAGCCTAGATTGGTCTTCCCATCTCTAGTATGATCTTGTTTTCACTCTTTTTCATGTATTTCATTCATATAGATCTAGGTTTTTGGGGTTTTTGAAAATTTTTGGGGTTTTTCAAAATTGATGAGGTTTTTGCAAAATTTTTGGGTTGGGCTTTGCTTAAATGATTCTATATGTTCATGCATTGTATCTCATTTGCATTTTCACAATGTTTCATGCATTATAGATGTGTGTTATCTACGATTGAAATCTTGTGTGCTGGTAGGATTGGATTGGGCTAAGCCCATGATGTATTTATTGTTGCATGTCACATGATCATGCATTTTTCATGCATACGTACCATTCCTTTCATTCTTATTGATATTACTGTTTTTGGAACTTTTCTGCGTCTCTCTCTCTCTCTCTCTCTTGGTTAGTCTGCTCATGGCACCTAAAAAAAGCAAGACTACTCCATCCCAAAACCCTCTTCGTTCCGGGGCATCATCTTCTTCCTTTTTACTCATGTCAGGTTCTGTAATGATAAATCCTGTAAGGACTTTTCGGAGAACTTTTCTAGACGTGGCATTCATCAGGAATGCCAAGTCATCCTCTCAGATTTCTCTGATACTAACTTACCCACTATCATCTACAGTAGGGGTTGGGAGTCCCTCCGTGACATCTTGGTCACTTGTCCCTCCGTGATCATACAAGAGTTCTACTCTAACATGCACGGATTTGATTCATCTATACCTCGCTTTCTCACTTCTGTTCGAGGTATACGTATAGTAGTCACTCCAAAGCTTATCTCCAATATGCTACATGTCTTGAGGGTATCACATCCTGATTACACCGGTTGTCCTCATCTTCAGACTGTGTCCAAAGATGAACTCATATCTCTTTTTTGTGAGACACCCTCATGTTGGGGTGATTGTCAAAGCACCCATTGCTCGGGCTTTGCGAAAAGTTTGAGGTTCCTAAATATGGTGATGATATCTGTTTTACATCCTTTGTCTCACTATAATTCGATTACTGAGCCTCATGCTCGATTTTTGTTATCCCTCCTTGAGGGACTTACCATAGACTTTCCCTCTCACTTCATACTCTCCCTTATAGATGTTTATAAGGATAAAACAACCTGTGATAAGCTTATTTTCCCTTCTACTATCATGCGGATTCTTCGCTATGCATCTAACTCCTATCTTGAGTCCTCACTTCTTCGTGATGTGTGCCATTGATGCGGCGGCCGTTAGACGGAAGGAGGCTCAGCTTTGACCGAAACAGCCATGGACCAAGATGGTGACTCCTCCACTCCATCCACATCTGCTCCTTCTACCTCTGTGGGTGGTTTGACCCTCAAGGCGTAGCTTCAGTGCATGGATGCTCGCCTTAGTACACTCACTACTAAGATGTATTAGGTGAACACTTGTGCCGGTCGTATTGCACGACGACAGGCTCACCTTGGTGGCTTCATCAAATCTCCCTCTCCTTCTCCAAAGGCTTTTGAGGACAAGGACGACAATGGTGACTCTGATGGTGATGATGCTGATGAGGATAAGGATGCTAGCTCTTCCGGTAACGATGAGATGACTGCTTCTCAGTGACTTACCCTTTGTCATTCGTTACAAAAAGGAGGAGTAGTTTTGGGTATGAGAGTAGTCATGTACTTAGGGGGAGAGTTAGTATAGGAGATATTTTTGTTAGGAGGAGTGTTTTTGTTTTGAGGGATGTAGTGAGGACTGTTTGTATCTTTTCTTTTCTTTACTTTTTAGATACATTGTTCTTACTTTGTGATAGTAAACCTTGTACTTTCTTTGATATATATATATATATATATATTGAGGTTGTTATTACTTTCTTTCACCTTTCTCTTCATGTGTTGTTTCTTTTCTCTCTTTATGCACATGCTTCTTATTTGATAGGCTAAGAATGTATTGATCCATTGTGATAAATTAACCAATTATTTAGCCAAGTTAGTTAATTAATTCAATTAACATGCAAAATGCGTGGTGGTACAAACAAATCACCAACTAATTAAATATGTAGCAGAAAATAAATTGACATGGTGATTTGTTTACGAATAGGGAAAACCTACATGGCCAAAACCCCATCGAGTGATTTTAAAGTCACCACTCCCGAGAATCCACTATTATCAAAACAAGCGGTTACAAGTAAAGGAATCTCAGTACCTTATACCAACTTACAGTTGAACTCTTACCCCAATACCCAATTGGATTTGTTCTGTAGTGACAATCTCTCCTTTTCACTGCATGGTTCCCAGTACGTGACTAACCAATAGATGCGTGGATCCCAGTACGCGACTTGATCACCAACTTGAGAAAAATGTTGGCTGTAAAGTTCCTCAGTTCATCACACAATGAAGATCAAAAAGCTCATTGGTCACAAAACCCTAAGGTGTACAAACACAGTAGCTTCTTTAAGAGAAAGATGAACTAGGGCAAATTCTGTCTCCGAACACAATTTGCATGAACACAACTTTGCTTCACACTTGCACAACCTTTTACGACCCTTAAAATAATCCTTATATATGTTTAGGGTTGCGAGAAAAGAAAGCCCAAACATATACACACGGATTGGATGAAAAATAGCTTTGAAAAACTAAATTCCATAAACCTCGACAGATGGGGTATCTATTGAGTTAGTTGTCGAGTTTCGGGCTTCAACAGCTTTTTAAACTTCGATAGATGCTAGCTGTTGAGTTTTAAAATCCAACACTTCTTCACTTGTTTCTTGGACAGATTTGCATGGCTTTAACACTAATCTTGAAACCTTGTTCCTTGAAGCATTAAATACATCCTAGATCTACCAAATTACAAGTAAAATGCATTTTGTCAAAGGATTAGTCAATTCTAAAATGACATATATTCCTAACATTAAATCACATATGTCTTAACAATCTCCACCTTTGACAATCCATGAAAAAACCACAACAAACACAAATGAACATATGAAAGAAGTCATAAATCACTTAACTCATATTCACTTATTGAATGCAATAAAATCTATCCTAACACAAACTCTTGAAAAACTTTGTAAGAAGAGAGTTTATGGCAAGTATACTTTGACAAGCTGTATTCTGAAATACTTTAAACAAAACTCATCAACGCATCTTAGTGTGAAACAGAAATATAAGATTGCATACATTATATAAGAAGCATGTACATAAAGAGAGAAAAGAAACAACACATGTAAAGATAGGTGAAAGAAAGTAATAACAACCTCAATATATATATCAACGTAAGTACAAGGTGTGCTATCATTAAGTGGTCACAAGACTAATGTACAAGAGATAATGTATTTAAAGTAAAAGGAAAAGAAAAGATACAAAAATCCTCACTACATCCGTCATATACACACTCTCCCTATCACAAAATCTCCTATACTAATCCTCCCCCTGTGAGAATGACTACTCTCATCTCAAAACTACTCCTCCTTTTTGTCACGAGTGACAAAGGGTAAGTACATCAAATAGACATCTCATCATCACTGGGCGAGTTAGCACCATCATCCTCATCAGCATCCTTACTGCTAGAGCCATCGTCACTCTCATCCTTAGAGACTGGTGGAGATGGAGAGAAAGCAATAGTGAAACCACCATAGACAGCCTGTCATCGTGTGATACGACCGACATGGGTGTTCACCTAACACAACTCATTACTGAAAGTGTCAAGGCGAGTATCCATGTGCACAAGCTATGCCATGCTAGCCTCAAGTGTCATTCCACCCACAAAAGACGAAGGAGTGGAGGTGGATGGAGCGGTAGAAGCTGGAGGAGTTGCCGTCTTTGTCTGGGGCTGCCTCGATCTAAGCTGTGTCGCACTCCGTCTAACGGTAGCAGCGTCTATGGCACCTATCATGGAAAAATGAGGAGACTCGGGATAGGAGACGGAAAAATGGCAAAGTATCAGTGTGATAGCCGAAGGAAAAATGAGCTTATCATGGGTCACCGTATCTCTATAGACAATAAAATAAAGTGAGAAGGGAAGTTGATAGATATATCCTTTAAGAGGGACAACAAAAATCGAGCATGAGGCACTGTAATGAAGTTATAGTGAGACAAAGAATGAAAAACGAATGTCATCACCATGTTAAGGAACCTCGAACCTTTTGCAAAGCCTGAGCAAGGGGTGTTTTGACAGTCACCCCAAGAAGAAGGTGTCTCACAAAAGTGAGATGAGAGTTCGTCTTTGGACACAGTTCGCAGATGATCGCAACCAAGGTAGTCAGGATGCACTACCCTAAGAATGTGTAGTACCTTGGATACAATATCCGAAGTAACTACAATACGCGTACCTCGAATGCGAGAGAAGAAATGAGGTACAGAAATATTGATTCTGTGCATATTGGAGTAAAACTCCTGTATGATCATGAAGGGACAAGTGACCGGGATGTCACAAAGTGACTCCCAACCCCTAATGTGAATAACAGTGGGTAGGTCAGTGTCAGAAAAGTTTAACAGAATGACGAGGCGTTTCGAATGAATGCCTCGTCTACAAAAGTTCTCTGAAAAGTCCTTTCGGGCTTTATCATCATAGAACTGTACATAAAAAGGTGTAGGGTCAGAAGAAGAAGACGCCTCAAAACGCAGAGGATTTTGGGACGGAGTAGATTTGCGTTTAGGTGCCATAGAGCAGACTAACGCAAGAGAGAGAGAGAGAGAGAGAGAGAGAGAGAATTAGAAAAGTACGAACAACAGTAGTATAAAAGAATATAAAGAAATTGAAGGTACGTATGCATGAAAATGCATGAACATGTGACATGCAAACTTAAATACATCATGGACTCAGCCCAATCCAAACATACCAGCACATAACATTACAACAAAGTAAACACACATCTAAATGAATGAAACACTATTATAATGCAAATGTGAATGCAATGCACGATGTTTTAAAACCATTTAAACAAAGCCCATCCTAAAAATTTCACAAAAACCTCAATAACTTTGAAAAATCCCAAAAATTTTCAAAAACCCCAAAAGTTAGGTAAAAAATGCATGAAATGTATGATAAGATGATGAAAAGAGGATCATACCTGTGAAAAATGCAAGATCAAGACCAAAGAAGGAGTGGGGAAAAGATTTGGAGTGAGGGATAGGTGTTTGGGAAGGTGAGAAGTTTGAAAGGATCGAGAGAGATTGAGAAAAGGGAGAAATTGTGTAGATCCTTTATATAGAAACTTCATAAATCTTGACAGATCGAGATATGTTGATATTAAAAACGCGTGTAATAGCTGTCGAAGAGCTGTCCAAGATTTATTGAGAGGTGTCCACAGTAAAGGAATCTCAATGGATCGAGGAAGCTGCCGAGAAGCTATCGAGCAACAAGAAAGTATCTTGATGGATCAAGTAGCTATCGAGAAGCTATTTAGAATGCGATAAAAAGCAACTAAAGGGTCTTGATAGATAGCCTAGCTGTCGAGAGGTGTCCAACAGTTGTCAAGATTGCTTAAAAATATTTTTTCAAGAAAAGAAAAACACAGATATGAATGCAATCAAGCATGCTATACAACCAATGATCCAAACAACATTTTAAGCTCTCAAAATCATCTCTCAACAAGAAAAATGTTAAGCACATAGATCCAAAACACACACACACACACACACTAAACACGTCTAACCAATTTTATATTTCAAAAACAAGTTAAGACAGTTTAGTGAGCATATATTTACACAAGTATTCCTTGTGATGGCCAAATCACAATGTACCTACACATGTATCAAAAGTAGCAAAGAATATTGCATGTTGTGTGTGAAAAACATCGCAAGATTGCATAGGTGTCTACATGATATAATGATTTGAGATATGAGAAAATCACTTTAACTCACACACAATCATAACTATTTGATGGGGACTATCACCTTCGAGGTACATCCTATAACTTCCACACCTCCTAAAATACACACTTGCAATCACGTATAAAGCATTTTGATTCTTTTTGCTTTTCATTTTACTTTGTATATTTTTCTTTTAAGCAAACCATGCATGGGCATATAAGAGATAGAAAAGAAGTACCCAATGATGTTAAGCATTTGACATTCCACTTTTGCTATGCCGAAAGCATACAAATGTCATTTCATGATTGGCAGGCAACAATGGTGAGATAGTTATTTATGCATTTCTCTTAGGATTTTCTAGTCCTTCCTGTTAAAAAGAATGATACGAGTGTTAAACACAAGAGATTACTTAACCTTACTCATCACGAACACGAGCCACAAAGCTCACTTGCTTAGTTGTGCATAGAGATGCTCATCTAAGCTACAAAAGATACAAAGTTTAGGAAACTTTGTTTTATTGGCCATCTAAGGTACACAAGTACCAATGTACACAAACACACACCATTTTTGTATTTTTTTTTATTTTTCAATTTTTCTTTTTAAATTTTAGATGAAAAAAAAAAAAAAAAAAAAAAAACTGAAAATTAAACATACAAAAACATGTTAAACAAAGAAATGCATAAAACTAGACTTTCTCAAAACAAGAAAGCAAAACACACAAGTAATGCAAAACAAAAACAAGAAGGGGAGAGAGAGAGAAAAGGTGACAAAATCACTTGGAGCCCTTTTCCTTCCACACTTTGGAAGAACCTTTCCGTTTAGCGAATCCTTGATTTAGCGTTGAGGGGGAAGAATTGAAATCGTTCAAGTTTGAAGGGAACATGAGGGTTTTGAGAAGATCTCCAAGAGGAGTAAAGATGGATGGAAACTGATTTTGGTTTCCTAACGCGATCATGCTGTTGCTCTATTGAGTGGCTAACCACTTATAGCAATTAGGTCAAGTGTGTCCAGCTGCTTCATAGTGATGACAGAAATGCTGTTTTTTCTGTTTGGGCTTTTGAGTATTTCCCTTCTTAGTCCTAGGGTTCTTGATCTCTTTCTGATCAAGTTTAGGGAGTGCTCCTAAGATAGATTTACCCTAGTCTATGTTCTTATTAGCTGATTCATTTTTAACATCATTGTTCTCAGTTTCAACATTATTAGTAGGAGGAACAAAAACAATAGTACTAGAAGTAGCAATACTAGGAGAAAAGAAATCATCCCTTAAACTTGTTCAATGAGATGTAGATTTCTAAAGATTGAGCAACTCATCGAGCTTTGCACTTGAAGTCCTTTCCAACTGGGCTCTGACTTGGAATAGTTCTACCTTAAGCTTCTTGGTCTTCTTAGCCAAGAAATTATTCTCAAATCTCAGTGCTCCAATGGTTTGATTTGCTTCATCAAACTTAATGGAAATTTCTTCTCGTTCAAGCTCCACTTCACTAAGCTTCTTAGTGGCCAACCTATACAACTTCTCATGCTTTTATAAAAGCTTGTATATCTTTGCATAGGCTGTGTGGATGTCATCTTGCTCATCCATCTATTCAAACTTAGACTCCACCAATTCCATTTCTTCAACAATCCCTTTAGTAGGATTTACAGTGGCAATGAAGGCATTTAGGATTCCATCATCCTCAGGCTTAGTGTCGCTCAATGTTGTAGCAAGTGCCTTACTCTTCCTAATAGTCTTGAGATACATAAGGCACTCTTGTTTCATATGACCGAAACCCTAACACCCAAAGCATTTTGGTCTTGAGGGAATAGTGTACTGACCGTCATCCCTAGCATCCTTCTTCCCTTTGTCTTGACTCTTGACTCAATGTTGTCAAAGAACTAGATTGCTTTCGCGTTGGTATTCTTCATAAATTTCTTGAATTGCCTCGTGATATAGGATTTCATCTTAGAATCTTCATCATTTGAAGACTCATCAGTGTCACTACTATTGGCCTTCAATGCCCAGCTTTTTCTCTTGCTTGATTTCCCGATCCTTGTCAAACCTAACTCATAGGTCTGTAGATTTCTAACAAACTCTGTTAAAGGAATTTTATCAATATCTTTTGATTCCTCAATTGCGGTGATTTTGGCATGAAATCTCTCGAGTAGAGATCTGAGCACCTTTCTCACAATCATAGGTTCAGGAATGGTTTCCCCAATATTAAAGACTGAGTTCACTATGTCCTTGAGCAACTCATTGAATGACTCATCCTCCTCCATCTTAATTTCTTCAAAGCTCATAGTAAGCCTCTGAAACTTTGAATCCTTGATAGCCTTGGTTCCTTTATAGGTTGTTTAGAGAATGGTCCATACTTCCTTAGTAGTTTCAATAGAGGATATATTCTTGAATTCCTCATTCGTGACTGCACTAAATAGAGCATTTAATGCCCTGTTGTTGAAGTTTGCTACCTTGAGTAGGCTTGGTCTAGCCTATCTCCACAGTTTGCCACACCTTTTCATCTAATGACTACAAGAAAGCTCTCGTGCGTACTTTCCAGTATGCATAGTTAATGCCATCAAATAAATGAGGTATAATAAGAGATTTTCCTCTATCCATGACAAATAGGAGTTAATGGATCACACAGCTAAGATTAATACCTAATTAGAGTGTGCCTGCTTTGATACCACTAAATAGGCCAAGAATGTATTGACTCCTTGTGATAAATTTACCAATTGATTTAGCCAAGTTAATTAATTAATTCAATTAACATGCAAAATTCATGGTAGCACAAACAAATCACCAACTAGCTAAATATGCAGTAGAAAATAAATTGACACGGTGATTTTTTTACAAATTGGAAAAACCTACATGGAAAAAACCCCACCAAGTGATTTTAAGGTCACTGTTAGGACATATGTGATTCACTTGTTAGGAACATATGTCACTATTTTATGTAATTGACTAATCCTTTAACAAAACGTACTTTACTTGTATTTTGGTAGATCTAGGATATGTTTAATACTTCAAGAAACTGTGTTTCAAGATCAAGTGTTGAAGACATGCAAGTCTGTCCAAGATTAAAACTGAAGAAATGTTGTTCATTAAAGCTTAACAGCTGGCTTGACATCTAGCTATCCATCGAGCTTAAGAAGCTGTTCCAGCCCTGTGGCTCGACAGTTGCTCGATAGCATCTCGACAGATAGGTATCTATCGAGCTTTATGAAAAACATAATTCCAGTTCTGTTTTGACTCTAATCCATGATTATGTGTTTGGGCTTTCTTTTCTTCTAACCCTAGACATATAAAAGGATTACTTTAAGGGATGTTAAAGAGTATACAAGTTGCACAAGTGTTGAGCAAAGTTTGTTCAAGCATTTTGTAACCGGAGACAAAGTTTTGTACTAGTTCATCATTCTTGTGAAGAAGTTGCTGTATTTGTGCCCTGTAGGGTTTTGTGACCAAGCATCTTCTTGATCTTCATCGTTGGCATGAACTGAAGAACTTTGCAGCCAACAACCTTTTCTAGTTGGTGATTGAAGTCACGTACTGGGATCCGCGCATTGGTTAGTCACGTACTTGGGAGCCGTGCATCAGAAGGGAAAATTGTTGTTGGGGACATATTTTTATGTAATTGGCATATCTTTTGACAAAACGCACTTTACTTGTATTTGGGTAAATCTAAGTAACTTCAAGATGATCATTACAAGTGGTTAAATTGAAGACATAAAGACTACTCAAGAACTGTTCAAGAAAAGTGCAATTTGCAGGTCTCGATACCTGCTCGATAGAAGCTCGATTTGTCGGGATTCATTAAAGCTCGACAGATGCCTCGATCGATCGAGCTTACGGGTTTTCAGTCAATAGCCAGCAATGTTTTTATTCTAAAAGGCTATTTGTTTATGGGTTTGTATAATCCTTATTGGACTAGGAAAATCTAAGGTTTGTGGGTTTGTATAATTCTTATTGGACTAGGAAAGCCTAAGGTTTGTGTAAACCTATTTGAAATAGGAAAGCCCATTAAGCTCCTATTTAAAGGAGGTGGAAAAAGAAAAACCTAACCCTAGAGAGCTTCATAAGGTTTTCTTTTTGAAACCCTAGTCTCCTTTTACAGAAAAAAGAGTTCTTGCTGCGTTTCTTGTACGCCTTTGGGTTCTGTAACCAAGTAAAGTCTCTTGCACCAACATTGAAGATCTTATTGGTATTTCTATGTGAAGCTGCTGCAAATCAACTACAACAATCAAAGGGTTGCTGTGGAGTTAGTCACATATTGGGATTCGTGCAAAGGAGTAAGCCGCGTACTGGGATCCGCGCATCATATTGGTTAGTCACGTACTTGGGAGCCGTGCATCAGAAAGGGGAATTGTTGCTACAGAACAAGTCCAATTGGGTATTGGGGTAAGTGTTCAACTATAGGTTGGTAAGGTACTTGGATTCCTTTACTTGTAACTGCTTGTTGTGATAACAGTGGAGTTTCGGGAGTGGTGACCTGAAAATTACCCGGTGGGGTTTTTGCCATTAGGTTTTCCCCATTCGTAAACAAATCACCGTGTTATTTATTTTCCGCTGCATATTTAGTTTATTGGTGATTGGTTTGTGCTATCACGCGTTTGCATGATAAATTGATTAATTAATGACTTGGCTAATTAATTAATTAATTTCTATCACAATAGGTCATTCAGTTTGTGGCCTATCAAGTGGTATCAGAGAAGGCACACTCTAATTAGGTTTTAATTTTTGCTGTGTGATCCATTGACCCCTGTTGTCATGGAAACTCTTGATTGTTTTGATTTGCATGATCTTATGTTGAATGATGATGATGATATTCAAGATGCCTATTGCAAGCTTTATAATTTTTGTATGAAATCTCTTGAATGTTCTACAAATTTAAAAGCTAAATTTAAAAAGGTCAAGCTTGAAAAAGATGATTTGATTGCAAAATTGTATGAAGCTAATAATTTGAATGAGAATTTTAAAAATCAAATTTCATCAAAAGTGGACAAAATTAAAAGTTTGGAAGAGCAACTAGTTGAATCTAAAACTGAAGTTGAAAAATTAACTAGTGCCAAACTTGTTGTTGAGCCTAACTCAAAAGAAAAAGATTGTTATATTCCTCCATTTAAAAGGAATAATGAAGAGTTGAAGGCTAATATTGCTAGGATAGACAAAGGTAAACAATCTAATGTTAACACTGAAGTTTCTAAACCTAGGTCTAAAACTCCTCCTAGGATGAATAAAAATTCTGAATTTGTCCCTACTTGTCATCATTGTCATATTGTTGGTCATATTAGGCCAAATTGTCCTAAATTAAGGTCTTTGTCAACCTCTAAGGTTAGACCTCCTTCTAGGAAGCATAGTAGTTCGAAAACTACTCATGTTTGTCATCATTGTGGTGCTTCCGGTCACACTCGTCCTAATTGTTTCAAGTTGTTTCCTCATAAGCGAGTGTCAAATAAGTCTCATCCTTTGTCTAAAGGCTCTGTACCTATTCTTGGTGAGTTATTAAAAGCTTTGAGCTTTTTGACTCAATTTCAGGGGAATTCTAATTCCTCTATGTCCTTCAGTAGTCATACTAGGATACGTGCCTTTTCATCTTCACGGCCAAGGACTCGTGCTGTGTGGGTGATAAAGGATCCTAAGACTAAATTGTATTTTCTGTTTGTCCGCTACTTTAATTCTTTCTATCTAAAGTAGGACTCTCTTTGCTTGATTTTTTATCTGCTTTTGGAATCATGCTTTCATGCATCTACACTCTTCTATCATGCCTTCATGCATATGCATATTTCTTTCATGCTTTCATGTTGTTTGTCTAACATGTTTTTGTTTGGTTATTTTTCAATTTTTGCTTTGTTTTGTTTTTCTTTATAATAAAAAAAGAAAAAAAAATTGAAAAATCAGAAAATACAAAAACAGTGTGTGTTTTGTGTACTTTGGTACTTGCATACCTTGGATGGCCATTGAAACAAAATCTTCTAAACTTTGTATCATTTGTAACTTAGATGAGCATCTCTATGCACAACTAAGCAAGTGAGCTTTGTGGCTCGTGTTTGTGATGAGTACAATTAAGTTGTCTCTTAAACTTAACACGCATATCACTCTTTTTGACGGGAATGACTAAAAAATCCTAAGAGAAAGGCATAAATAACCATCTCACCACTGTTGCCCGCCAATCATAATTTGACGCCTGTATGCTTCAGCATAGCAAAAGTGCAGTGTCAATGACATTTGTGTGCTTAGGCATAGCAAATTAAAATGTCAAATATCATTGGGTATTTCTTTTCTTTCTCTAATATGCATATGCATGATATGTTTAAAAGAAAAAAATATGCAAAGAATCAAAAGCAAAAAGATCAAAAATGCTTTAAACATGATTGTAAGCGTGTATTCTAGGAGATGTGGGAGTTATAGGATGTATCTCAAAGGTTATAGTCCCCATCAAGCAGTTATGATTGTGTGTGAGTTAAAATGATTTTCTCATATCTCAAATCATCTTAACATGCATACACTTATGCAATCTTGCGATATTTTTCATACACAACACGCAATATTCTTTGCTATTCTTGATACATATGCAGGTATAATGTGATTTGGCCATCATGAGGTTTACATGTATTAATGTATGCTTACTAAACTGTCTAGACTTGTTTTTGAAATATAAAATCGGTTAGACTTGTTTAGTGTGTGTGTGTGTTTTTGGAGATCCATGTGCTTAAATTTTCATTTAAGAGATGATTTTGAGAGCTTAATATGTTGATTGGATCGTTGGTTGAGTTGCATGTTGGATTGCATTCATGTCTATGTTTTTCTCATCTCGAAAAACTGCTTTTAAAAGCAGGCTCGACACCTCCTCGATAGCTAGCTATCTGTCGAGCTTCCTAAGCTTTTTCTTATCTCAATCTTGCCAGCACCTCGATACCTGGTGGATCGATCGAGATTGGGTATGCATCCTCAATAGCTTCTCGACACCTGGTGGATCGATCGAGATCTTTTTAGCCTTTTGTTGATTTGTCCCTCGACAGATCCTCAACAACTGCATCTGTCGACGTCTATTATGCTCAACACCTGTCTCGCCACCTCTCGATCGATCGAGATCCTCCTGCATGCATTATTTTTCACATGTTTTGCATATTTTTGGTTATCTTTGTGTCCATAGCATCTTGTTTTTCTTTTTCTTGTAGGTCTATGGTTCCTTGTTCTCCTTGTTCCCTCTATGTCAGTTTTCTGTTTGTCTCCATCATGTCGTTTGGCTTTTTATGCCATTTGACAATCGTGTCAAAAAGGGGGAGAAATTTGATAATTGAATGTCATTCCTCAGAGGGAGTAATAGATTTAGGGGGAGAACTTCATGTTAAAGGGAAGAATGTTTTTGTTGTAACTAACTTAGGAGGAGAGTTAGTTTGATACACATTGATATTGATATATTTTTTGTGTTGTGTATCTTTTGGTTTTGTAACCATTTACATACATCATGTGTTGTTTCTATATTAGATGATGATGTATTAGATGATGATGTATGTGTTTCACTCTTTATCTTACATGTGTTGTTTCTTTTCTCTCTTTATACACATGTTTCTTGTTTATTTAACTTGTCATTATTTTCTACATGGTACTTTGATGTGTTTTGTTTAGTGCCTTTCAGGAAAGACAAGTTAAAGCTAAGTCAAGATTCCGAACCTTCTTCTTGCAGCAACTTCCAAGGTTCAGATTTTTTAGACTAGACTTATTTATTCTGTAATCTTGAGTAGAAAGTATTCTAGGACATTCAATGTACTCTTGTAGTTTTGTCACGGATTGCCAAAGGGGGAGATTGTTGGGGACATATTTTTATGTAATTGGCATATCCTTTGACAAAACACACTTTACTTGTATTTGGGTAAATCTAAGTAGGTTCAAGATGATCATTACAAGTGGTTAAATTAAAGATATAAAGACTACTCAAGAACTGTTCAAGAAAAGTGCAATCTGCAGGTCTCAATACCTACTCGATAGAAGCTCGATCTGTCGAGATTCATTAAAGCTCGACAGATGCCTCGATCGATCGAGCTTACGGGTTTTCAGTCTATAGCCAACAATGTTTCTATTCTAAAAGGCTATTTGTTTATGGGTTTGTATAATCCTTATTAAACTAGGAAAACCTAAGGTTTGTGGGTTTGTATAATCCTTATTGGACTAGGAAAGCCTAAGGTTTGTGTAAACCTATTTGAAATAGGAGAGCCCATTAAGCTCCTATTTAAAAGAGGTGGAAAAAGAAAAACCTAACCCTAGAGAGTTTCATAAGATTTTCTTTTTGAAACCCTAGTCTCCTTTTACAGAAAAAAGAGTTTTTGCTGCGTTTCTTGTACGCCTTTGGGTTCTGTAACCAAGTAAAGTCTCTTGCACCAACATTGAAGATCTTATTGGTATTTCTATGTGAAGCTGCTGCAAATCAACTACAACAATCAAAGGGTTGCTGTGGAGTTAGTCACATATTGGGATTCGTGCAAAGGAGTAAGCCGCGTACTGGGATCCGCGCATCATATTGGTTAGTCACGTACTTGGGAGCCGTGCATCAGAAAGGGGAATTGTCGCTACAGAACAAGTCCAATTGGGTATTGGGATAAGTGTTCAACTGTAGGTTGGTAAGGTACTTGGATTCCTTTACTTGTAACCGCTTGTTGTGATAATAGTGAAGTTTCGGGAATGGTGACCTGAAAATCACCCGGTGGAGTTTTTGCCGTTAGGTTTTCCCCATTCGTAAACAAATCACTCTGTTATTTATTTTTCACTACATATTTAGTTTATTGGTGATTTGTTTGTGCTACCACGCATTTGCGTAATAAATTGATTAATTAATAACTTGGCTAATTAATTAATTAATTTCTATCACAAGGGGTCATTCAGTTTGTGGCCTATCAATTGTCACAGCAGAATAAGTTCAATTGGATATTGGAGTAAGGGTTCAACTGTAAGTTGGTATAAGGTATTGGGATTCCTTTACTTGTAACCGCTTGTTTTGATAATAGTGGAATTTCGGAAGTGGTGACCTGAAAATCACCCGATGGAGATTTTGCCATTAGGTTTTCCCCATTCGTAAATAAATTACTGTGTTATTTATTTTCCGCTGAATAATTAGATTATTGGTGATTTATTTGTGTTACCACGTGTTTGCATGTTAATTAACTTAATTAATTCACTTGGCTAAATTAATTAGTTAATTTATCATAAGGGGTCAATTCGTTTTTGGCCTATCAGTCACCACTTCCAAGAATCCACTATTATCAAAACAAACGGTTACAAGTAAAGGAATCCTAGTACCTTACACCAACTTATAGTTGAACCCTTACCCCAATACCCAGTTGGACTTGTTCTGTATTGACAATCTCTCATTTTCATTGCACAACTCCCAGTATGTGACTAACCAATAGATGCGTGGATCCCAGTATGCGACTTGATAGCCAACTTGAGAAAGATATTGGCTGCAAAGTTTTTCCGTTCATCACATGATGAAGATCAAGAAGTTCCTTCGTCACAAAACCCTAAGGTATACAAACACAACAGCTTCTTTAAGAGAAAGATGAACTAGGGCAAATTCTGGCTCCGGTTACAATTTGCATGAACACAACTTTGCTTCACACTTGCGTAACCTTTTACGGTCCTTAAAATAATCCTTATATATGTTTAATATTGTGAGAAAAGAAATCCCAAACATATACACACGGATTGGATGAAAAATAGCTCTGAAAAACTGAATTCCATAAACCTCGACAGATAGGGTATCTATCAAGTTAGCTATCGAGCTTTGGGCTTCAGCAGCTTTTTAAACCTTGATAGATGCTAGCTGTTGAGCTAGCTATCGAGCATTAAAATCCAGCACTTCTTTACTTGTTTCTTGGACAAATTTGCATGGTTTTAACACTTGATCTTGAAACCTTGTTCTTTGAAGTATTAAACACATCTTAGATCTACCCAATTACAAGTAAAGTGCATTTTGTCAAAGGATTAGCCAATTCTAAAATGACATATGTTCCTAACGTCAAATCACATATGTCCTAACATTATTTATTGTATGCAATATTTTATTTCTGTTTCGCACTAAGATGCTGTGATGAATTTTTTTTTTTTTAAAGTGTTTCAGAAATATAGGTTGTCAAAGTCTTTATTGCCATGAATTCTTTTCTTGAAAATTTTTTCAAGAGTTTATGTTAGGATAGATTTTATTGTATTCAACAAGTGAGTATGAGTTGAGTGATTTATGACTTCTCTCATATTTTCATTTGTTTGTTGTGGTTTTGTCACGGATTGCCAAAGGGGGAGATTGTTAAGACATATGTGAATCATGTTAAGAACATATGTCATTTAGAATTGTCTAATTCTTTGACAAAACACACTTTACTTGTAATTGGGTAGATCTAGGATGGGTTTAAGTCTTCAAGAATCATGTTGTTCAAGTTAAGAGTTAAAGCCATGCAAATCTGTTCAAGAAACAAGTGAAGAAGTACTATATTTTAAAGCTCGACAGCTAGCTTGACAGATTGCATCTATTGAGGTTTAAAAGGCAGTTTTAGTCTGATGCTCAATAGCTGCCTGATAGATAACCTATTTATTGAGATTTACGAAAATCAGTTTTTTAGATATGATTTCATGCATATCCATGTGTATGTGTTTTGGTTTTCTTTTCTCACAACCCTAAACATATATAAAGATTATTTTAAGGGTCGTCATAAGGTTGTTGCACTTGTTGTTGCAAGCATATTGTGACTGGAGACAATTTGCCTTAGTTCATCTTTCACTTGAAGAAGCTGCTGCGTTTGTAACCAAGGAGCTTCGTGATCATCATCATGTGGATGAACTTAAGAACTTTGCAGCCAGCATCCTTCTCAAGTTGGTGTGTTAGTCATATACTTGGATCCGTGCATCGATTAGTTAGTCATGTAATGGGAGCCATGCATTGAAAAAGGGAGATTGTAACTACATAACAAGTTTAATTAGGTATTGGGGTAAGGGTTCAACTGTAGGTTGGTATAAGGTACTAGGATTCCTTTCCTTGTAACTGCGTGTTATGATAATAGTGGATTCTCGAGAGTGTTGACTTTAAAATCATTTGGTAGGGTTTTGCCTTAGAGATTTTCCCCATTCGAAAACAAATCACCGTGTCAACTTTATTTTCCGCTGCATTTAACTTAGTTGGTGATTTGTTTGTGCTACCACATGTATTACATGTTAATTAACCTAATTAGTTCATTTGGCTAATTAATTGGTTAATTTATCACAAGGGCTCAAAAAAATTTTAGCCTATCAATAAGGATGCTGGCTCTTCCGGTGATGATGAGATGACTGCTTCTCAGTGACTTGCCCTTTGTCATTCGTGAAAAAAAGGGGGAGTAGTTTTAGGTATGAGAGTATTCATGTACTTAGGGGGAGTTGAAAGTTCAAATAGTGTAAAAACACCCTTGAACGTTTAGACCCCCAATTTACAAATTAACAAATTCAAGCTTTATGTCAAACAACTAGTGTGCGGAAAATGAACATAAGCTATAATATAGAATTGGAAAAATTATCTAAGCCAAATTAAAATCACAATCCACAGCAGATAATAAAAGGCAAAGATAAAGGGAAGGAAGATGCAAACACAAAGACAACACGCGATGTGCTATCGAAGAGGAAACCGAAGCCCTCGGCGTAAAACCTCTCCGCCGCCCTCCAAGCGATAAACAATCCACTAGAAAATGTAGTTGGAATACATGGACAGCAATAGACCTTCCAAGCCTAATCTACCCAGTGCATCTAAGCCCTCCAAGTTTCTTGCTCCAACGAGGTTGCGCCGAACCTTTTTCTTTTCTAGCTTCCCAGATTCTGCTACTAGACCATAACATCAACCACTATAGATTGGTTCCTTCCTAACTGCTTCCCAGAACACCAAACAGCCCTCTCACAGTAATGAATGTGGTGAGAACAAGGTTTTGGTAAAATGTCTCTTAAGGGTTTGACAATGGAGAGGCAGAGACTTGAGGAATTTGAAGAGACTCTAATGTATAGATTGTAGGTGAATCAATCTTGTTTTTCTTTAGGGTTTCTCTCTCAAAATTCTCTTTAGAAGCCCTCATTCATTTGTGGGTATAAGGGGTATATATACTAGGGTGAGAGAGGAATGTGAAACGTCAAGTTTTTCAAAACAAGGTTGGCTCGCGGCTTGACCTCACGACTTGACTGAGTCGCGAGATCCAGTCGCGAGATAACCGTATGGCTAGTTGTACTGTTTTGTACTGTAGTGCTCTAGCTAGCATGACTGTTCACCTTCTGGCATGCTTGGCACGTGTGGTGCATCTGGCGGCTTGCAGCCACGAGTCACCCGCGAGATCCAGCCGCGAAACTCTGTTTTCTTGCACACTTTTGAGCATTCTACACTCTATCTCACACACTACCCTTACAACAAACCCACCTAAATATAGGGTTACTAAATTTGAAATACAAGCAAATTTGGCACAGAATAAAGCCAATAAGATGGTTGATTAAATTCAACCTTACAATCTCCCCCTTTGGCTATTCCGTGACAAAACCCTAAAACAGACTCTAGACTTAACATGTGAGTTGCGAACAGTTGAGCAAAACTCATTCACACCTAACTCTAGAAGTTGTGAAGCACTTGAATCATAAGAACATGAAACTCCTGAAACACAACAATACACCATGATCATTGTGTGCAGAAAAGTATGAAATGCATATGAAACAGGCTTAAGGTGATCAAGCAAAGATGAAGTGAAGTATCAAATCATGGCTTGATCAACCAAGTAATCACCACAAGGTAGTGATCACAGTGCTCATTCACACTTGGAATGAACACTTGAATATACAAGTTAACAAGAACAAAGCAAGTTACTTGTATGCCTAACACTCAACCAATGCATAATACACTAAGTATATGCATCTAGGAATAATCCTACAAGGACACAAGAGTGACAGTACTTAAAAGAAAATGCAAGACATTTAGATAGAAGTACTGATTTAAACAAAACATAAAAGGCTGCATAAAGCATGGTACAAACCATAAAGCCTACAAATATGCATAAAACATAACCCTAAAAGCTTACATAAGCAACATGGGTACAAAAACAATATATACTGAATAACATCAACAATATATATAAAAAGAGTAAACCAAGTTTATAAGTTATGAGTTAGAAACAAAAATACACCAAAACCACAGTGTATCAAACCCATAGTAACACTAAATATCTAAAAACATAAACCTATAAGTTTAAAGGATAAGACTTAAACAAAAGTATGTGTGTACTCCCCCTATTACTATGCACACTTCCCTTTGAGCTTTCTCCCCCTTACTGAATGCTCTCCCCCTTTTTGGCACAAATAGCTAAAGGCTGTCGTCCAACTTCTGTTGAATAGCTTCTATCTGATTCTCCATGGTCTCAAGTCACATTTGAACATGGTTGTTGGTGGAGTAGAGAAGTGTCATCATCTCATCAATGCATTTCTGAATATTTGCAAGCAAACTAGCCACTTTATCAGTTTGAGGATCAGTCTGTGCTTGCGGAATGCTAGCTTGTGGAACTTCAGGGATGACACGCGAAGTAGGTGTGGTATGTACAGGTGTCTCTGACTCTAGAGCAGATGGAGTGATCGGAGAGATGTGTGCACTTTTTGGTGTTTTAGAAGAGTGACTTCTGCTAGCTTGAAGAGTGTACATGGAAATTGGACGCTGACGGATCAACATTTTTCCATCTGTGGGAGGAACAATGCCTTCACGAAGAATGAACTTCATGATGAGACTGCAAAATGGAATACATCCTCGGGCTGTAGTTCGAACCGCGGTCTTCCTCATGGTTTAAAAGATGTGAGCACAGATATCAATGGGGGCTCCTGTAATGAGATCACAAAGGAATTGAGCTCTCCTAAGATTTATGAAGGTAGTGTTCGACAGTGGGTAGAGATTAGAGAACATGATCAACTTCAGTGTGGTCAGCTCTGGTGCAAACTTTACAGTGTTGATGGATGTGCCTGTATTGGATACTTCATGATCAGAGCCTAGAACTTGTAGAATGTCTTGAATCTCTGGAGTTCGATCATCGTACGGAGTTAGATCCACATTTTGAGGTCTAGTGATGCAGAGAATATCGACGATAGAGTTCGGGGAAATGCCAAATTCCTTTCCTTTGACCCAGAAAATGAGTTCAACTCCAAGATCACTTTCATTAGAGAAGCATTCCTTAACCAGTTCATCCATTGGATAGACAAAATTCCCAAACAAGTTTGCCCAATCTCGTGACTCAAAGATTCGAGGGATAAAAGTGGTCCCTAAGGTGTCAAACTCAACCACCCGTTCCACTATAGGAGTTGACTTGTCAAAGATGTTTGAGTAGATGTGTGAGGTAAGCGGGGTTCTGAACCTCTCCAAATTGGAGTCTTGAGATGACTGTGATGAGAGTTGAGTCCTTTTAGCAACTGGGGTTGCTGGATCGTTAGCAACAATGTCTTTGGCCTTAGAGGATCGACGAGACATCTGCAAGAGAATAGGCCCACAGCAAAGAACCAAAAACAGCACCACACAAGATAAATATCAACATGATTAGATGCAAATAAGAGTGTAAACCAGAGATTTTATACACAAATACAACCTTAAGACAGGTCAGACCCAAACAAAACCACCATCAATACTAAAGTGCACAATAAGACAGGTGCAACAAAATGGTGAAAGTGTAATAGAGCATAGAGAAACACAAATTCAGAAATAACTGTCAATGAGACAGTCTACCATGACCATGATATGCATAAAATGACAACATTCGAACATTAAGAACGGATAGCATAAATCAGACCACATAAGATAGGAACAGGCATAAAATATCAAAATGAATGATCAGAACACCCAAAATAGAGCACATGGCAGTAAGATATAACATTCAGAAAATGAAATGTTTTAAAGAGATACTTCCAAGATGCAATCACACACATGTTATGTTATCATAAAAACACAGTAATATGAGATAAGTAATCCAATGCCGCAAGCATACTTCAACACACACACAAATGAATGGAGCAAGTCACAAAATGTACCAAACCCATTTATCAAAAGAGTTTGAAAAACAACAGTAGGCAAATAACAGAACAAAGGAAAAGCACAATGTGACCAACAATATGAAAACGGATGAAAGCAACAACAAACACAACCAGCCATACCCATCAAACCAAGAGAAGAATGTTTCTAAAATAGTATCTCAAATGGCACGAAAAACATTCATTAAATAGAGAATATAAGATGAGGAAAATAAGACCCATACCTTTTCTTGATGATTTTGAGAAGAAATGAAGCAACAATTGAGTTAGAAGTGGGTAACACGGTGTGTTTGAGAAGATTCAGAAAGAAAAGACAATGAACAGTGACAATAAGTTCGAGGGAAAACTGAAAAAGATTTAAAAATTGCCCCTATTTTTGCCAAACACGCGATTTTTGCGACTGAAGTGAGTCTCCAACAAGTCGCCAGGTCAAGCCGCCAAAACACTCAAAGACAAAATATTGAAAAAAATTTCTAAGTGTTTTTCGCGACTGGAAGGTCTACCTGCGAGGGAGTCGCAAGCTGAACTGCGAAAATCTCTGAGTAACCCTCACGACTGGACCTTCCACTCACGAACAAGTTGCCAAAATTGACCCGCGAACTCGCAACTGAGGCCTGCGACTTGACTTACCCGCGACTAAGTCGCCAAAACAGGGCAAAAATGAATTTTTGAAAATTTCAGATTTTAAGAACAAAATACTTTCCAAAATCACCTAAAATACTCAAAAAAAATTTTGTGCTTGAATCAACAAAGATTGAGCATGTGAAAACACATTTCAACAAGTACAATCACACAAATGAATATGGCATTTATTGAACATAAACTTGTGTGTTGTGTGTGGATATCAACAATGAAATAGTCCTTAGTCTAATGTGAAATTTCAATGATCAATTCAACCAAGACATACACAATTAGCACTAGATCATGTGACCCATCTCAATTATAGAAATATGCATATATGACCTCCCACAAAACTTGATAGCATATCTTGGAGTTTTATATTTGACTCCACTTTCAATCATAACAATTGATCTTTTTGATCCTTTTGAGACAATCACCTCTCATTGTGAGAGTGATATTTGATATTTCACTTTAATGAACAAGCCTTTGGCTTTTTGAATAAACATTCACTTTAATTTTTGGTCGCTTTTCTTTTTTCCTAGTCGAATACTAGTATGTGCGACAGGCTTTTGCAGCTCAATATCTCTTTTCATTTGGAGATTTACATTTGGTGAGCTCTTTTTAGCAAAAACAAAAATAAAGAGTGGGAAGATATATAAACACAAGTCTATGCAAGTCTCAAGATCATCATAACCATTCACTAATCATTCATGACAAGTTTGAAGATCTATTTACAACAATCACATAGAATTCAAGATTTCTCCCACAGTGATAAGAGTGCAAAGAAGCAAGCTATGCTCGAAAATGCACAAAGTCATTAGCACAAAGGTACAAGGCAAAACAAGTTTTGAGACAAAACTCAACTATGTCAATCAAACTTTTTGATTCTCTATTTTTTATGTGATTTTTGGATTTTTGACACAAAAAGAAAAAGATTAATTAGAAAAAAAAAAAAAGTATGTACAAAAAGACAAACAAACAACCATCAACATAAACAACAAGCAAACAATCAAACACTGTCATAGAGCATAGGAAGTATTAATGCATGGACATGTTGTAATGCTTATGCCCTTTTTCACCCACATGTCACTTGCGTTTGGGGTGATTTCCTTATAGGATTGGGTACGGGAGTTAGGGCTTTCAAACCTTTGTGTGAAGCTTTCCAAGCAGTTGGTGAATGCACCAATCATCTTCATCACGTTCATCATTCCGGGATCACCGTTTTGATCTCTTGATGGCTCATCAGCCCAATTTCTTCTATCATTTCTAGGTCCTTGTGACCTTTGAGGAGTTGCACTATTCTTTGCTCTCAGCTTTTGACAATTTGGTCGAGTATGCCCTTGAAGTCCGCAATGATGACACACATAATTTGATCTAGGACCTCTTTGTGGTCGTGGACGAGATTTGGCTTGGGATTTAGACCTGCCCACAGATTGATTACGTGAATTCAACAACCGTTCGTTTCCCACATTTCTCTTTTCCTTTATCTTGGGCTTCTTAGTAGTAGGACCAACATCAGTTGATTCTTTGGCCTTTATAAACTTCACTTCTTTAGTGACATTTCCAGATGAGCTATTTCCTCCGGTATATCCCAATCCAGATTTGTTTGAAAAGCTCTTTTGAGATGAAATAACATCATCTAGCTTCTTGGTGGTGACCTTCTCTATTTTAGCATTTGCTTGCACAACCTCTTGCTCAAGAAATCTCACTTTTGTGTAAGCTTCTGATAACTCACCATTTAGTGTTTCTATCTCACATTTGGCCTCCCTATATCGGATTAGGAGATTTTTATAGTCCTTCTCTGCCTTCTTCATTTTTCTCATAGTTGCCTTGGCCACCCTTGTGTACTCACCCGACTTCTCCAGGAGTGAGTTATAATTCTCTTGAAGATTGGTTGTGCTTTCATCTTCTTCAGCATCTGATTCTTCAGCAACTCCCAGTGATTCTTCATCACTATGTTCTCCAAGGTCTCGTACAAGCAAATTCAACTCGTCTGAAGACTCAACATGGGCAATAGTCATAAAAGCTGAATAGTTCCCCTCTCCATCACCGCTTTCTTCAGATTCTGAGTCGGATGAATCCGAGTCACTTAATGTCATGGCATACACTTTGCCTTTCGATTTCAAATAATTCGGACATTTTTTCTTAAAGTGTCCATACCCGTTACATTTGAAACAAGTGACACCTTGTATAGATTGGGATTCTTTTCCATCTTTCTTTTTGAATTCCTTTTTCTCCCTTACTGAACTTTGGAATTTTCCTTTATCACCAAATTTGCCATTATTTTTGAATTTCAAGAATTTTCGAAAATTTTTTACAAGGTATGCAACTTCTTTGTCAACCACATTTTCTCCCGATGAGTCATGGTCTTCCACCTTTTCATTAATGGTCTTAAGAGTAAGAGATTTACTCTTTCGTTGATTGGGCAGTGACATCTCATAAGTCTGAAGAGAACCAACCAGCTCCTGGACTTTGATGTCATCAAGGTCCTTGCTCTCTTCAATCGCTATCACTTTAGCACGAAAACTTTCCGGCAATGATCAAAAGATCTTCCTTACAATTTTAGAATCCTCTGTTTTCTCTCCCAAATTGAACTTGCTTACAAAAACCTCATTCAGCTTACTATAGAAAGAGTCAAAGGACTCATCCTCACTCATTTTTAACTCCTCAAACCGAGTGGTTAGCATCTGCAGCTTGGTGTCTTTTACTTTCTTCGTGCCTTCGTAAGTGGTCTCCAATATCTCCTATGCTTCTTTAACAACGGTAATGTGAGAGATCCTGTGAAATTCATCTGGAGACACACCACAGAAAATAGCATTGAGTGCTTTACTGTTAGTATTAGATGTAGCGAGTGCTGCCTTATCCCATGTGGATTTAGCTTCCTCAGGCCTGGTCCAACCTATCTCAACAGCATCCCAAACAGATTCATCAATGGAACACAGAAAAGCTCTCATGCGAACCTTCCAAAAAGCATAATTACTACCATCAAAATATGGAGGTGCATTTAGGGATTGAGACCGATCCATCTCAATAGGGAGTCAAGGATCACACAATGGTAATGAAACCACTAGAAGTGTACCAGCTCTGATACCAATTGAAAGTTCAAATAGTGTAAAAATATCCTTGAACGTTTAGACCCCCAATTTACAAATTAACCAATTCAAGCTTTATGTCAAACAACTAATGTGCGAAAATGAATATAAGCTATAATATAGAATTGGAAAAACTATCTAAGCCAAATTAAAATCACAACCCATAATAGATAATAAAAGGCAAAGATAAAAGGAAGGAAGATGCAAACACAAAAACAACAAGCGATGTGTTATCGAAAAGGAAACCGAAGCCCTCAACGTAAAACCTCTCCGCCGCCCTCCAAGCGGTAAACAATCCACTAGAAAATGTAGTTGGGATACATGGACAGCAATAGACCCTCCAAGCCTAATCTACCCAGTGCACCTAAGCCCTCCAAGCTTCTTGCTCCAACGAGGTTGCGCCGAACTTTTTTCTTTTCTAGCTTCCCAGATTCTGCTACTAGACCATAGCATCAACCAATATAGATTGGTTCCTTCCTAACTACTTCCCAGAACACCAAACAGCCCTCTCACAGTAATGAATGTGGTGAGAACAAGGTTTTGGTAAAATGTCTCTCAAGGGTTTGACAATGGAGAGGAAGAGAGTTAAGAAATTTAAAGAGACTCTAATGTATAGATTGTAAGTGAATCAATCTTGTTTTTCTTTAGGGTTTCTCTCTCAAAATTCTCTCTGGAAGCCCTCGTTCATTTGTGGGTATAAGGGGTATATATACTAAGGTGAGAGAGGAATATGAAACGTCAGGCTTTTCAAAATAGGGCTGGCTCGCGGCTTAACCTTGCGACTTGACTAAGTCGCGAGATCCAGTCGCGAGATAACCGTATGGCCAGTTGTACTTCTTTGTCCTGTAGTGCTCTAACTAGCATGACTGTTCACCTTCTGGCATGCTTGGCACGTGTGGTGCATCTGGTAGCTTGCAACCGCGAGTCACCTGCGAGATCTAGCCGCGAGACTCTATTTTCTTGCACACTCTTGAGCATTCTACACTCTATCTTACACACTACCCTTACAACAAACCCACCTAAATATAGGGTTACTAAATGCTGAAATACAAGCAAATTTGGCATGGAATAAAGCCAATAAGATGATTGATTAAATTCAACCTTACAGGAGTGTTTTTATTTTTGAGGGATGTAGTGAGGACTTATGTATCTTTTCTTTTCTTTCTCTTTTTAGATACATTATCTCTTGTACATCGGTCTTGTGACCACTTAGTGATAGCAAACATTGTATTTATCCTTGATATATATATTTGATAATGTTATTATCACATTTCACCTATCTCTCTACGTGTTGTTTGTTTTCTTTCTTTATACACATGTTTCTTATTTTTTGTATGTAATCTTTTATTTCTATTTCACACTAAGATGCCTTGATGAGTTTTGTTTAAAGTGTTTTAGAGTTTGTGTTAGGATTAGATTTTATTGTATTCAGCAAGTGAGTATGAGTTGAATGTTTTATGACTTCTCTCATATTTCATTTATTTGTTGTGGTTTTGTCATGGATTGCCAAATGGGGAGATTTTTAGGACATATGTGGAACATATTATGAACATATGTCATTTAGAATTTGCTAATCCATTGACAAAATGCACTTTACTTATAATTGGGTAGATCTAGGATGTGTTTAATATTTCAAGAAATAGGAGTTCAAGGCCAAGTATTGAAGCCATGCAAATTTGTCCAAGAATCAAGTGAAGAAGTGTTGTTCATTAAAGCTCGACAGATATCTCGATAGATGTATCTATCGTGATTTAATATTGGAAGCTCAACAGATATCTCGACAGCTGTATCTATCGAGAATTACGAAATTCAGATTTCCAAATCTGTTTTTCACGCATATGCAAGTTATTTGTGTAGGATTTCTTTTCTCACAATCCTAGACATATATAAAGATTATTTTAAGGGCCATCTCAGTTGATGGATGAATATGGCTTAGGGTAGTTTTATTAGTTCATTGCGCTTATTTACTCTTGTTCCGCACTTAGTCTAAGTTAGAGTAAAAGCAATCTAGCTGTAATTTTTTAATTGGGGTTCTGAACAAGCTCTTGTATTTTAGCACAAATGCAAGTTTTCAATTGGTATTAGAGCAAGTACACTTGTCGGATTTCAATATCCTATTGTGATCCTAGACCCCGCGTGAGATGGATGGATCTCAATCTCTTAATGCTTCTCCATACTTTAATGGAAGTAACTATGCTTTTTGAAAAGTATGTATGCGTGCTTTTCTGTGTGCAATTGATGAGACGGTGTGGGATTCCATTGAAAATGGTTGGGAAAGACCCACTACAACTAAATCCAAATGGGATAAGGCTGTTCTTGCTTTGGCAAATGCCAATAGCAAAGCAATTAATGCTATTTTCAGTGGTGTTTCTAGTGATGAGTTTCACAGGATTTTGCATGTGAAGACTGCCAAAGAGGCGTTGACCATTCTTAAGACAACCTACGAAGGTACCAAGAAGGTAAAGGACACCAAGCTTCAAATGCTCACTACTCAGTTCGAAGAAGTAAAGATGAGCGACGATTAGTCGTTCAATTCCTTTTATGAGAGACTCAACGAGATAGTGATTGCCAAGCTTAATCTTGGGGAGAAGATTGAAGACGCCAAGGTGGTGATGAAGATCTTAAGATCCTTAGCCAAAAGCTTCCGAGCTAAGGTCACCGCCATAGAGAAGAGTAAAGATTTGGATGAGATAAAGATTTAAGAACTCATTGGATCTCTCCAAACCTATAAGCTCGAACTGCCCTCTCATAAGTCCAGCAAATCCCTTGCTCTCAAAACTATAAATGAGAAAATGGATGATTTCTCCAATGAAGATGATGTAGAGAAGGAGGTGGCGTTTCCTGTAAAGAACTTTCGGAAATTTGTCAAGATGAAGAACAATGGGAAGTCATTTGGCAAAGGAAAGTTCTCGTCATTCAAAAATGACAAGAGGGAGTTCATGAAGAAGGATGGGAAAGACTCATCATCAACTCTAGGAATTCTGTGCTATGAATGTATTGGGCATGGACATCTTAAGAAAGAATGTCCAAACTACTTGAGAGGAAAGGGTTAAGTGTTCGCAACTACCCTTAGTGATTCAGAAAGCTCAAATTCTGATGCGGAAGGAGAATGTGATAGTGAGGGAAACTATTCAACTTTCATAGCAATTACCGCAGTTGACTCTAGAGATGAATTGAGCGAGTTGGTTGATGAGCTCGATGTACATTCCGAAGGTGAAGAAATTGATGATTCAGAAGATGAAGATGTGTATCTCAATGAAGGTGAGAAGAACCTTCAAGATGTGTATGATGCGTTCCTTGAAGATTGTGGCAAATATGCCAAAGTTGTAAAGAATGCTGTTAGAAAGATGAAGAAAATTGTAGAAGAGCATATATCCAGACTTGTGCAACTTAAGGAAGCTAAATGTGAAGTTGAAGATCTAAAGGAAGAGTTGCTGAATGAGTATTCTAAAATCAAGTTCCTTGAACTTGAAATAATCCAAGCAAATGTCAAAGTGGAGCGCATTTCCATCAAGAAGCTTGACAATGTGCTTTCTTCTCAAAAATCTTCAAATGACAAGACTGGTTTAGGCTATACTGGTGAAGGAAGCTCAAGCAACAGGCCTAAGAAGGAAGTAAAGTTTGTGTTGGCAAAGGATGTAGAAAAGCCCAAGGTTGAGGTCCCTGCTGTTGTAAAGAGAACCACTAGTCCAAAACCAAAGGAAAAAAGGGAAGTCATTCCCAAAAGTCAAAGGGGACCTTAAGTGAAGCATTTTTGTCATCATTGTGGCGTGCGACGGCACACAAGACTAAATTGCTTCAAGTTTCAAGCTCTTAAAAGGACTGACTCTCTATGTGGCCAAGACAACTCCATAAGAATGCCAAAGGGAATTCAAGCTAAAGGAGAAAATGAGGGAAAACTCATTGGAAATATCAAAGCCAAAGCCAACGGCTTATTTATCAAAGAAATATAAAAAAGATCATGGCATTATTTCTCAAAAATTTGAGTTGTATTTGATCAAAAGTATGAAATATGGAAGCCAAATGAAAAGCTTTCAATCAAAATGTAACACATTGGTGAGTGATGGGCTTTGTGGAGCTTAGTTGTGTTTGATCCGGATGACGACCTAACCTGAAATGATGTTGCGTGGTTTTTAATGGGAGATTTTTTAAGGCTTAGTCCATGGAGTGGAGGCATGGGCCAATAGGCCCAAGCCGTATATAGAAACCATTGTTTTGGTGATTAGGGTTTCTTGATGGAGTTTTTTGAGAAAGATAAAAACTATGCTGCCGCACTTCGTATTTTTCCTTGATAATAGTGAAATCCTTGGAATTCTATGGACGTAGGCAAATTGCCGAACCATATAAATACTATCTTGTGCATATGATTATTATTATTTTTTTCCTTGGCATGTGTTTTCTCTATTTTGTTTCTCATAGGTTTGGAAATTTCATGTTAATTCCCTATAACTGGTATCAAAGCCTAAGGTTAGGTTTGAGTGGGAGCAATGGCAGAGGAAGCAGGAAAGGCGTCTGGAATAGAAAAGTTCGATGGCACAGACTTTGGATTTTTGAGGATGCAAATCGAGGATTATCTTTATGGGAAGAAGTTGCATCTGCCGCTTCTAGGGGAAAAACCAGCAAACTATAAAGGATGAGGAATGAGATCTTCTTGATAGACAGGTACCGAGAGTCATCAGGTTAACTTTGTTTAAGTCTGTTGCACATAATGTTGTAAAAGAAAAGACCATAGTAGATCTGATGAAGGCTTTGTCTGGTATGTATGAAAAGCTGTTAGCAAACAACAAGGTGCATTTGATGAAGAAATTGTTCAATTTGAAAATGGTAGAGAATGCATCAGTAGCACAACATCTGAACGAATTTAACACAATCACAAATCAATTGTCATCTGTAGAAATTGATTTTGATGATGAGATTCGTGCACTGATCATTTTGGCTTCTTTGCCAAATAGTTAGGAGGCAATGAGGATGGCAATAAGCAATTCTACAGGAAAAGAAAAGCTAACGTACAATGATATATGAGATTTAATTCTGACTAAGGAGATTCACAGAAAAGATGCAGGTGAAACCTCAAGAGGCAGAGGTAATGACAGAAATTAAATCAGGGTAGATCAAAATCTAGAAATTCTAATTGGAACAGAAGTAAATCTAGATCAGGCTAACAAGTACAATGCTAGAACTGTGAGAAAACGGGTCATTTTAGGAGGCAATGTAAAAGTCCTAAGAAGAAGAATGAAGATGATTCTGCTAATGCTATAACAGAAGAGGTACATGATGCATTACTTCTTGCAGTAGATAGTCCACTTGATGATTGAGTTTTGGACTTAGGAGCATCATTTCATACCACTCCACACTAAGAAATCATACAAAACTACGTTGCAGGTGATTTTGGTAAGGTGTATTTGGCTGATGGTACAACCTTAAATATTGTTGGTATGGGAGACGTCTTGATATTGTTGCTCAATGGATCTGTTTGGTTACTGGAGAAGGACATATTCCTAATCTGAAGAGGAATTTGATATCTGTTGGATAACTTGATGATGAAGGGCATGCAACACTGTTTGTTGGTGGTACTTGGAAGGTTACAAAGGGAGTTAGAGTATTGGCCCATGGAAAGAAGACTGGTACTCTATATATGACCTCAAGTCCAAAAGACATAATTGGAGTTGTAGAAGCAAGTACTGATAAAAGCCTATGGTATTGCAGACTTAGTCACATGAGTAAGAAAGGGATGAAGATGCTGCTATCAAAAGGGAAACTACCAGAATTGAAGTCCATTGATTTTGACATGTATGAAAGATGCATCTTAGGAAAGCAGAAAAATATGAGCTTCTTGAAAACTGGCAGGACACCGAAGGCTAAAAAATTAGAGTTAGTACACACTGATTTATGGGGGCCTTCTCCGGTTGCATCCCTTGGACGTTTAAGGTATTACATCACTTTCATTAATGACTTAAGCAGAAAGGTATGGGTTTATTTTTTGAAAAATAAATCTGATGTATTTGAGAATTTTAAGAAGTGGAAGGCTATGGTTGACATAAAAACAGGTCTGAAAGTAAAATGTTTGAGGTCAGACAATGAAGAAGAGTACATAGATGGAGGGTTCAGTGAGTATTGTGCTACACATGGAATCAGGATGAAGAAGACTATTCCTAGGAGACCACAGCAGAACGGTGTGGTTGAGCACATGAATAGAACTCTCAATGAGCGTGCTAGGAGTATGAGGTTACATGCTGGATTACCAAAAACTTTCTAGGCTGATGTTGTTAGTACTACATCTTACCTGATAAACCGAGGACCTTCAGTTCCCATGGAGTTCAGACTTCCTAAAGAAGTTTGGAGTAGTAAAGATGTAAAGTTTTCCCATTTGAAAGTTTTTTGTTGTGTTTTTTATGTTCAAATTGATTCTGTTACTCGTAGTAAACTTGATGCAAAGTCTAAAATATGTTTTTTTATTGACTGTGGTGATAAGAAATTTGGCTATCGGTTTTGGGATAAACAAAACAGAAAAATCATTAGAAGTAGAAATGTGATATTTAATGAACGGGTTATGTACAAGGATAGGTCAACTATAGTGCTAGACGTTACAGAGATAGATCAAAAGAAATCTAAGTTTGTCAACCTAGATGAATTGATTGAAAGTACTGTCCAGAAAAGGGGTGAAGAAGATAAGGAGAATGTAGATTCATGGGTAGATCAGAGTACACTTGTAGCTGAAGTCCGTAGATCTTCTAGGACTATTAGACCTCCACAACGTTATTTACTCGCTCTAAATTATCCCCTGTTGATTGATAGTGGTGAGCCAGAGTGTTATGATGAAGCCTTGCAGGATGAAAATTCAAGAAAGTGGGAGTTAGCCATGAAGGATGAGATGGGTTCCTTGTTGGGGAATCAGACATGGGAATTGACTGAATTGCCAGTAGGAAAGAAGGCTTTGCATAACAAGTGGGTATACAGAATAAAGAATGAGCATAATGGTAGCAAGCATTACAAGGCCAGATTAGTTGTCAAAGGGTTCCAGCAGAAGAAGGGTATTGACTACTCAGAAATATTTTCTTCAGTTGTGAAGATGTCAACAATCAAACTAGTATTGGGAATGGTGGCTGCAGAAAATTTACATCTTGAGCAGTTAGATGTGAAGACGACATTCCTTCATGGTGACTTGGAGGAAGACATTTACATGATTTAGCCAGAAGGTTTCATTGTTCAGGGACAAGAGAATCCAGTTTGAAAACTGAGAAAGAGCTTGTATGGCCTAAAACAAGCTCCAAGACAGTGGTACAAGAAAGTTGATAGTTTTATGCATAGAATTGGGTTCAAGAGATGTGAAGCTGATCACTGTTGCTATGTTAAGTTCTTTGGCAATTCCTACATCATTTTACTGTTGTATGTGGATGATATGCTCATTGCAGGGTCTAGCATTGAGGAGATTAATAATCTGAAGAAGCAATTGTCAAAACAGTTTGCAATGAAGGATTTGGGAGCTGCAAAGCAAATCCTTGGTATGAGAATAATTAAAGACCAGGCTAATGGTATATTGAAGCTTTCACAGTTAGAGTATGTGAAGAAAATTCTCAGCAGGTTCAACATGAATGAAGCTAAACCAATGAGCACACCCTTGGGTAGTCATTTCAAAATAAGCAAAGAACAGTCACCGAAGACAAAAGAAGAAAGGGACCATATGAGCAAGGTGCCCTATGTCTCAGCTATTGGTAGTTTGATGTATGCTATGGTGTGTACAAGGCCAGACATTGCACGTGCAGTGGGAGTTGTGAATAGATTCATAAGTATAACTGGAAAGCAGCATTGGGAGGCAGTTAAGTGAATTATGAGATATTTGAGGGTTTCATCAGATACATGTCTTTTGAAACTATAGGGTTATGTAGATGCCGATTTTGCTAGTGATATTGATTGTAGAAAGAGTACTACTGGTTTGTATTTACTCTGGGTGGTACAGCTATATCCTCGGCTTCAAATCTACAAAATATTGTTACTTTGTTTACTACAAAAGCTGAGTATGTTGCAACAACTGAAGCCGGAAAGGAGATGATTTGGCTACATGGTTTCTTAGATGAATTGGGTAAGAAGCAGGAGATAGGCATTCTACACAGTGACAGTCAGAGTGCAATTTTTCTTTCTAAAAATTTGGCTTTTCATTCAAAGTCGAAGCATATACAAACAAAATATCACTTTATCCATTACCTTGTTGAAGATAAGCTGGTAATACTTGAGAAGATTTGTGGATCTAAGAACCCGACAGACATGTTGACTAAGGGTGTCACAATTGAGAAGCTGAAACTGTGTGCAGCTTTAGTTTGTCTTCTAGCTTGAGGACAGGAGGATGAGTTGCAGGGATGAGGGATTGTTTTTGAAGGATTGCGGTTGATGTTGGTGATTGAACTAGTCTCCAAGTGGGAGATTTGTTGGGCTTTATGGAGCCTAGTTGTGTTTGATCTGGATGATGACCCGACCTGAAATGATGTTGTGTGTTTTTTAATGGGAGATTTTTTGAGGCTTAGTCCATGGAGCGAAGGCTTGGGCCATTTTGAAACCCATTGTGAATCCTATGCGCATGATATATAAACCATTGTTTTGGTGATCAGGGTTTCTTGATGTAGTTTTTTTGAGAGAGAGAAAAACTGTACTGCCGCACTTTGTATTTTTCCTTGATAATAGTGAAATCCCTACAACTCCGTGGACGTAGGCAAATTGCCGAACCATGTAAATACTGTCTTGTGCATGTGATTATTATTATTATTATTTTTTCTTTGGTGTGTATTTTCTCTATTTTTTTCTCATAGGTTTAGAAATTTCGTGTTAATTCCCTACAGTGAGGGGTCATATATGTTCATTTTTACAAATGAGATAGGTCACTCGACTTTATACTAGTTGTGTATGACTTGACTAAATTAATCATTGAAACTTCATATTAGACTATGGACTAGTTCATAGTTGATCTACACACACAACACACAAGTTTAATGTTCAATGAATGCCTATTTCATTTGTGTGATTATACGTGTTCAAATGTGATATGTGTATACTCAATTGTTTGATGATCAAACCTAAAAAGATTTTTGAGTATTTAATTTATTTTTAAAAGTGTTTTTGTGTAACATTTTTGTGTTAAGAGTTTTTCAAAAAGCTAAATCTGTTTTTGTTGAAAAACTCCTTCAGAGGTCATTTTTGTGAGTAAGCCACGAGTAAGATCTTACCCGCGAAAATGAGGAAGCCATTTTCAGTTTCTTCTAAAATTTACACAAAGAGTTTCGTGACTCCCTCACGACTCCTTCGCGAGAAGTAGTTTCCTGCGAAACCTGTCTTGTGCTTCAAAGGTCATTTCGCGAGTAACTTACCCATGAAATGAGCGGATTTTTAGTTTTTAAAGGGCAAACAGTGACGATTTTTCAAATCATCTCTTTTGAGTCCTCCGTGCCTTTCTCAACCCAAAACACATTTTCACTCAAAATCTCAAGAACTTTCATCACTAAGACTCATCTACGGTATGTTTTAACATTTTTTTTAGTCTTGAATCCTTAGATTCTAGGATTTCTAGGGTTGGGTTATTTTTGAATGGGTTGGGAAAAACTTATTTTCTTGTAAATTTTTTTTAATTTTCTTGAATGGGCTAAGTCTCATTGTGTTTGTTTATGTTTGTGTTGGCCCTAAGTGGCATTTTAACATGTATTTAGGCAATATTTCAACATGTTCTTGCATTGTTTTACATGTTTGTGGTTTGTATGCACTCTAAGTATTTGATAAAATGCCCAAATGGCATTTTCTCATTGTTTTGGACTCCGATGAGTACCAAAATTTGGGGATTACTATGTTTTTACACCCTTAACATGTTTTAATCATTAGTTGTGAGTTTTACACACTTTGCCCCATGAGTGTCTTGTCATGCATTGCTCATACATCTCACAAGCACACTTGATGCACACACTCGATCACTTGACATGTTTTGCATTTCACTCATGCTATGTGAGTCTTGTTAGACCTTTAGCACTTAAAACATGATCTTGTGACTTTGTTGGCTTGTCTTTATGCTTTTTAGGACTATTGTGTTCATTTTTTGAACTAACTGGTGTCTAATCAAGTTTGTTTCCATATTTGTATTTGTTTTTGTTTCTTTGTGTTGGTATTTGTTTTGTAGCTGTATCTTATTAAGAAAAAGGCCACAAAGAAGTCTTCAAAGCATCCCTACAACTTGTGTCTAATCATGTTATACTTATTGTCATATATCCCTTTTGATATCTTAATCGCATTTTACTTGTTCCATATACGTACCTTGTGTTCTACTTGTCTCTGAGCCTAATGGAGTTTTATTGTTATGTGCAAGTGTTTCAGGATACAGGTGTTTTTGGTGCAAGTGCTTCACAGCCTTTAGATTTAGGTGTGAGTAAGTTTTACCTATGTTTCCAAACTCACGTTTAAGTCTAGAGTCTGTTTAGGGGTCTTGTCACAAAATATCCAAAGGGGGGGATTATAAAGTTGTGATTTCCAACTCTATTGTGTTGGCTTTAATTCTGTGCCAAATTTGATTGTAATCTCTTCAATCATTTTCCCTGTATGTATGTGGGTTTAACTGTATAGGATGAGTGTGAGAGATCGGTAAAGAATCAAGCTTTAAATCAAGCTTCAAAAGATGAACAAGTGGATTTTGCGACTGGCTTGCAAAAAGCAACCCGCGAAAAAGCCACTTGTAGAGCACATGACTGGAAGATGAAGAGTCGTGCCAAGCTGTCATTTTCGTGACTGTTTCGTGGCTAAGGCCAACCCGCAAAGGACCCACGAAAGTCTTAGTTTGGCAAAAGGTTGTGTTTTGCTTTACCAAGTCTTTACCCACACTACATATACTCTCATTACCCATAAAGAGTAAGGAGTGCTTTTCAGAAAGAAAACCCTAGAAAATACACTTGAGAGTTAGAGATTGTTATACCCACAATCATCTACACATTCCCTTGTAGTTTTCCTCAACTCCTACCTCTCCATTTCTAGATCTTTGAGAGGTTGCTAGCCCAAACACTTACTACACCCATACTGAGTGTAAAGCGAGATTTTGGTCCTGCTAGGAAGCATTGGAAGAAGCCAATCATTGGCGGATGTAATCGGGCTAAATTGCGAGATTCGAAAAGCTAGAGAAGACAAGGCTTCAAGAAGTCAGTTGGTAGCAAGAGTTTGGAGGGCTTAAGTACATGGGTAGACTAGGATTGGAGTGTCTTTTGTTATTCGTGTACTCCAACTCTATTCTCTAGTGGATTGATTTCGACTTAGAGGGTCATGGAGAGGTTTTTCACCGAGTTCTTCAATTTCCTCTTTGATAACACGTCTCAGTGTTATCTTGTGTTTGCATCTCTCTTCCCTACTCTTTTAAACTTTCATTTTATTATTGATGATGAATGAATATGGCTTAGGGTAGTGTTATTGGTTCATTGCGCTTATTTACTCTTGTTCCAGACTTAATCTAAGTTATAGTAAAAGTAATCAAGCCATAATTTTTTAATTTGAGGTCTAAACAAGCTCTTGTGTTAAAACAAGGTCTAAAAACTTTTCTTAATTTAATTTTTTAATTTGAGGTCTAAACAAGGTCTAAAAACTTTTCTTAATTTAAGTTTTTAGCTACCTAAAATAAAATAAAAACCCCAACACTTCCCACCACTACTTGGCCTGCTCGATGTCAACGGTCATGAAAACCATTATTGCCTAATCTACAGCACCGTTGGCCACCCAAGCCAATCTCACTACCTCTTAATCCCTCCAACCACCAATACTTCTCCCAAAAATCCCCAACAGACCTAAAGAAACCACCATCATTCACAAATCCAAATCTCTTAATCTTTCTATCGTTCTTGTTAATTTTCAAAGAATATATTAATTTTGGAATTGTTGGTGATGAACCAAGAAATTCCCTTCGTCTAGAGAATCCTTTGGATGAACCAAGCAGGTCTTGTTGGATGGACAAAGTGTCATAAATATGCATTTAATGCATGAGCCGTTAGCAACGGACGCATGCGTATACATGACAATTGGCAAGGTAATCAATCACCTCATAAAGCCATTGAAGGCATTACAATAGCCATTAAGACCTCCATTAAAGGCTTCCAACGGCTAGAGAAGTCAGAGATCTATATTAACCACTTTAGAACCTATGCAAAGGTATGGATTCATATGTTGATACATATTCATACAGACAGGTACACACATACACATTGAAATACACTCTCAGTTATTGTTATCAATGTCTAACTTTATCATCGGAGGCTCTTTCACTGGCATTACGTTGATGACCTTTGGGAGAGAAACACCATTGTCATCCTTTTGCAGGTCTTAGACACATTCACATCAGATTCCGTCTGAATGAACCAATCGATTGATGAATTTGTCTTTATCAGTTTGGCGCTGTCTATGGGGAACGTCTTTCAAACTTTGGTTTGAAAATGTAGCTTTACCATTCAATTCTCTACATCCAGATGGAATCTAACGTGCAACAGTATCTAGAGGTATTGGCCCTGCAGATCCAGATGCTCACAACTAATATAGAAGAACTAACTAAGCAAAAAGAAGAAATGAGGCAACAATTACAAAAAGGAGAAGATCGCCCTTCAACAAAGAGGATCGAGCGTAACATGAATGAAGACAAAGCACAAAGAGATTGTGCAAAATGATTCAACATGGAAGTGCTGGTATTGGACAAAGCTGAGGACCAAGTGCGGTCAACCACATCCGAAGCACGTTTGGATTTCGCGCTTGCACTCGTAAGAAGTCCTCCAGCAACAATGGTTGGATTGGTGTTGAAAGCCTAGAAACACGTGAACATAGAAGAGGCTTTATCCGCAATTGGAACAATAGAAGATCAGAAAGGGAGGAAAAGAGACAGACAAGATTATTCATCTAGCTACAACAATGATTAAGGACGATCAACTCCTTAAATGGCCGAAGCCATTAAACTCCTCCCCTAATACATGCAACAAGAAGAAGTACTGCTATTTCCACCAGGATCATGGACATTACATGGACAAGTGTAGAAACTTAAAGAAACGGATGGAAAACTTGATTTAGCAGGGGAAGCTACACAACTTTATGAAGGAAGATGCGTAAAGGTGATATAAACATGGTCAACAATCAGAAGATAAGCCCATAGATAAAGACAAGCAACCGAATCGTCCAAAGAGTGCTATTATAGAAAGAAGAATGATAAACGGAGGCCCAACGGCAAGTGGATCATTCAAGTATTTAAAGAAATCATAGCAAAGACATGTCAACAATGTTCATGCAACACCACCATTGAAACACAGAAAGACTGAAAACAGGAATATGGTGTTCTCTGAGGAAAATGCTAAGGGAGTAAAACAACCTTATAATGACCCACTAGTGATCATGCTTGTGATAGAAGGATTCAACACTAGACGTGTCTTGATCGACAATGGAAGCTCTACCGACATCATTTATCTTTTAGCTTTTCAACAGCTAAGAGTAGATCCAAAGAAGCTTCGTTTGTTCGATTCTCCCCTCGTTAGCTTCAGTGGAGATAGAGTGTACTCAAGGGGAATAGTCACCTTAACAGTCAAAGCTAGTTTAGTCCCTATTCATGTAACCAAACAACTTGATTTCCTTGTAACTGACTACCCATAATCCTACAATGTAATCATAAGACGACCCACTCTCAACTGTTGGAAAGCAGCAACATCGACATACTGCCTAAAGATAAAGTTTCCAATGAAGCATGGCATAGAGGAAATAAAAGGTGATTAAGTTTTAGCTCAGGAATGCTACCAGGTGATACTAGCTTCAAAGGAGAACCACACATTGATGACTAGTTGAAGGAGATTTGACAAAGTTCACCAACGTAAGGACGATCATTTTCTTGAAGAACAACCTTGACGTTTCTACTTGGGGACGCGAATACATGCCCAGAATTTCTAGAGATATCAATTAACACCACCTGAGAGTAAACCTAGGGAGAAAGCCAATCCAGCAAAGGATGAGAGATTTCACTCTTGAATGAAGAAGAACAATAATGGACAAAGTGGTTGAGCACACATCATTAGAAGATGAGATGCGAAAATTCCACACCTTAGCAATACAAACCAATGCCAACTAGAGAACCCCAATCCTGTCTTACATTAAAAATAGGCAATTACCATCAAATCTCGACGAGGCGAAAAAGATCAAGAAGCAAACAATCAGGGTCATAGTCTTAAATGACATACTCCACAAAAGAGGCTTCTCACTGCTTTACCTGAGGTGCATAGAGCAAGATGAAGCTATGTACATCCTTGATGTAGTCTGCAAAGATATCTACGAAGATCATTCAAGAGGAGCTAGGTCTTTGATAGGAAAGATTGTCAGAGCCTGATACTTCTAGCCTACAATATAGAAAAAAGTTAAGGAGTTTGTCGGAAGTTATGACAGATGCCAGAGATATGGAAATGTCTAAAGAGTACCTAGAGAGAAGATGACGACCATAACATCACCATGGCCGTTTGTGCAATGGGGAATCGACATAGTAGGTCCCCACCTCAAGGTAAGAAACGAGTCAAATTCTTACTTGTGGCCATTGATCATTTCACCAAATGCATAGAAGTAAAGGCCCTAGCAACAATCACAAAAGCCAAAATACAGAACTTTGTGTAGAAGAACATTTTATGTAGGTTTGGCATACCAAGGACAATCATCTCAAATGACAATCGCCAATTTGATAGCCGGGGGTTCAGGTTGTTCTGCTTGAACCTTGGCATCAAAAACTAGTTCTCTTCACCAAGCCACCCTTAGGCCAATGGACAAATGGGAGTGACTAATCGAACACTGTTGAAGATCATCAAAGTTCGATAAGAGGGGGCAAAGAGTGCATGGCCAAACGAACTATCAAGAGTCTTATGGGCCTACCGGACCATAGCTAGAATCTCGACAAGAGAAACACCGTTCAATCTCACCCACAACATTGAAGTAGTAATCCCTATTGAAATAGGGGTCACCAGCATGAGAAGGGAGTTTTTCGATGAAGAAGGCAATGACCATCAACTGAAGATGAACTTGGACTGCTTAAACAAAGTGAGAATTGAAGCACACCAAAAAATAGTAAAGTACCAACAGAATATGGCTAGTTACTACAACCAAAGAGAAAAACTTAGAAGATTCAACGAGATCTTGTCCTACGAAAAGTCATACCGGTAACCAAATATCCAACTCAAGGCAAACTAGGACCAACTTGGGAAGGCCCCTACAAGATCATAACTACTCAAGAAAAAGAACCTACCATCTGGAATCTATGGATGAGAATAAATTACCTTTGAATGCTTGAAAATGTGTTAAAACACAAGAGCTATTTAGACCCCTAAATTAAAGTTACATCTCAATTGATTTTACTCTAACTTATACTAAGTGCGGAATAGAGTAAATGCGAGCGGATAAACAAGTAAACTACTCTAACCCATAATCATTATAACACAACAATAAAATGAAAGGTAAAAGAGTAAGGAAGAAGAATGTAAACACAAGATAACACGCCAATGTGTTATCGAAGAGGAAACCGAAGAACTCAGCGAAAAACCTCTTCGCCGCCCTCCAAGCGGTAATCGATTCACTAGACAATCGATTGGGATACACGGGTTAGCAAGAGACCCTCCAAGCCTAATATAACCAATGCACCTAAGCCCTCCAAGCTCCTACTCCAATAAGGCTTCTCAGAACTGTGTCTTGTCTAGCTCTCCAGATCCCACAATACGCCCGATTGCATCTGCCAAAGCCTGGCTTCTTCCAATGCTTCCCAACAGCACCAAAACCTCACTGAACACTCTGAAAGGGTGTGGTAAGTGTTTGGGCTATCAACCTCTCAATGGTATGGAAATGTAGAGGTAAGAGTTGAGAAAAATCCACAAGCAAATGTATAGAGATCTGTGAGTATAACAATCTCTAACTCTCAAGGTTTGTGTTTAGGGTTTTCTCTATAAGGCACTCCTCAACATTTGTGGGTAATGTGGGTATATATAGTGTAAGTACAAAAAGTGTGTATTAGAAATGATAGTTTGGCAAAACAGAAAGTTTCACAAGTATCTTACAGGAAGGCCTTACCCGCGAGACACTCACAAAACACAGCTGTCTCCTGTCCTGACTCTTCACATTCTAGTCATGTGTAGGGCACATGCATCACTTAGCGGGATGCTTACTCGTGAGTTACCCACAAAAATACTTCAGTCTTCAATGCCTTGAGTCTTCACACACACACACACACACACTCTCTCTCTCTCTCTCTCTCTCTCTCTCTCTCTCTCTCTCTCTCTCTCTCTCAACCCTTACAATTAAATCCCACATGAAATACAGGGTACAAAAGATTGAACATAATTATAATCAAATTATGCACGGAATAAAAGCCAACAAAACACATAGTTGTAAATTACAACTTTACAACCTTGTCCATGGAACATTGAACACCTCAAGAGGTATCATCAGTAGACATCAAGTTTTCTAATTGTTGACATTTTTCGCTTATGTTTTAAAGTAGTTCAATAAAAGAAGTATTCATTCACAATTTTTATAAGTATGCTGAATCGACGAGGTCTATTGTAAAATTCCTTATCCAAACAGGATGTAAATCACATGATGAAGGCTAGTGGTAAAATTTCTTATCCATAAAGGATGTAAATCACACGATGAAGGTCTGTGGTAAAAGTCCTTATCCAAAAAGGATGTAAATCACATGACAAGGCCAATGGTAAAATCCCTTACCAAAAAGGATATAAATCGCATAAGCGAACTAGAATGATACAAATTCTCTCAAGGAGACTACGAATCACAGGGTGAATTAAAAGTGATACAAGTTCTCTCAAGGAAAATACAAATCACATGACCATCCAAAAGATCCTTTTAAGGAAAATCCAGGTCATCTGACAATCCAAAAGTGATGCAAATTCCAACATGCAGAATCTCATAAAGCATTCCTGCATCACTAAAGAACAAAAATCATGCATACATAAGCATGAGGAAAAAATTTTGCAAGTAAGCAGAGGATGAAGCATAAGAGAAAATATTTTCTGAAAAGAAGCCCGAAAACAAATAGGGCCTTGTTCAAAATAAAGCCCAAAAACATATAGGGCGCCAAATAGAAAAATACACATGGCATCAAGCAGAAGGGGCATTTTCTCAAGCCACGGCTTCAGCTCCGTCATCTCTAGGAAGTTCGTCAACTCCGAGGATGTTATCAACTGCAAACCCAGTGACTCCAACAGATCTGTCAACAGTTTCAGCAGTAGCGACAACTGCAACTTCAGCAACGACAGCCTCATTAACAATGATCTCCTTATCAATTGCCTCAAAGCCCAAGCCATCCAAATTAACCCCAAGGTTGTGCTTCGTTAGGTAGCACCTCAGAAGCTCAAAACCTTTGAAGTAATAAAGAAAAAGGATGTCAGAATATTCCTCAATGGTCTGAAAAGCTTGGACTGCCTTAGCACCAGCAGACTCAGCATTCAGAAGAGCAAATTGAAGCTGCTCGTCTTTCTGAACTATTAGTAGCTTCCCCGCCTCCAGCTCATCAGTCAAAGCCTTCAACTTTCCCTTTATGACGTTAGCTTCATTCATTAAAGAGATCATATCCATCCTCAATTTCAAGCTCTTTGCCTCAACCGCCTCGACCTTGGAGGTAGCCAAAACCACCTTCTCCTCATTAGCAAGGTACCCATTGGTGATATACAGTCTCTCCCCCAAGACCTAACAAACCATAAAAAGGAATAAGTAAATGATGCAGATAAATGTGCAAAAGCTTGATGAAGAAATCTTACTTGAATGAGCTTGTGGACATGACGGCTCACTAGCTCATGAAAAGGAACGAAAGCAAGACTTTTTAGCTCGTTTGTAGTCACAATGCTACAGGCCCTCCCCAACGCAGTAGTTGTGTCCTCCCAGACACTTGCTCCGGTCTTATCCTTTCCCTTATCACGACTCCTGGTCCTCTTTGGACCAAGGGAAAGCTCCTTTAGGGAAATAGTGAGAGAAGCCAGTATAACCTTAACCAAAGCGGGATTGGACGAAGCTGGATTGGTAACCTCTTCTTCAGAAGTTAACCTTGGTTTTTTCAGGCCAAAAGAAATATTGGATAAAGTCTCATTTCTTTTAGCCTTCACACGAGCATATTTGTCCTCCGAAGAAAAAGAGACACATTATTTAAAAACCGGACATATGTAAAGCACCCAGGTATGTGTGTTCACACGAGTAGAAACATACTCTTCTTTTCCTTTGTAAGAGCTCTCAGGATGAAAGGAGACGGTTCGGGCCCTACGTAGAACCTATACAAAGTCCACGGATCGATAAGATCGTTGAAGTCATCAATAGTTTTTGCGTAAGCCAAAGCAGCCTAAACCCTTCTCTTATATCTACTCTTCAACTTTGGACGAACAATGACTGTAATAAACAAACTGAAGGTTAGAACATATAAAGACAGAAATAACCTCATAAAGTTCATAGAACTGAGCTTTGGAGTCTCCTACTTCCTCAACAGCATGGGAACTTCGCCCCAAAAATTGTCAGATGGAGTTTCCTAACCACCACCAGAAACAAAAAAAATATCAATATTTCCAATCACGAAAGGACAAAGGAAGATCTACAATGAGCCTAGCCTTCTTCTTCCAAGGAGAAAACTCATAATACCCAAATCGTTTCGATTCTTTTAGACAATAAAGATATAGAAACTCGTCTAACCTAACCATATCACCCTTATGAACGGCCATCCATATCTCCTTGCAGCTAATGACAGTCCTCCAAGAGTTCAGCACAGGCTGCCCAAGAGCTACTTCTGAAGAAGCCCTATGATGAACAGGTGGACAAGGAATCTGAGGCCACTCAAGAAAGCAGCCTCATAAAAGCACACTTCCCCAGGGACAAATGCATAAGCTCTCTCATTTGGCGAGGGAGGCAAACCCTAGTTTCATCAGGAAACTAAAATCTATCTCTAAAGCTAATAAGAGCATTCTCATCTAAAGAATGCTTTACTTTGCAGGCATGGAAAGCCCTAACTCCAGGAGAAGACAAAGGTTTGCAAGACAATGGTTTGGAGGCACCGGTGTCTACCTCCATCTCAACAAGTTCATCACTAGATGATGACCTAATGTCCATATCACTCGATCTAACCCCAGGATCTACCCTCCCTTCGATAGACATCTTACATAGTAGCTGATGCCAATGCAAAGATTGGCTCAGCAAAGGACACAGACCAGTTAGAATTGGCCTAAACACACAATCCTTGGGTATGAAAAGCCCCACCGTTGGGTGGTGACCACTTGAAGACTTGGGAAAAGCCCCAAGATGAGCAAAAAAGAAGAAAACAAAAGGGGAAAGGAATTCAATTTTAGAAAAATCCATCATTAATGCATAAAGTGAGCAACAAATGTGGTTAGGAGAAAAATGGTACCTAAGCATGGGCGTTAAGAAGCTCTAGCTCAAAGGGAGAAACTACTGGAAAGGCAAAGAAAAGTTGCTGAAAAGAATGAGGAAAACTTAAAAAATCTCCAAGTGCAGGAAGACCAGGGTCATTGAGAGACGCGCCCACGTCTAACAAGCCAAAACTTGATACATGGCCACAACTTGTACAAATACATCACATCACATCAAATGCAAGCTGAAAGGAATCCCAGGAATCATGGTCAGCAAAGATTGAAATTTCATATTCCTTAGATCATCATTACATGTAATGACCATCACGAAATAGGCGGCAAATGATGAACCAGGGAATTCCCCTTGTCTAGAGAATTTTTTGGATGTACCAACCAGGTTTGACGATCAAAGTAAGTGTCATTGGACGAACAAAGTGCCATAAATACGCATATAATGCATTAGCCATTACCAATGGATGCATGCGTATACATGACCATTGACAAGGTAATCAATCACCTTATAAAGCCATCAGAGATGTTACAAGAGCCATTAAGACCTCCATTAAAGGCCTCCAACGGCTAGAGAAGTCAAGAGATCTATATAAACCACCTCAGAACCTAATTAAAGGTACAGACAGGTACACACTGAAATACACACTCAGTTATTTTTATCTCTCTTTGTTAGGACATATGTGTTTTACATGTTAAGAACATATGTCATGATTTTATGTAATTGGTTTATCCTTTGACAAAACGCACTTGTATTTGGGTAGATTTAGGATGTCTTGAAATATTTCAAGAAACCTTGTTTCAAGATCAAGTATTGAAGCCTTCAAGTCTGTTCAAGAAAACAAGTTCATAGTGCAAAATCATTAAAGCTCGACAGCTGCATCTATCGAGTTTAAGAAAGTTATTCTACATTCGGTGTACTCGATAGCTGCTCAATACCTTCTATCTGTCGAGGTTTAAGATTTTCAGAATTCCAATATGATTTTCTTGGGATCCGTGAATTTGTCTTTGGGCTTTCTTTTCTTCTAACCCTAGACATATAAAAGGATTAGTTTAAGGGCTGTCAAAGAGTTCACAAGTTGCACAAGTTTTGAGCAAACTCTGTTCAAGCAAATTGTGACTAGAGACGAAGTTCTTACCCTAGTTCATCTCTTTCTCTTAAAGAAGTTGTTGTGTATGTGAACCGTAGGATTTTGTGACCAAGCATCTTCTTGATCTTCATCGTGTGGATGAACTGAAGAACTTTGCAACCAACAACCTTCTTAGTTGGTGATTGCCAACAACTTTCTTAGTTGGTGATTGAAGTCGTGTACTGAGATCCGCGCAATTGGTTAGTCACGTACTTGGGAGTCGTGCATCGAAAGGGAAACTGTCACTATAGAACAAGTCCAATTGGGTATTGGGGTAAGGGTTCAACTATAAGTTGGTAAGGTACTTGGATTCCTTTACTTGTAACCGCTTGTTGTGATAATAGTGGAGTTTCGGGAGTGGTAACCTGAAAATCACCCGATGGGGTTTTTGCCATTAGGTTTTCCCTCATTCGTAAACAAATCACTGTGTTATTTAGTTTTCGCTGCATTATTATTAGTTTATTGGTGATTTTTTTGTGCTACCACGCGTTTGCATGATAAATTGATTAATTAATAACTAAGCTAATTAATTAATTAATTTCAATCACAAGGGGTCATTCAGTTTGTGGCCTTTCACTCTCTATCAACGTCTGACTTTATCATCGAAGGCTCCTTCACTAGCACCACGCCGGTGACCTTTGGGGGAGAAACACCATTGTCATCCTTTTGCAGGTCTTAGACTCATTCATGCCGGATTCCGTCTGGATAAACGTATCGACTAACGAATTTGGCTTCATCAGTTAGTACTGAATATGTGGAACTATTCATGGCTTTTAGATTTGTTGGGTTTTGTTGGTGGTGAAATGATGGTAGTTGGTAGTATTGGCTTGAATGTCTAGCAATGGTGTAGATCGGGCAACATTAGGAGTTACAATGTCTAGTGACATCAAGGGCAGCGCCAACAAAGGTTGGTGGTGGTGGTTGATGATTATGAAATAATAATAATAATAAAATTACTTTTATATCTACATATTTAACTTTAATTTTATGTTATTTTCTGACTAATTATAAATTATCATTGTTTTATAGATTATAAAGGTTTTGCATGCTAGTAAGTTTTATTTGAGACAAAAGCCAATTAAGTCAAGCCAATTTGAAAGATCCAGCCCATGTGAATGTGAAGCAAGCAAAGAGAAAAGAGAAGAAGGAAGAATAAAAGCAAAGTCCAAGACTTAATTACACTAGCACATTCCAACAAGGCATGAAGTTGTCAGACAAAGAAAAGAGGAGTAAAGAAAAAAAAGATTTTACCCAAAAAAAAAAAGAAGAAAAAAAAGAACTTAATGAAATGGAAGTTTAATTCTTAGGAGAAGCCTACACGTGGGCTTATGGTCTTATACTAATATATTAGTTGCTAGTGGGCTTCCCTTTTTACGAAATCAAAGAGTTCAAGACTGTTGGGAAATTTAAATCCCGTTTTACAAAATTAACAAGTTGTAAATCCAAGTTTTTAATTAGATCTATTATGAATAGTCATTGGTTAAACAAATAAACATCAATATCATGAACGGTGGAATAATAAATAACATAAGATATGATGACCCAAGAAAACCAATGAAACAAACTAGTTTTACATTAAAAAAACTTGGAATGAAATCTTTCTAAAAATCAATCCACTATAGTAAAGAGAAGTTTAAGTTCTAGTACAGAACTTTTGTTCCTAGACTCTATAATCCTAGTAGATGAACTTATAGCAAAAACCTTCCACCATATCAGAACTTTTGAACTCTCTAATATAAGAATGCTCCACCCATAATCACAATTGGATCCTTTAATTGACTTCAAGAACTTCTTGAAGGTTTTCTTCACAACAATAAGTTTGTGGTGGCTGCTATGGCTTCAGCTTCTTCACCAATTAATCTTCAGATTTCCTATGAAACTCTTCAATATGGCGAAATAGAGAAAACTTGGTTATAAAAATCCTAGCAGCATAAACGGAGTGTTTCTCTCTCTCTAAAAAGCCTTCTAATAGATGGCTTATAATTTCCTTTAAATACCGGTTCAAATGGATCTTAATTCGAGCTTCACATGGACAAGTTATGTTGATTTTTGCTAATCCGCAAAACTCAAAGGATCGAGAGGTATCGAGCTAGCTATTGAGGAGATAGAAGGTTGCCTAGAAGGTCTTGATAGATCAAGAGGTATCAAGGAGGTATCGAGATAGCTATCGAAAGTATCAAGACGGCTATTGAGGTACATGCTGAAGATGCACATTTCTTGAGTTTTTCTTGACCAAACTTTGCATCTTAAACTTTATCTTAAATTACAACTTTAAGACACATTAAAACTCAATAAAATAACATATTTTGGCATGGTTTAACAATACCAAAACACATGAACCTTACAAAGACTTTTGGGCCACTTCAGGGTCTTGTGAGTTAATTATATAAAGGGAGCAAAATAGAAGAAGAAAAAAAACAGAGAACTTGTAACCTTGAGGCTAGGGCTATAACATGAAAAGTAGAACAACCGGAGAAGAAGAAGCAACTGTTTGCTGCTTTTTCTGTACCTTTTCTCTATATTAGCATTGTGATTATTTCTTTCTCTATTTTATTTGTTTAGATTTAATGCTTAGTATTTTATTCTTGTGTTTACTTTCAATTACTATGAGTAGCTAAATTTATAATTAAGGTTGAGGATGAAACCTTATTATGAATTATCAGTTTTATTTATGAGATTTAATTTTTCCGATAGTAGTTATTCTATAATGATTTAAATTGTTATTGCTTCATCTCAATTGACTAAGATAGGATTTTTAATATGAGTTCAATCATGTTTTTCTTATGATGGATTTATCTTAATTGATTGAATGATTAGATTATAATTGTAAGATTTTAAAATTGGATATCACTTGTGATTTGTTTGTCAACTTGTACAATTGATATTTTGATTTTATACCTAGAAAGCAAAGAAGAGCATGCTTTAAATTTTTAAATATGGTTTCTAATGAGAATATTTTCCATGATAGCAAGATTGATTTTTAGATTATCATGTGTAGTTGGGAAAAAAATTAATGATCATAAATATTTGTTGATATGAATTATAAGGTGGATTCCAAAACCTTAATTCATTTCTTTAGATTGTTTAATCTCTTTACTTCTTGTACAATACAGTAGTCAAGGCATGTGAGAGTGCTGACATGGCTGGATCTAAACATTACATGTGGAGTGGTTGTGAGCAATGGAGAGGAAACGTTGGTTCAAGTAAAGGATCTTTGGTTCGTGCCAAAGGCATGACTATCTTGGGGAAGAGTGAGATTTGTACCAAACACGGACCACCAACACTTGCACAAAAGGGAGATGGTGACCCCCTATAGTCAAAGGTTATGAAATACCGCCTTTTATTAGCTGGGCTTGTGCTGGACCACTATTGAGGACACATGCATCACTCTTAGTGCCTCTAAGGACTAGTCACAATTGAGGACACATGTGCGCTATACCTCAAAAGAACTAGTCACAATTGAGACTCCTTGTAGTTGTTAATAAATCTCAGATCTATCCAGTAAATACCCGATGTGGGACTCATCACACACCCACACACATCACACAATCAATCAATTTGGGGCATCACAATCCCCCCCACTTAAATCCCTAACATCCATGTTAGGGCTCACTTTGTGGGGTAGTGTCTCTGAGCTCACACGGGATTACCGGGCCGGCTCTGATACCATATGTAACGACACAAGGAAAAGCGCTAGTCACATGTGCGTTATACCTCAAAAGGACTAGTCACAATTGAGGCTCCTTGTAGTTGTTAATAAATCCCAGATCTACCTAGTAAATACCCAATTTAGGACTCATCACACATCCACACACATCACACAATCAATCAATTTGGAGTATCACACATGTTACTGGAACATTAGGGCAAGAACCAGGAGAGAACATTAGAGAAAAGAGTAGAAAGTTTGTAAGGAAGTAAGGTAGAGAAAATGCCTCCCTTTTAAGAAGAACACCATCACTGTACAAGGAAAAACTTCCATTTTCACATAAAAAAGAGCTTGAAAGAGTAAGGGACATTTCCCCTTGCTCACCCGTGGTTTTTCATCCCTTCTTAAGGGTTTTCCACGTACATTTTTTACCTTCTTTACTTGCAATGCTTTCTTTTTCTCTCGACTTTATAATGTTAAAGCTTTCATTTTTATCACTTTCAAGCTTTTTCATTAAAATGAACTGTTAGATAGCTAATCCACTTTTCATACAAGTTCACAAATCTAACTTGAATGTACACTTCTTTATATTAAATCTTTTGCTTAGATTAATTTCTTGTCTAGTTTACTTAATTTCAAACAACGAATTTTTATTGAACTAGATTATGATTAATTTGGTTAAGGTTTGATTAATTTTCCTACATTCATACAAGTCCCTGTGTGTTCAAGCTCGTACTTGCCCAACTATATATACTTCGGTACAATTCGTACACTTGCGAGTTGTCACGCCCCAACCTAAAAGGGTCCAAAGCATAAGAAAAGAACCAACAAGAGAGAGACTGTAGGAGATTATTTATTGTTTATTTTCTTTTCCTTTCCACAAGATAAGAATAAATAACCATACTAAAATCTACACATTACAAGTTAGAGCTCTATAACATATTTACAAACAATTACTAAAACTCGCGTGCCTCCAAGATACATGAATTTATTCCAAAACTCCAAATGAATCGACACAAGATCACAAGCCTCCCTAGAACCTCCAATGACAAATCTAGGATTGGCACACCCAAGGCTTACAACTCTAAGAGTTTAACCTCCAAAAGAAATAACTATGGCCTCTATAAAATTAGCAAGGCTGAGTCACCAACCATTATAACGCACGTCTCCCAATTAGCATATTACTCCAATCCCCACCAATAAACTAAGCTCCACTATAACGTCCCAGTTAGTCAAAAAAAAAAAGGAAGCCAAATTTTATGGGTCTCACGTGCCTCCTAACTACCCCACCTACCCCACCCATTCCCACCACACATTTCACTCCAACTTATCTCCCCTCTTTGGCCGGCTCACTCACTTCCATTCTTTTCTCTTCTTTTTTTCTCATTTTCTCTCATACACTCCTCTCTACTCTTATATCCTCTCTCACCAGTACTTCCACACCACCACCACCACCATTTCCACCATCATCTTCCTGCAAGATCACCAGAAAATTCTTAAGAACCTATAAACACCTTCACATCCTTTTTTGAGGTAACAATTTCTAATCTTTTTGGTGCGTTTTACATTTTTGCTTGAGGTTATTTTTATCTAAGCTATAATAATAATATCCATGTGGTTTATGAGCATTGGAAGTGATATTTATGTGTTTGAATGTATGGGTTTTGTATTGGTGGAATTATTTGATGAGTGGGATATGGTTTATGCTAATGATGACTACCTAAGGTTTATTTATGGTGGAAAATTTAGGGGTTTTGAGTTATAACATGTGATGGTTGGTAAATCTAAAATTTTCCATTGCCATTGGATTTATTTGGAGTTAGTTGGAGTTCTAAATTTCTTGTCTTGGAGAATATTGTGATTTTGCTTTCATGGGTCTCTTAATGATGTAGTGTAAATTTTATGGAAGCTAGTGATAATGTTGGAGATGATATTAAATGGGTTAACTTTATAAATTGGAGTTTATGCCTTGTGAATCAATTTGTTGAGAAACTTTGGAAGTGGAATATATTATTATCGATGAGGTTAAATACTAGGCTTGCCTAATTAAGTGTTTATTTGGCAATTCCTAAATTATAGGTAGATACAATTTCAAGCTCTGTGCTTATTATGATATGTTTACTTGATATTGTTTAGGTTCTAGCTAATCTCCTTGGAGCTTGGAGAATTAGGATTTTGCGGTTGCGAGGTAAGTAGCTTTTTAATGGGATTTTGAAAAATAACCATGTTATATAAATGTTGTTTTTTTGGGTTAGACACGCTTTTGGAAACTACCTATGAAAATTATATTTTCCTAAAAACTATTGCGTCGTAACCTTAATATATATATATATATATATATATATATATGATTATATATATGAAAATGCATCATATTTGGTATTGCATTTAGGGAAATACATGAATTGTTGATATGGAAAAATGAGCATCTTTTATTTAATCTTTGATAAGGAAATCATGGATTTTATGGTATATTAGAGAATTTAAAGATGCTTATCTTGTCTTGTTATGTGGAAAATTGATAGAAAATCTCTTGACAAGAATGAAGTTGAAAACCTTACAAACTTTGTAGAAGTGAGATTATTTAAGGTTTTTCTGAAATTACCTGAATATAAACTATGTGTTTCAAAGTAATGTAACCTGTGAGTTTTATGTGATTTTAAATCCATGCCATGTGTGATTTCCCGATGATCACTTGATTTGGTTTTTGTAGTCTTTGTGATAACGGAATCAGATCCAGGTCAGTGCCCTTTCACTTTGGATGACGCATTCTTCCCTATTGCCCATGGGGGGAAGAGGTTCCTTAATTATTTGTGGGTGAGGTTGCTGTCCATGGGGCCAAAAGACCACATGCAAAAGAGATCCTATTTGACGCACTCTCTCTGCTGCCCATGGGGGGAAAGAAAAACCTTGAGTGTATAGGTGAGGCTACTGTCCATAGGGCCAAGAGTTTGCATACCAGAGAGGACAATATCATGCCAGTTGTGAATGGGTCAATCCCCTGACTAGTCTATGTGGTAGTGTGATATATATGTAATAATTTACCTTGTGTTAGATATTATGGCTTTTGAAATTATATTATTGGTGCTCACAGATTATAGTATATAGTTTCAAGATATTTACTTTAAGAAACTTTGTGTTTCATTATTCAGTCATTCTTATCATATTATATTATTATTATTGAAAATGAAACTTGCACTTCCCCCACCCTCATTAATTATGCTACTTACTGAGTTTTGTCTCATTCCATTAATTTATAAATTTTTCAAAGTAAGCAACAATCTTTTGAGACAGCTTTTTGGTGGCTAACAATTAAGGGTGTCCAACAAAACCGCAAACCCGACCCACCCGGCCAAACCGACCGGACCTGAACTAGAAACCGTCTGACCCGACTACCTAGTGGTCGATGGCAGGTCCTTGCCATCCCAAATCGATTCCGGCGGGTCGGATGACGGGTCTTCCCGTCCAAAATCCGATCCACCTAACCTGACCGTGTATATAACCCAGTTCTTATTCATTCTATACTCTCCACTCCAGTTCAAACCATCACTGGCTCACTCACCCTCAATTTCTCTGTCCACTCGCTCACTCAGTCTCGCCTCAGAGTCTCACGCTCTCGATCTCTCTCACGCTCAATAGCCAACACCATCGCCGATCTGAATCTTTAGATCTTCGAACCTCCACCATCGCTTCATCACACCATCACCAATCTAAATCTTTAGATCTTCGAACATCGCACCATTGCTGAGCTACGGATCTCCTTCATCGCACCATCGCTGAGCTACGGATCTCCTTCATCACACCATCGCCGCCGATCTGCTAGTAACACTCTTTATTTCTTCGTTTTAGTCTCATGCAAGTTCAGATCTGCTATTATTTCTCTCCATTTCTGTCTGGGTTCTTTGGATTTATGGTTATTGATATTTGGGTCTGTAGATTTGTTCTTAAGATTTGTGAAATTTGTACCCAGTTTCGTCTTTGTTTTCTGTCTTTCGGTCGAGTCGGGTCCAACCGTCGTCCACCCGAGCCCGATCCGACTCGACCCATTGTTTTTCGCGGTCGACGGCGGGTCCGCCGTCCTTCAACCTGTCAAAGTCAAGTCGGTTCCGGGTTAAGTCCAAACTCGACCCGACCCGACCCGTGGACACCCCTACTAACAATAGTTAGACTAACTACTGATGGAGGTTGAACTTTTGTAATGGAGATATTAGATGATGTACATCTTAGAATAGGCTTGACTCATTCATTTGTATATTATAGTGGTTGTGACGTTATTCCCACTGATGGGACAAGCTGAGGATATGTAATTACTCCCTTCATTCCAATTTGTTTGTCCTATTTGAAAAGTCAAACTTTTTTAAGAAAATATCATTTATTTTCTTGTTTGCCTGATAAAAATATATAAGTTTACAAAATTACCCTTAAATAAATTTATCAGCTTTTTTAAAAAGAGTTATTCTTAATGAGGCAACTAAAAAGGTGCCCTAATTAAATTGATTTTTTAAAATATTAGTTAGTTTTCTTTTCAAATAGTTTTGAAAATAAAGTAGGGGTATAATAAGAACATTAGTAAACTAATAATTTTTATTTTTAGAAACATGATAATATTTTGGGGCATTTCAAAATGAAATAGAGAACAAACAAACTAGGACGGAGGTAGTATTTATTTAGACCTCTATTCTTTTGTAGCCAATGGTCCTTGTAATTATTGCTTAGAGCTTTGACCTACTTTGAGAGTATATTCAATGGAACTATTATGATAATTCTTAATGTTGGTACTTGATATGATTTATGTGGATCGAATTGTCAAAAAGGAAAAAAATCTACAGATACTTGAGACGTCTTTCTCATGCTTTGGCTCCTTTGGGGTTTGGGGCGTGACATCCACGCCCGACATGTAGACAATATTGATTTGTAAAGCTATTGGAGAGTGGAATGTGCAAAAGCCCAGTAAGTAGCATAATTAATGGAGGTGGGGAAAAAGTAAGTCTCATGATAATTAACATTTTTACAAAACATGTTATACTTTGGAAATTTCCATTAAAAATCCTGCAAAATCAATCTTCATGGATAATATGGCAAGAATGATTGAAACAGTATAGCACAAAACTTTTTCAAATTATCTCAACATGAAACTACATTCTATATATATGAGCAATAATAACATTGTTCCAAAACTATAAAATCCAACCCAAGGCCACATGACAATGCTGACAGAAAGCTAGAACTCAATTGCCGACACAAAGCTGGAACTAATTTCCTGACACAAAGCTAGAACTCATTGCCGACACAAAGCCAGAACTCATTGCCGACACAAAGCCAGAACTCATTGCCGACACAAAGCCGAAACTAATCTACCAACATAAAGCCGAAATTTATTGCCAACACGAAGTTAGAACTAATAACCATCACAAAGACAGGTACTATAATACCAATGTCACACAGACTATAGTATCTAGCTAGGTAATCACATGTCACAGCCCAAGAGTAAAAACATAAAGAGCTCACAGTTTACATGAAATCAAAACACAGTTCAATTCCAATTAGTTTCACAAAAACCTTTGAAATACCCAATATATTCACAAAGTTCTCAAAGCCTTCAAACTCATTTCTTGTAAAGAAGATTTTGTATCAATTTTCCCAAATATCACAAGTCAAGATAAAACATCTTTAAAATTTGCAAATAATGCAATAAATTTATAAAATCCATTTCCAAGAATTCTATCAAAGATGGTTGTCTTTTCCATGCTAACAAATCATGCATTTCCCCATTTGCAATAACAAATATGGTACACTTTTCATAAATAATCATATACGTTAAGGTTACAATACGACACTTATTAGAAAAAATATAGTTTCCATAAACAGTTTTCGAAAACGTGTTTAAACCAAAAACAACATTTTATGCAATATAATTATTTTTCTAAAACTCCCATTAAGAAGCGACTTACCTCGGAATCCCAATCCAATATACCTCAAACAGGCACCATGAAATCAATCAATCCAGTCATTAGGGTCCATCACCGAGAACCTTGGAACCTAGAAACACAAGGACTAAGCATATTAAAAATAGGGTTTATCACAAAGTACTATTACACTTATCTCCATAAATCAAAACGATCCCCTAAGATCGAACCAAAGGCCCTAAAGCCTAGCTTGCCCGTCCTAAGACAAGTACCCCTTCCCAAACTAGAACCAAACAAGCAACCAAGAAACTTACAATCTCATATAAGAATGATCACGGCCACAAGTTAAGCAATCCAATTCCATAACTCATAGAGACAATCTTTGAAACACTTGGCATGCACAACAAACTCACTTTCAAATATGACAAAACCATCCAAATGCAAAGAAAACACACTTTGAAACTAGCTCACCTCAACACATGCAACAACAAAACTCGTGATTTTTCTAGGAAATTAACCCTTAAGTACCCATAGTATAATTAAACAACCAAAATCATCAAAACAAAAACCCCCTAAAGAATTGTAATTTCGGATTTAACAAAACTTTTGCTACCCGAAACGTCATCACCCTCTAATCTACCATTATGCAGCAAACCCATCAATTTTTTACCATAAACATCATAAAATAACAAAACCCCAAAGGTATCATAGAACATTTAGACCCCCAATTTACAAATTACCAACACAAGCTTATAATCAAACAATATATGTGCGAAATATGAATATAAGCTAAACCAAAACAGGTAACACACTCTAAACCATAATTAATCACAATCACAACAGTAATTAAAAGGTAAAGAGAAAGGGAAGAAAGATGCAAACACAAAGATAACACAGCGATGTGTTATCGAAGAGGAAACTGAAGTACTCGGTGTAAAACCTCTCCTTCACACTCCAAGCAGTCAATAATCCACTAGAGAATGAAGTTCAGATACATGAACAGCAGAAAACCCTCCAAGCCTAATCTACACAATGCACCTAAGCCCTCCAAGCTTCTTGCTCCAACAGGGTTACACCAAACCTTGTCTTCTCTAACTTACCGGATCCCGCAATAGCCCATTGCATCAACCAAATTGAATTGGTCCCTTCTAAACTGCTTCCCAAGCACCAAAATACCTTATCACAGATATGGGTATGGTGAGATAAGGATTTGGTTAATGTACCTCTCAAGGATATATCAATGGAGAGGGTGAGTGATAGGCCACAAACTGAATGACCCCTTATGATAGAAATTAATTAATTAATTAGCCAAGTTATTAATTAATCAATTTATCATGCAAACGCGTGGTAGCACAAACAAATCACCAATAAACTAATTATGCAGCAGAAAATAAATAACACAGTGATTTGTTTACGAATGGGGAAAACCTAACGGCAAAAACCCCACCGGATGATTTTCAGGTCACCACTCCCGAAACTCTACTATTATCACAACAAGCGGTTACAAGTAAAGAAATCTAAGTACCTTACTAACCTATAGTTGAACCCTTACCCCAATACCCAATTAGACTTGTTCTGTAGTGACAATTCCCCTTTCTGATGCACGACTCCCAAGTACGTGACTAACCAATTTGATGCGTGGATCCTAGTACGCGGCTTACTCCTTTGCATGAATCCAAGTACGTGACTAACTCCACAACCCTTTGATTGTTGTAGTTGATTTGCAACAGCTTCACATAGAAACACCAATAAGATCTTCAATGTTGGTGCAAAAGACTTTGCTTGGTTACAGAACCCAAAGGCGTACAAGAAATGAAGCAAGAACTCTTTCTTCTGTAAAAAGAGGCTAGGGTTTCAAAATGAAAACCTTATGAAGCTCTCTAGGGTTAGGTTTTTCTTTTTCCACCTCCTTTAAATAGGAATTTAATAGGCTCTCCTATTCCAAATAGGTTTACACAAACCTTGGGCTTTCCTAGTCCAATAAGAATTATACAAATCCATAAACAAATAGCATTTTAGAATAAAAACATTGCTGGCTATAATCTGAAAACCCGTAAGCTCGATCAATCGAGGCATCTATCAAGCTTTAATGAATCTCGATAGATAAAGCTTCTATCAAGCAGGTATCGAGACTTGCAGATTGCATTTTTCTTGAACAGTTCTTGAGTAATTTTCATGTCTTCAATTTAACCACTTGTAATGATCATCTTGAATCTACTTAGATTTACCCAAATACAAGTAAAGTGCGTTTTGTCAAAGGATATGTCAATTACATAAAAATATGTCCCCAACAGTGAGAATAGAGGAATTTGGAGAATCAAAGGATAAAGATTGTGGATGAGTCAATCTTAATTTTCTCTAGGGTTTCTCTCTCAAAATTCTCTCTGCAAGCTCTCTACATTTCATGGGTATAAGGATATTTATAGTAGTAAGGCTCCAACATGAAATGTACCCCATTGACCTCACCAAGGAGGGCACACATCAATATCATGAGAAAGATGAAAATGATATAACTCTCTTTGAGTGCTTTCCTTTTAGCTGTGTCCAGTCATCCATAATAAGATGGGCCTCATGATGCATAGGATAAACAGCATGCTGGCTACACCTAATAACTGAAATGGTATAGTATTTTTCTTGCTTATTGAGCTTTGCCTCACCATTAATGATATCATTAACCAAATCCAAGAGCATATCCCACTGACCATAGGTGAGGAAGTAGTCAATCGGCCAAGCTCTGAATTGAGAAGGTTTAAATCGGCTAAAAGGCATGCAATAACATGGAAGGAACTTGTAGACTGAAATACAGCAATTGGAATTAGGGACTTATATAAATTCTGTTCCATGGTAACGTTATGCTTTAAAATGGAAGCAAAGATTGTGCTTAGCGTTAGTGACAATAAGAAAGCACATAACCCAATGACGAGTGCCTTTTTTCCTGATTTTGTTACCATACTCAAATCCATTTTAACTCCAACGAGGAACATATAGAGAAGGCATGCGAAGTTCCCTAATGTTTTAATTAAATACAGATTTTTTCTGGGGTAGATCGTCGCAGCTAATGCACTGAATTTTCCAAGAATCGAAGGTCCCATTGCAATACCTGTCTGATCACATTCAAAACCATAAAGAATGAGATAAAATAAAAAGCAGGAATTAATAAGTTTATTTTTCCTGTTTATAGTTTCATCTTTCTCAAAGGCCATATATCTCGTTATGATTGAATAACATGGAAAGGACAATATGATCATTGCGTTGCATAATTAGCATTACTCTAAAATATATATATATATATATATATATATATCAAGAAATTGATGTGCATGGAAAAGTGTTGGGATTCACCGTTAAGTATCATTATTTATATGTTTATATTTCCTTCTTTTTTTTAAATGAGGGAGAAGGGAAATCAGGTAGTGTGTTGAATACATAAGTAAGAATGTAAAGCTTACCCACATCTGTGAAATAAAAGCAGTTTCACCTATTGGGGAAAGAACAAGTTGTAAGAAGGCATTGATCAAGGCGGATATGGATAGTTGTGCGCAAAGGACTGGAACTGCGAAATCAAACGGATTATCATCAAAAAAGATCCCTCTACTTGATGGATTTTGTCGTGGCTCACAGACAGAGGTCACATTTGGCGAATCATACTGTACCATGTTCAAAACATGTAGAAGCTAAGGCCTCACTGGAAGAACAAAATTGAGAGAGAGACAGAGACAGAGACAGACAAACGTGAATAATTGGATGAGAAAATTTATCGACACGTGAACGGTGTGGGGTAGTCAAACCCTCTCCCCCTAATTCAACTTCAGAGTTTCACTTTATATTCTTCAAATTACAGCTACAAATTTATCATTTATCATTTATTTGTTGTTCCACAAATTATAGCCACCAATCTATCAAAGATTCAAACTATAGCTACCAATCTATCATTTATTTGCTGTTCCACAAATTTTGTTATCCGAATGACTAGGAAGTTGGAACTTGCCAATGTGGTATTTTTGTTCACATTTTTTCTTTTTATTATTTGCTAAGAAGGATTTTGAAAATTCTAACTGCGTCAGGGATTATAAATGATTGAAATTTAAATAAGTTCTAGAAAAAATAATATAAAAAAACTTCGAATAATTCACAAAGCATTGTGCCTAATAATTTGATATTTAAACAATAATAATAGGCTTCACAACAGAGGAGCCCTATTCATACCCCAATACAATTACAAGTCCTTTTAACCATTAATTTATCTCAGATCCCACAAACAACTACCATAAAATCCTAACAACAAACTACCTATCACCCTCGCCTATAATCGTATACTTGCGCCGTGAGAAGAAGAGAAGATGAGTGGATTTATATTTTATATTTGTGAAGGAAATAAAGGATGAGAATAAAGAACCCCTAGTTAATTTCTTCGTCCAGTGGCAATCCTTTGTTTTTGTTGTTGTAACACAAAAACAGAAGTTCTGCTATTGATGTCTGATGAGGCGAGCAAGTCGCCAATGATCCCCAACTCTGGGAATTCATTCCATTCTGCAAGCCCTGATGTCTGAGGTGACACTATGTTATGCCTTCTACCAACAATAATAAGATCATACTCATCCACCATAGACCGAACTATCAATGCTGTCTGAGGCCCATCTTTCACCAACTCCTCAATGTATATCACATATTCATCACCCACATTGTTAAGCTTCACATCCTTCAATATCTCAGAGTCGATCACTTTGTCCCAGCTACTAACATCTTCATTGCCGCCAGAGTCAACAAAGCGAATTACAGTCAGGCTGATGTTCGGGTCATTGGCCATGCGCTTGGCAAACATCAATGCCTCTCTATCATCATTTCCTCCTATGAAGATCATAGCAATAGAGTAGGATGCCTCTGATGAAACGGTTGAGTGGCTTAAACTGCCACGATCAACTAAGATCCCAACTGAGCAGGGGGCTAGTTCAAGAACACTGCAATTTAGAGTCCTTACTGTACTGTCCTCCGATTCAATAGACCCATCAATGGACCATTTTCGGTGGAATGGGAGTACTATGAGTGATGTGAGTTTGTCCAATGCAAGGGTGCATATGTCTTCATGCATGAACTTGGGTGGAGAGATTGCTGTGAAGACACTTACTGATACAGCATTCTCATTGTCTCGTTGAAAGCGATTGAAGGCAACAGTGACATTCTCCGAATAGGAAATGTTGGACACAGTCTTTTTCTGCATTTGGTGGGAAATAAAAATAGGGGAGGCTCGACCAATTAATTCGATAAGGTGAAGTGCATAAACACCGAGAGGGCTTTGTCTAGTTGGACCTGACGCTTCAAGTAGCTTGATTACTGCAGCAACATTATCTGGCCTTTGAATACACACTAGGATTCGGAGCTCTGAATTGCGTTTGCAATGCAGAATATCCCTTACCTGGTAACCTGCATATTTCCTTGAAGGATCATAGAGGGACTTAACAAGGATTGGCACAATTACTGCTATCAATAGGATGCTAACACTCGTCACAGCGAACGTCTGGTCTGACATGGTCTGCACATAAATAGTTGATTTTGGGATATCCATCAGTGTCCTTGTCAGAGAAAACAAATTATGTTTGTTTCCTACTGAAGATTATATGCTAGAAAATGTATTGTACTCGATATATTATGATGTTCCCGAAGGAGCAATATTTCTTTAGTAACAGTTAATTTTGTGGCTTACATTCGAAAATTTTCCTACCAAGACAAAGATAAACTCATCCAATTGGGAAAATAGAAGATTTACTATAATGCTTTGTTCATTTTCTTCATATGCTGCAAAGTGAGGAAGGAGAAAAGAAAAAAAAAAGTTCCAACAGCCATTGCTTTTTGTTCACTGATTCACTCTATAAAAAATTTTAAAAATTAGTCATAAATAAGAACCACCAGAAATTGACCCAACAAGAAACTGTTATATAGTAATTTCTTTTTCTAAGAAAAAACAGGAGATATATGGTCACCTCGTTGTCTCTGAAGACGGTGTAGCTAACAAGCTGGACGACACCTTTGCTGGTCAAAATAAGAGAGACTGTGAGCGCATCACTTAAGGGCATTTTGGAGTAATAAGGAGGAACCATGCACGCAGCGAGTTTGGTCACAAAAGTCACAATAATGAGACATGTGTAAAATGTCATTAAGCTGTCGAATTTAAAGAGTAAAGTCAGGTCTGTCCTCATTGCACATGTAGTTACAAAGAGTGGAAGAAACACTTCGGAAATGAAGCAGTTGAACTTGTTGACAATAGCAGATCCTAATGGGGGTCCATCTGGTACTGCCAAACCCAATATAAAAGGTCCAAAGAAAAAAGTCTGACCATAATAATCAGAAAGCAAACCGGACACAAGCACCATAAACATTATGAAATGGATGTATGCGTCTTTAACGGGCCTGCCTTCTGGTGTCTGCCTGATCACCCAAAACATTGCCGGTCGAATTGCAAACACCATTGAAATAACATAAACAATGGTTGCTATTGAACCTATGATACCACTGACCACTGATTTCTCCTTGGCAAGTTTAGTCAATGTGGCAAGAGAGGTAAGGAACGTGCTAAACATGTCGCTGACCAATGCTGCAGATAGGCTTAATCGACCCAATTCAGAATTTAGGATTTTGAGGTCCTCAAGAAGGCTAGCAACAACCGGAAATGGAGTTACACAATGTACTGCTGTTACAAATGGAAGATTAGACGCTTCTTCTTCGGTTACCCAAATTCTTCTAAAGAACACTTGGAATGCCAAGCCAACTACCAAAGGCAATACTATGCATGCAATACCAGTAATCAAGGCTTTTCTTCCAGTTCTATTTATCATTCCCATATCCATTTTCACCCCAATCACAAATAAAAAGAGTGTGTAACCCAAGAAAGCCAACATACCAATTGTTTCCTGACTGTTCACCTCAAACAGAACATTTTTTAATATTTTGAGGCGCCCCAAGAGTGAAGGACTGAGGACCAAGCCAACCTGGTTCACATAAATCATGGTTATTCCTCAGTTAAAATAGCAGAAAACAAAAGTTATAAGAGTCTCTGATTCAACAATCTCATTTTATAAATGCAGAGACAAATAAGAGAAGTAGGCATAGATCAGGAAGTAGAAGAGAACACATACAATAAATTGTGAGGTGAACTTGGGGACTCCATAACGCTTAAGAATGTAATGGGCGAGTTGGGTCATGGCAAAAATCAGAATCATCTGCAGCTGAAGCAGTGGCAATGAATACGACACAGTCCCATAACGAAAGTAGTTCCACATGCCTGGTGAATGTACCATGGAGGGTAACTCGGTACAATCTTTAATGGTGATGCTGTGATTTTGAGAAAATAATGTTACATTGTTGTCCCCTCTTTCCATGGTGGTATCTGCTTCTCTCGGTTTTTTCACCCAAAGAGAAAAAACTAGAAAGGGTGTTTAGGAAGTTTAAACTTAAACTCCTTTGTAATTCAAGCAAAGTTGTGTCTTTTGTTTTTTTCGGTAGAATTCTGTCTATTTATGCCTGTACTCAGAATACACCAGACTCTATTGCCTGTTTTGGGACAAGTTTCCATAATGACACTAACCTCCTAGCATTGTCGGTTTAAGCAGTTCATGTTCTTGAAATGATCAAGATCCATAATCCGTCAACTTATTGTTATAATATGATGATGATGATGATTAACATTCACCATCTAATAATGGGTTTCACTTTCGTATAGTGCAAAGAGGTTGTGTTGTAACGACTAACGAATTCAAAAGTTGTTTAGGAAGTTGAAACTTCTTTGTAATGACAACCATGCAATCGAAATCCTGGACAACGGTATTGAGGATGTTTATACCTTTCTGTTATTTTCTATTGGGGTCAATCAGCCTGTTTGGTAACTGTTTAACCGTTTTCAAGTATTGCTATTTAAAATGATGTGAAAATTATGGTTTAAAATGTGTTGTGAAAATTCATGTTTAAAGTATTTAAATGCAAAAAATATGTTTAGTATCATGTTTCAAACAACATAATTTAAAATGTAAAAATATATATATAATTATGTGTTTTGTATGTGTTTTTTTTTTTTTTTTTAAGTGATGAGATGTAATTTAATAAGTGGGATTTACAGTTTTTAAAAATATTTACAAAATTTTTATTGAACAATGTTATTTGAAAACTAAAAATTGGTAAGAAAAGTTTTCTAAATTCAGTGTTCAAACACCCTAAAATGTAACTCAAACACTCCTAAATGAAATCCCCTACCAAACGCGTTTCCCCCCCCCCCCCCATAGTTTTCAGTGTTTAAATACTAAAAACTGTTGTTTGGAATCACTTATCAAACAAGCGCTAAGTGTTTGTTATTGTTGTTGAATTTTTATTTTAATCTTTTTCTTTTTTGATAATTCTATTGTTGGGGTGAAATAATTTGAACCATAAATGTCTCAATTGGAAACACTAGAGGTCTTAATTGAGTTAAAAGGCATTTGACAACGTTTGCAATATCCATTAATTGTTTCTTGTTAATGACATATTAGTACTTGGTTTTTAGGCGAATTTTTTTCCCTAAAATCAAGTGAAAGAGTCAAATCAAACCAACCCTACAGTTACAATTATTTGTTAATGCAGAGATTATAGATTATAAATCATAGAAAAATCAACCATATTAGAAGAAATTAAGATAATATTATTTTATTACATATTTTTCTACAAGTGCAATATACTTTTATGTGAGATAGTGGTGCTCTAGGAATTCGTTAAGGGGTCATTCAAATTCATGTTGAAAATGTTAACAATAACCATTTTGTAAATAATATTTTCTTATTTCATCATGATCATTAGGATAATAAGATGAGTTCTTTTCTCGTAACTCGTGCTTTAAAGGAAGATTTTTCAAGTCAACATGAATTCTCTTAAAATATGAATATTGGGTAAGAGATAAATCTTGCGATACACACGATTTTCTTATCATAAATTTTCTTCATAGTACTAGCAAGAGAATAAATGATACACTATAAGTTACTAAGATTAATTATTGTTCTCATAAATTTTTTTCATATTACTAGCAAGAGAATAAATATTAATTATTATTACTAAGATTAATTATTATTGTCAATTGAACTTTAGTTATTATTTCTTATAATAATTTAATTTATTATTTACTAACCACAGACCCACGCGATATGTGGGAATTATTAATGATCATTTTATGGCATTTTTTTAAGTAAAAATTTATAATAATAATTCGTTAAGAATCATTTTGTGAATCACCAAAAAGGAAATTCTTACCACATAAGTTAATAAACTAATGAAATATATATAACATAACTTATTAAATTATTCAAAAAAAAATTTGTCAAAAAATCATTTAAATCAGCCATCAAATATATGACATATCCAAGAAACTTCATAATTAAATAGTGAAGAGTAAACATGGTTTTACAAATCAAAGAATTTGAATTGACATAATAAGAATAAAAATAAAAAAAGAAGAAGTAGAAAAATAAAAAGAAGACAAATCTTCGTGTAAATTTTTGTGCAGTTGAATATTACTCTCATTCTTGTAGACTCCATGTTATGGTCTATTGATCTGTTCATATATATATATATATAGATGTGTAAGAATGTAACTATTATTTAAATGATTATTGTGACTTATTGATATTAAGTAATAGAAAAAATAATTAAAACCTAAACTTTTTTCCCCTAATATAATAGAGGAGACAATTGATTGTAATTTAAAGTAATTAAAACAATATAGAACATACTCATGTAGTCATTCATTTTTATTACCTAGGCAAACAAGGAGTCATTCTTATATTCCCCCCAAAAAGTCATTCTTATAGTATTTGATAACTTTTATATTCAATGAACCGTTCCAAATAGGACTTTGATTATTATTATTACTATTATTAAAGTCACAAAATTTTTAGATAGTTTATTTTATTTTGGCAAAGATGATGTGGATAATGAAAATAAAGATTATTTGTAATATAAGTATATTATATGTCTTGTCATTTTTTGGTGCGATGCATCCCAATATGAAGCATACCTTCAAATCTTGGTTCTTTATTTGAACTTGTGAAATCTAGGAGGTAAAAATTAAAAAAATTAAATAAAAAAATAAAAAATAAAAAACACATGCAACTGCTAGAATATGTTAATAGAGAAGGGGATAATGTATCAAAATTATTGATATTATTTTTATAATCTTCATTGCTACAATAAATCCAATGAAATACACCTTTGGAATTTTTCATAAGGTTGAAAACCTATTTATTAATGAAGTTTACTAACATAATAGTATGTTCTTTTTATTTTTTTTCTTCTACATGAACGTGACCATCTTTGATTTTTTTTAATTCTTCTTATAGTCATTTTATTAAACACATGGAAACATAGAATTACAAATATTGAGATTACCTTTAGTATTGAAACAGAGAGCAAACTATTTTGCCTAGCAACAATTATTTGTAAAAGATACATAAAAATAAAAACTCATAATACTCCAATATATAAAACATGCTTGACATACCATATGGTTTTAAGGAACATATCGATATCTCCACTCAAGATTATTGCTCTGAAATAAGCTCTTTTTTGTCAAGAGCTAAATCCAAAACCATTCATCTTCTAGTTTAGAGAGACAGGACATCTAATGGTTTATATTATCTCTTTGATTTTGTCTCTTCGATTTTATAGTGGTGGTGGTGGTGGAAACTAAATAAGAATGCCAAAGGGAATTCAAGCTAAAGGAGAAAATGAGGGAAAACTCATTGGAGATGTTGAAGAACATTTCATCATGCCTAGCTAGCTTCACCCCAAGGTTTGAAAGTTATGTCAGTCGTATCCCTCCATCCAAGGATCTCACCCAAAGCACTCGTACAGTGTGGGTGAAGAAGGGTACTCATGCATGATCACTCAATATGCCCATGCATTAATACTTCAAACGTATTAGGGTTATAGTTTCATGCATCATGACATATGCAATCTTCTTGTGTTAGTGCTTTCGTTTTATCTTACTTTATTGCTTTGTTTTTGGAGTGTGTTAAAAATTCAAAAACCCATAAAAAGTGAAAAATCTCAAAAGTTTGATCGCTTGTGTTGTGTATATCACATGTTGAGTTTGGCCTAATACCTCCGTATTAATGGCGTAGTGCATTTACGAGTTTAGCTTGTTATGTATGCACAATTTTTAAGTGTGAGCGACATCTAGAACTCTACGTTCGATTGTTGTAAATAGATCTTCAAGCATGTCATGAATGATTGGTCAATGATCTTGCTTGATCTTGATACATGTGTAGATTTGTGCCTATATATCTCCTCATTGCCAACTCCAGGGGGCTGAAGTTCGACGTAGAACTTTTTGGTTGTTAAGTTATAGCAGCACTAAGCAACATCCAACAGCTCTAGTTCTTCTGGTTTGCACTAAAGTGCCTTAAGTAGCCCTCGAGGAGTTCGTTTATTCTTTCCATCTGAGCTTTCAAAGATATACCTACCATAGGTATCTTACCATCAGATACCGGCAGTCATCTTCCAACATTACCGACCCTTAAATATCGGGTTTTCATCAGTTTCACATAACATAAATGATAGGCCAAAAACTTATTAACCCCTTGTGATGAATTAACCAATTAATTAGCCAAATGAATTAATTAAGTTAATTAACATGCAATACACGTGGTAGCACAAAAAAATCACCAACTAAGTTAAATGCAGCGGAAAATAAATTTGACACAAGTGATTTGTTTACGAATGGGGAAAACCAATCCCACCGGGTGAATTTAAGGCCACCACTCCCGAGAATCCACTATTATCAAAACAAGCGGTTACAAGTAAAAGAATTCCAGTACCTTATACCAACCTACAGTTGAACCCTTATCCCAATACTCCAATTGAACTTGTTCTACTCTCCTTTTAATGCACGACTCCCAGTACGTGACTAACCAATCTGATGCGCGAATCCCAATACGTGGCTTACTCCTTTGCACGAATCTAAGTACATGATTGATAGGCCACAAACTGAATGACCCCATGTAATAGAAATTAATTAATTAATTATTCAAGTTATTTATTAATCAATTTATCATGCAACGCGTGGTAGCACAAAAAAATCACCAATAAACTAATTATCCAGCAGAAAATAAATAACACAGTGATTTGTTTACGAATGGGGAAAACCTAACGGGAAAAGCCCCACCAAGTGATTTTCAGGTCACCACTCCCGAAACTCCACTATTATCACAACAAGCAGTTACAAGTAAAGAAATCCCAAGTACCTTACCAACTTACAGTTGAACCCTTACCCCAATACCCAATTGGACTTGTTCTGTAGTGACAGTTTCCCTTTCGATGCACGACTCCCAAGTACGTGACTAACCAATTGCATAGATCCCAGTACGCGACTTCAATCACCAACTAAGAAGGTTATTGGTTGCAAAGTTCTTCAGTTCATCCATACAATGAAGATCAAGAAGATGCTTGGTCACAAAACCCTACGGTGCACATACACAACAACTTCTTCAAGAGAAAGAGATGAACTAGGGCAAGAACTTCGTCTCCGGTCACAATTTGCTTGAACAGAGTTTGCTCAAAACTTGTGCAACTTGTGAACTCTTTGACGGCCCTTAACTGATCATTTTATATGTCTAGGGTTAGGAGAAAAGAAAGTCCAAAGACACATTCACGGATCCCAAGAAAATCTTAAACCTCGACAGATAGCAGCTGTCGAGCAGGTGTCGAGCACACCGAATGTAGAACAGCTTCCTTAAACTCAATAGATGCAGCTGTTGAGCCAGCTGTTGAGCTTTAATGATTTTGCACTCTGAACTTGTTTTCTTGAACAGACTTAAAGGTTTCAATACTTGATCTTGAAATAAGGTTTCTTGAAGTATTTAAACACATCCTAAATCTACCCAAATACAAGTAAAGTGCATTTTGTCAAAGGATAAACCAATTATATAAAATCATGACATGTGTTCTTAACATGTGAAACACATATGTCCTAACAATCTCCCCCTTTGGCAATCCATGACAAAATCACAACAAACAAATGAATATATGAGAGAAGTCATAAATCACTCAACTCATATTCACTTGTTGAATACAATAAAATCTATCCTAACACAAACTCTTGAAAAACTTTGCAAGAAAAGAGTTTATGGTAAGTAGACTTTGACAACCTGTATTTCTGAAAAATTTTAAACAAAACTCATCAAGGCATCTTTGTGTAAAACAGAAATAATGGGTTGCATACAAGTATGAGAAACATGTGTATAAAAGGAGAAAAGAAACAACACATGAAGGGATAGGTGAAAGAAAAACATACATCAATATAAAAAAATAGATAAGTACAATGCATGTCTATAAATGGTCATAAGACCTCATGTACAAGAGTAATGTATCTAAAAGAAAGAAAAGAAAAGATACATACTATCCTCACTACATCCTTCAAAATATATCAACACTCCCCCTAACAAAATGGTCCTATACTAACTCTCCCCCTAAGATAGACTACTCTCAAACCAAAACTACTCCCCCTTTTTGTCACAAATGACAAAGGGTAAGAGTGTCAAGTAGACATCTCATCAGTAGAGCTAGCATCTCTATCAGCATCATCCGAAGCATCATCGTCATCACCATCATCATCATCCTCATCCTCAGAATTAGAAGCCATGGGAGAAGGTGGTGAAGGAGTAGCTTCAGGAGCAAAACCACCCATGGACGCCTGTCGCCGTGCAATATGACTGACACGAACGTTCACCTTATACAACTCCGTAGAGAGAGTATCTAGGCGAGCATCCATGTGCTGCAGCTGCGCCATGATGTCTCCTAAAGTTATATCACCCAAAGAAGAGGGAGGAGCGGATATGGATGGAGCAGAACGGGATGGAGTTAAACGGGAGGAAGGAGCTGCTAAATTCGACTGCCGTGATCGAATCTGGGCCTCGCTACGTTTAACGATAGCGTAATCTATGGCACATGACGGTAAAATAGTCGGAAGAGGGAAAAGGAACGGAAAAATGGCGTAAGATCCTCGTGATAGCGGAAGGAAAGATGAGCTTATCACAGGACACCGAATCTAGATGAACATCTATAATAGACAAAATGAAATGAGAAGGAAAGTCTTTGGTAAGATGCTCAAGAAGCGATAACAAAAATCGAGCATGAGGCTCTGTGATGGAGTTATAGTGAGAGAGGGGATGCAAAAGAAAAGTCATCACCATGTTCATGAATCTAGGACCTTTAGCAAAAGGTCGACATGGTGTAAACAGACGCTCACCCCAAGTAGTAGGGCGCTCACAGAAAGTAGACATGAGCTCATCCCTAGACACAGTCCTCAAACGCTCACAACTAGGATAGTCAGGAAACTCTATCCTAGGGACCCAAAGCACATCCGCAACAAGTTGCGGTGTGATAGGAATGCGCGTACCTCGAACACGAGTAAAGAAAAGAGGTATTGAACAATCAATCTCGTGCATGTTAGAGTAAAACTCCTGGATAAGCACGAGAGGACAGGTAACTGGGACGTCACACAGTGACTCCCATCCCCTAATGTGAATGATAGAGGGAAGGTCGGTGTCAGCAAAATCTGTCAAAATGACTTGGCGTTCCGAATGAATGCCTCGTCTAGAAAAGTTCTTCAAAAATGCCTTAAAGGCATCATCATCACGGAACCAGATATGAGATAGTGTAGGATCAGATGATGAAGAAGCACCGGAATGAAGAGGATTCCGAGCTGGAGTGGATTTACGCTTAGGTGCCATAGACACGACTAACGTAAACTAACAAAGAGGGAGAGAAAGAATGACAATCAGAAAAGTCCCAAGCAGTTTCAAATATATCAAGTATATTGAAAAGAAGTACGTATGCATGGGAAATGCATGAACATGTGACATGTAACAGAAATTGCATCATGGGCTCAGCCCAATCTAAACCTATCAGCACACAAACATATAGCACACATCTAAATGCATGACAATATCATTATAATGCTAATGTGATGCAATGTATGAGGTTTTAAACTCATTTAAGTGAAAACCCATACCAAAATTTCAATAAAAACTAATCAATTTTGAAAAACCCCAAAAATTTTCAAAAACCCCAAAACCTAGGTTTCAAAACATGAAATGCATGAATGAGAAAGGATTAGAAGCTTACCAAGTAAAGAAAAATTTAAAAAAGCTTGAGGAATCCTTGAGGAACAATTTTGGAGTGAGATGAGAGTGTTTTAGGAGAGAAAACAAAGACGTATCGAGAGCGAGATCGAAGAAAATGATTTCCGGATCACGCAAAGGCCTTATATAGAGCAGCTAGTAAATCTCAACAGATGCAGGTATCGAGAGGTATCGAGGGATCTGTCGAGGAGGTGTCAAGAAAATGCTCGTCGATAGCTGTGGTGTCGAGGAGGTATCGAGGAACAACACATCAGAATCAAGAATAGAAGCTCAATCGATCCACTAGGTATCGAGAAGCTGTCGAGGATGCAGACCCAATCTCGATCGATCCACCAAGTATCGAGGTGCTAGCGAGATTGCGATAAGAAAAAGCTTAGGAAGCTCAACAAATAGGTAGCTATCGAGGAGGTGTCGAGTCGCTTTTAAAAGCAGTTTTTCGAGATGTGAAAAACACAGACATGAATACAATCCAACATGCAACTCAACCAACGATCCAATTAGAATATTAAGCTTTCAAAATCATCTCTCAAATAAAATTTAAGCACATGGATCTTCAAAAACACACACACACACACACTAAACAAATCTAACCAATTTTATATTTCAAAAACAAGTCAAGACAATTTTAGTGAGTATACATTAATACATGTAAAACCTCGTGATGACCAAATCACATTGTACCTGCACATGTATCAAGAATAGAAAAGAATATTCCGTGTTATGTGTGAAAAACATCGCAAGATTGCATAAGTATACGCATGTTATGACGATTTGAGATATGAGAGAATCACTTTAACTCACACACAATCATAACTGCTTGATGGGGACTATCACCTTTGAGGTACATCCTATAACTCCCACATCTCCTAGAATACACACTTGCAATCATATTTACAGCATTTTTGATCTTTTTGCTTTTGATTTTTCTTTGCATATTTTTCTGTTAAGCATATCATGCATGGGCTTATTAGAGAGAGAAAAGAAATACCCAATGATATTTGACATTCTAATTTTGTTATACCTAAGCACACAACTGTCATTGACACTGCACTTTTGCTATACCGAAGCATACAGGTGTCATATTATGATTGGTGGGCAACAGTGGTGAAATGATTATTTATGCCTTTCTCTCAAGATTTTTTAGTCATTCCCGTCAAAAAGAGTGATATGAGTGTTAAGTTTAAGAGACAACTTAATCGTACTCATCACAAACACGAGCCACAAAACTCACTTGCTTAGTTGTGCATAGAGATGCTCATCTAAGTTACAAATGATACAAAGTTTAGAAGACTTTGTTTCAATAGTCATCCAAGGTACACAAGTACCAAAGTACACAAAACACACACTGTTTTTGTATTTTTTTTATTTTTCAATTTTTTTTTTAATTTTTATATCAAAAAAAAATAAACAAAAACATGTTAAACAAACAACATGAAAGCATGAAAGAAATATGCATATGCATGAAAGCATGATAGAAGGGTGCAGATGCATGAAAGCATGATTCCAAAAACAGATAAGAAATTAAGCAAAGAGAGTCCTACTTTAGATAGAAAGAATTAAAGTAGAGGACAAATAGAAAAGACAATTAAGTCTTAAGATCCTTTATCACCCACACAGCACAAGTCTTTGGCCGTGAAGATGAAAAGGCACATGTCCTAGTATGACTACTATAGGACATAGAGGAATTAGAATTCCCCTGAAATTGAGTTAAAGAGTTCAAAGCTTTTAATAACTCGCCAAGAATAGGTACAAAGCCTTTAGACAAAGGATGAGACCTATTTGACACTCGCTTATGAGGAAACAACTTGAAACAATTAGGACGAGTGTGACCGGAAGCACCACAATGGTGACAAACATGAGTAGTTTTCGAACTACTATGCTTCCTAGAAGGAGGTCTAACCTTAGAGGTTGACAAATTAGGACAATTTGGCCTAATATGACCAATAATATGACAATGATGACAAGTGGGAACAAATTCAGAATTTTCATTCTTCCTAGGAGGAGTTTTAGACATAGGTTTAGAAACTTCAGCGTTAACATCAGAATCTTTACCTTTGTCTATCCTAAAAATATTAGCCTTCAACTCTTCATTATTCTTTTTAAATGGAGGAATATAAAAATCCTTTTCTTTTGAGTTAGGTTCAACAACAAGTTTGGCACTAGTTAATTTTTCAACTTCAGTTTTAGATTCAACTAGTTGCTCTTCCAAACTTTTAATTTTGTCCACCTGAGATAAAATTTGATTTTTAAAATTCTCATTCAAATTTTTGGCTTCATCCAAGTTTGCAATCAAATCATCTTTTTCAACCTTGACCTTTTTAAATTTAGCTTTTAATTTTGCAAAATATTCAAGAGATTTCATACACAAATTATAAAGCTTGCAATAGGCATCTTGAATAACATCATCATCATTCAACATAAGATCATGCAAATCAAAACAATTAAGAGTTTCCATGACAACAGGGGTCAATGGATCACACAACAAAGATTAACCATAATCAGAGTGTGCCTGCTCTGATACCACTTGATAGGCCACAAACTGAATGACCCCCTGTGATAGAAATTAATTAATTAATTAGCCAAGTTATTAATTAATCAATTTATCATGCAACGCGTGGTAATACAAACAAATCACCAATATACTAATTATGGAACGGAAAATGAATAACAAGCGGTTACAAGTAAAGGAATCCCAAGTACCTTACCAACCTACAGTTGAACCCTTATCCCAATACCCAATTGGACTTGTTCTGTAGTGACAGTTCCCCTTTCGATGCACGACTCCTCCCAAGTACGTGACTACCCCATTGCGCGGATCCCAGTACACAACTTCAATCACCAATTAAGAAGGTTGTTGGTTGCAAAGTTCTTCAGTTCATCCACACGATGAAGATCAAGAAGATGCTTGGTCACAAAACCCTACGGTGCACATACAAAGCAACTTCTTCAAGAGAAAGAGATGAACTAGGGCAAGAACTTCGTCTCCGGTCACAATTTGCTTGAACAGAGTTTGCTCAAAGCTTGTGCAACTTGTGAACTCTTTGACGACCCTTAAACTGATCTTTTTATATGTCTAGGGTTAGGAGAAAAGAAAGCCCAAAGACATATTCACGGATCCCAAAAAAATCATATTGAAATTCTGAAAATCTTAAACCTCGATAGATAACAGCTGTCGAGCAGGTGTCGAGCACACCAAATGTAGAACAGCTTCCTTAAGCTCGATAGATGCAGCTGTCGAGCCAGCTATCAAGCTTTAATGATTTTGCACTCTGAACTTCTTTTCTTAAATAGACTTGAAGGTTTCAATACTTGATCTTGAAACAAGATTTCTTGAAATATTTAAACACATTCTAAATCTACCCAAATACAAGTAAAGTACGTTTTGTCAAAGGATAAACCAATTACATAAAATAATAACATATATTCTTAACATGTGAAACACATATGTCCTAACAATGACCAACTCCACAGCAACCATTTGATTGTTGTAGTTAATTTGCAGTAGCTTGATATAGAAACACCAATAAGATCTTCAATGTTGGTGTAAGAGACTTTGCTTGGTTACAGAACCCAAAGGCGTACAAAAAACGCAGCAATAACTCTTTCTTATGTAGGAGGAGGCTAGGGTTTCAAAAGAAAACCTTATGAAGTTTTCTAGGGTTAGGGTTTTTCTTTTTCCACCTTCTTTAAATAGGAGCTTAATGGGCTCTCCTATTCCAAATAGGTTTACACAAACCTTGGACTTTCCTAGTCCAATAAGGATTATACAAACTCATAAACAAATAGCCTTTTAGAATAAAAACGTTGCTGGCTATAGTCTGAGTCCCGTAAGCTCGATAGATCGAGACATGTGTCGAGCTTTAATGAATCTTGATAGATCGAGCTTCTGTTGAGGAGGTATCGAGACCTGCAGATTGCACTTTTCTTGAGCAGTTCTTGAGTAATCTTCATCTCTTTTGCTTCCTCCATGCCTCTCTCAACTCAAAACACATTTTCACTCAAAATCTCACCCAAATCTCAAGAACTTTCATCCCTAAGACTCATCTAAGGTGTGTTTTAACATTTTTTTAGTCTTGAATCCTTAGATTCTAGGATTTCTAGGGTTGGGTTATTTTTGAAAGGGGTTGGGAAAAACTTATTTTCTTGTAAATTTTTTTAATTTTCTTGATTGGGCTAAGTCTCATTATGCTTGTTTGTTTTTATGTTGGCCACAAGTGGCATTTTAACATGTATTCTGACAAGATTTCAACATGTTCATGCATTTTTTTACATGTTTGTGGTTTGTATACACTCTAAATATTTGATAAAATGCCCAAATGACATTTTCTCATTATTTTGGACTCTGATGAGTACCAAATTTTGGGGAGTACTATGATTTTACACTCTTAACAAGCTTTAATCATTAGTTGTATGTTTTGCACACTTTTCCCCATGAGTGTCTTGTCATGCATTGCTCATGCATCTCACATGCACACCACAGGCACACTTGATGCACACACTCGATCACTTGACATGTTTTGCATTTCACTCATGCTATGTAAGTCTTGTTAGACCTTTAGCACTTAAAACATGATCTTGTGACTTTGTTTTCTTGTCTTTATGTTTTTTAGGACTATTTTGTTCATTTTTTGAATTAACTTGTGTCTAATCAAGTTTATTTCCATGTTTGTATTTGTTTTTGTTTATTTGTGTTGGTGTTTGTTTTGTAGATGTCTCCTATTAAGAAAAAGGCCACAAAGAAGTCTTCAAAGCATCCCCACATCTCCTCGGATTCATTTCGAAATGACAATACTAACATGGCCTTTCTTGATCACTACAAACGGGCCCCAATCTTCCTAGAGAGGGTTGTGGACTTAAAGTCCCTAGAGGGCACCTTCATTCCAAATGTGTTCAAAGAAAGGACATGGACAAAGTTACTTAATCCGACAGACGATGTGTTTGAAGATATCTGTAAAGTTATGATTTACAACTATGTTTTATGTTAGCTTTATTCCATGACAAAAAGTGTTGTAATTGCTTTAATTTTGTTCCTTGTATTTTGTGGGATTTTATTGTATTGGGTTTAGTATTAAATTGGTGAAGAATCAAGCATAAAATGAAGAATTAGTGGATTTCGTGAGAAGCTCGCGAGAAGCTAACCCATGAAAGAGCCATGTGAAAAGCACATGACTAGAAGCTAAAGAGTCATGCCAAGCTGTCAAGCTCGCGAAAAGCTAACCTGTGAAAGAGCCACGTGAGAAGCACATGACTAGAAGCTGAAGAGTCGTGCCAAGCTATCAATTTCGCGAGTGTCTCGTGGGTAAGGCATTCCTGTGAGGTACTCGCGAAACATTCTGCCTAGAGGATTTTTAAGTGTGACTTTCTTACCCTTCACCCATACTATATATACCTCATTACCCACAAAATTAAAGGAGGCTATTCAGAGAGAAAACCCCTAGATAGGTTTTCTACAACACACACACCCATCTTTTAGAGAGAGAGCTACTCATCGTTAATGAGAAATCATTCTAGCCTCTTCTCCTTCCCTCTCCCATTGTCATACCTTGAGAGGAGATTTGTACCCAAACACAACCCACACCTTTTCAGAGTTTAGAGAGTGTTTTAGAGCTTAGGAAGCTTTGGGGATTTGCCAAAAGAAGCCGGTGAGACTTGGCGGATGCAATCGGGCATATTGCTTGATCTGGAGAGCTAGAAAAGACAAGGTTTCGTTTAGTCAATTAGTAGTAGGAGCTTAGAGGGCTCAAGTACATGGGGTAGACTAGGCATGGAGGGTCTTTTGTTATTTGTGTACTCCAACTTTATTCTCTAGTGGATTGATTTACCGCTTGGAAGGCGGCGGAGAGGTTTTTTGCCGAGTTCTTTAGTTTCCTCTTCGATAACACGTCGTGGTGTTTTCTTGTGGTTGCATCTCTCTTCCCTTACTCTTGTGCTTTACTTTTATTGTTTGTTATTCATGTTTATGCACTAAAGTAGTATCGGTGATTGCGCTTCATTTACTCTTGTTCCGCACTTAGATAAGTTAGAGTAAAAGCAATCTATTCATAACTTTTATTTGGGGGTCTAAACAAGCTCTTGTGTTTTCACACAAATTCGAGCTTTCAATATCATTCGAGAATTCTTTGCCAATGCCATTGTGGAAGGTGATCACATCAATTACTGGTTAAGGGGGAGAGAGTTCTCAATCTCAAGGGAATCAATTCAAGAGGTTTTGGGGATTTGTCTAACGACTTCGGAAACATCTCTTCAATATGATGAGAGAAAGGAGAAACTAGAGCCCCACTTAGAAGTTCTTGGTGGACAACTCAAGAAGAAGGCCTTGCACACCATTGAGTTCATCCCGGAAATGCGAGCTTTGACCTACATCATGATCTTCAACCTCTACCCGGTGAAGAACGTGACGACTTTGTTAGCACCAAGGACCATATTCTTATTTGATCTCGCCACTCATAAGGAGATTGACATTTGTGTCACATTTATCACCTCTTCATTAAAAGCATCACAAAGAGGAATGCTAGGCTAACTCAACCGTTCCCAAGCCTTACCATGTCTCTTATTTTAAGGGCAAGGGTGAAGATTCCAAGTGGACTTCGGGTCTGTTTGGATACCGCTTATTTGTTGAAAACTGAAAACTCGCTACAAAAAACTGGACCTATAGTGGCGTTTGTGAAACGCCACTATAGGTACTAAAAACGCCACTTATAGGCCCATTTTGGCTATAGTGGCGTTTGCAATAGTGGCGTTTACGAACACCACTATTGTACCGCTATTATAGACCTATAGTGGTGTTTTACAAAAACGCCACTATAGACCAAATTTTTTATTTTTCGAAAAGGCTATAGTGGCGTTTATCAAACGCCACTATAAGAGCATCCACAGCAGATGTGGCAAAAATTATGCCATTTTGCCACATCAAAGACCTACTTTATTATTTTACCACATCATTTTACAACATCCCATTTATCAGATGTTTTATCATACAATTCTATACTTTAAAATAATATTTCTTACCCATTAAAATAATATCTACAACTCATCAATCACAATCAACAGCCACTGCAAACAACCAACAGCCACCACCACACAACCACCATATCCTCCACAACCCAAAACACAATTCAAAACAAACCCACCACAGCCGTTAATCTCTGCCATTGTTGAAAAATTTTAAGGTTTTGGATGTGTTTCTTTCTCTGTTTTGGTTTGGAGGCAGAGAGAGATCTTTGATTGATCAATACCCAGCCACAACCACGGCCCCACACCGCCATTGCACCACCATGACCCAAAACCCACTCCCACAAATCAAAACCCCACACCCATACCACCGAACCCCATTACAAATCACCCCAACAATCAACGACACCAACCCAGGCACGATCGTCGCCATGGCCCAATCGGTCCACTCGATCGTGTTGAAAGTCAAATTCGCGCCAACAACGAGCTGGTAAGCGATTCGGTTCCCAAGCCCGGTCTTGATGAACCCGTGGGTGAAGAAGAAAGTGGGCGTGATAAGCCACGTGATCGGATCTCCGAAGGCAGAGAACGCGGCGGCGAACGTCAGCATCTTGGTGAGCACGGAGGCTTCAAGGTCGAGCAGGGTGACGGCGCCGAGAAAAACAAGGAGTGGGAGACAAAGAGACAAAGTGAGGTTTGAGAGGAGAGGATTGGGGTTTGAGGGAGGAGAGAGAGGGAACCGGAGAGTGAGAGAGAAGAGAAAAGAAAAAATGAAGAGAGAGGAGAGAGAAAGAGAATATAAAATAATATAATTTTTGCAACATTTGTCCGTATCGTTGCAAATTTGCAACGGTACTGTAGCCATGTTGTATAATTTTTGAGATTTGGCACATCTCATAAAGCACCATTTTTGTGTTTAGTGTGGCAAATGTGCCAAATATTTGGCATTTGGCACATTTGCCACACCTACTGTGGATGCTCTAAGCTGACCTATAGTGGCATTTGTCAAACACCACTATAGCCTTTTTCAAAAATAAAAAAATAATTGGTCTATAGTGACGTTTACAAACGCCACTATAGGTCTATAGTGACGGTACAATAGTGGCGTTTCACAAACGCCACTATAGCCCGAAAACCACCCAAAAAAAATTAATTACCAAAAATCAAAAGAATTATTTTTTTTGACATGAAATTTTTTTTTAATTGAATTAAGATTGTAATTAAATTAATATTACAATTTTAATTAAATTAAAATATACAAAACAAAATAAAATACATAAATAAAACAAAATACAAACGCTATAGCTATCTATCCCAACAAATTCAAAATGGAACACAAACCCACCTAAAAAAATTCAAAATCAAACACAACATGCTCACATCCAAAAATTTAAATAAAAAAAAATGGCAACTCCAAATACAAACACTATAGCTATCCCAGCAAATTCAAAATGAGACACAAACCCACCTAAAAAAATTCAAAATCAAACACAACATGCTCACATCCAAAAATTTAAAAAAAAAAAAAAAAAAAAAAATAGCAACTCCAAATACAATCACTATAGCTATCCCAGCAAATTCAAAATGAGACACAAACCCACCTAAAAAAATTCAAAATCAAACACAACATGCTCAGATCCAAAAGTTTAAAAAAAAAAAAAATAGCAACTCCGCCCAACGAAGCAAAGTTAACAGCAAACAAGGAATAGACCAAAACTATTATCAAAAAATAAATAGACCAAAACAATCATAAATTTTTTTTTTTTTTTTTAAATGCTTACTTGCATCTATACAACTAATGGCTTCAAACACTATCTACAAATTTGAACAAAATCAGTAAGCTGCAACACCAACTGCAAATCCAAAATCCACAAACATTAACACCACCACAAATAAAACAAAAGAAATAAAATCAAAATGGAGAGGAAGAGAAAAGAATCAATTCAGGTGTGAAGTGAAAGAAGAGTGAAAGAAAAAGAAAAGAAGAAAGATGGAGGAGTGGAGATAAGGGAGAAAAAGAAGGAAAAAAAAACGAAAGAGAAAGGAAGTCTGAGACTTGGTGTGGAGAGTTAAGGGAGAAAAAGAAAGAAAGGAAAAAAACAAAAAGAAAAAGAAAAAGAAAAGAGAAAGGAAGTCTGAGACTTGGTGTGCAAAGTTAAGGGAGAAAAAGGGAGAGAAAGAAAAGCATGGAACCGGAGTTTCAACAACAAGCGCAGAGTTCAAGTGAAGAAGAAGCAGAGCTGGTACGGAGTGTGAAGAAATTTAAGGATGACTCTCGAAATGAATCGTTTGTTCCTCCTCGCAAACAGGTAAGCTATAAAGAGAGTTTAATCGGTGACATTCCTGGTGCTTATGCCCAGGCCTTTAGCTTTGATACAGCTGAAGAAATAGAGGAAGATTCTGACTCAGAACTAGATGAGCTTGTTGAGGGTATGGTTGATGTCAAGCTCTCAAAGGAAACTAAAGCTCGTATTAGAGCTCCTTGGACAAAGGCGTTGATTGTGAAAGTGTATGGTAAATCTGTAGGATATAGTTATCTCACTTTTAAAATCAACACCTTATGGAAACCTAGTGCTAGGATGGACTGTGTTAACCTTGGACATGATTTTTTCCTCATCAAACTCAGTGATGATTCAGACTATGACAAAGTGCTCCGTGGTGGCCCTTGGTTTATTGGTGAGCATTTTCTTGCCATTAAGCCTTGGGGGCCTTACTTCAAGGCTTCAGAAGCTACGTTTTCTGTTGTGGTTGTGTGGATTCGTTTTCCTGAGCTTCCTATAGAATTCTATGACTCCTCTGTCCTTAGAGAAATTGGAAGTGCCATTAGGCCTGTTCTTAGGATTGATTCCTACACTGCTATGGGCACGAGGGCAAGCTATGCACGTCTCTGTATTCAGGTTGACCTCACTAAACCGTTGATAACGGCTGTTAGATTAGGAAGCTACGTCAAAGGGTGTTGTATGAAGGAATTGCATCACTTTGTTTCTGCTATGGTAGATTGGGACATAAACTGGAGAATTGTAGTTATCGGGTTCAGCCAACGGCGAAGACTAGTGAGGTTGATCCGGCGTCCTATGTGGCCTCTCATGTTGATGGGAAGTGTATGGAACAATCTAAAGATACTAACTACGGAGAATGGATGCTAGTCACAAAAAAGAAAAGATCAGTCCAGATGGGACGAGGTATTGGGAATAAAAGTCCTAGTCAACAACCTAAGACTAACTCCAGACCAACTAATGGCAAAAAAGGTTTTTCCAACAGTAGCCTGACGCATTTTAGCCCTGAGTTGACATTCCAATTTAAGGCTGGCCACGCCTTTGGAGCCGTTGAAACTTTGGGTAACACCTCTGAACCACGTGATCTTGCAGGATCTTACACGCCAAACAGACGTGCTGAGGGTGCCAAATGCAACGGCAATGTCAGTCTAAGTGCATTGAGCCATGGGCATGATGTACAATTGGAGTAGAGGACAGATCAAGTAAAAAGAAAAGGGAAAGCCTCCGTGTCTTCTCATGACGAAAAGAGTCTACATGCAAAAGGAATTGAATCCTTGAAAAGGCCGAACCCAGAACCACCCTCCAGCCAAAAAGCTCTCTCGCCTGAGGGTAGTCTCAACGCTGCAAATGTCTCATTCCGAGCTCCCCTCTCTCCCTTTTCCTTCAACGGGGTGGGTGATATGGCACAGGAACAGGGCCATAGCCATCCCAGATGAGGTAATAGCTCAGATCAGAGCTGCTCCGACGGACACGCTGGGGTGGTTCGACGAGGAGTTGACTGCAACTTGGAAGCACATTCTTCCGATAACCCCAACAAGTGTAAGAACTGGGAACTTGCGGTTGGACCATCTGGCATGGGAAACAACCCCGAATCCATGGTGGAAGTTTCTCACGGATGCGCCTCTAATCACGATGAAGGAAGCACAAGAGTTGAACGAGCTCAGAAGGCCATTGGTAATGCCTCACTTGGACGAATTCGGATGGTTGATACAGGAGAGGAAAGTGATAGACTTCAAGGGCTTGGCTGTATCCCACCTAGGGAATTTTCCCACATTGAAGTTGTTCCAAACTCTCAACCAAGCCAAGAAGTGCGATCTGCTCTTGTGTTGCAGAGAGGACATACAGGGAATCCTAACTTATGTGACGGTGTGGAAGCCGGAATGGGTGGCATCCAAGGACCTGCTGAGGAGGTTGGGATGGAGCATGATTGCCACAGCCAGAATGGGAACTGAACCAGTGGAAATCCCTAACAACCACTGTGCAAAGATGAATATATTACTGTGGAATTGTAGAGGTGCTCTGGGGTTGGATTTTAAGAGACGTGTGTTAGAAATGATGGTGAATCACTTTCCATCTATCTTGATCATCACGGAGACCAGAGTTAGTGGTGACCGTGCAACTAGAATCATTGAGGGTCTTCCTTTTGATGGGTCCTTCACTACAGAGACTATTGGCTATGCGGGTGGCCTTTGGCTCCTGTGGAAGAGAGAGGAGGTTGATATAGTTGTGCTCTCAGCAACAGAACAAGAGATTCATGCTACTATTCAAGTACACAACTCTAACCTTACCTGGCTTATTTCTCCTATATATGCTAGTCCCCGTTTGGCTGAGAGAAAAATTTTGTGGTCTAATTTATCTAAGGTTGCACAACTTCATAATTTGCCCTGGTTATTACTTGGAGACTTTAATGAGGTCCTCTGTGGTGAGGATAAATTTGGGGGCAGGAGGGTTAATCTAAATAGAGCCCTTGAGTTTAAAGATTGTCTAGATGATTGTAATCTTCTGGACCTCAGGTTTTCTGGGCCTAAATACACTTGGTCAAATTTAAGACAAATCACTGACCTGGTTTTGGAGCGCATTGATAGGTGTTTTGCTAATTCTGAGTGGAGGGTTCTTTTTCCTGAAGCTTCTGTTACCCACTTGCCTAGAGTTTTTTTGGACCATTGCCCGGTTCTCCTTGAGCTCTATAGACCCCCCCCCCCTGCTGAGCTTGATAAGCTATTCAGGTTCCAAACCATGTGGTTACACCATCCTAAATTCCCTGAGGTCGTGAAGGGATCTTGGGGCTTGCACCTAAATTTAGGGCTGGCCATAAAACTGTTCACAGAGAAAGCAAAGAAATGGAATAAAGATGTGTTTGGAAACATTTTTGCCCGTAACAGAAGAGTGTTGGCAAGGTTATATGGAGTCCAGAAAGCTCTGTCTAATGATCCAAACCAGTTCCTTGTCCAGCTTGAAAAGGATCTCATAAGGGATTATACTGCAATTATGCAACAGGAGGAGGAATACTGGGCCCTCAAGTCTCGACTTAACTGGGCTGCATGTGGTGACCGCAACACGTCCTTTTTTCATGTCTCAACTCTTGTTCGTAGACACAGGAATAAGATACGCAGCATTAAAAATTCTGTGGGAGAGTGGATTACTGATGAGGAGGGAATTAAAGCTTTTATTCTCTCGGAATATCAAAAACTGTTTGAGACTGGCCTTTATGATTCTATTTCCCCTACGGCTCTTGACAACTTCCCTTGCTGTATCATTTCTGAAGAGGATAAGGGCTGCTTGTGTTCTCCTGTTACAGATGAGGAAATTAGGCAGGGCTTGTGGTCCTTGAAGCCCTTTAAAGCTCCGGGAGTGGACGGGCTCCATGCAGGATTTTTTCAATATTTCTGGGAGGATGTTAAAGGCCCAGTTTGTAAGGAAGTCAAGGATGTCTTTGAGTCTAAAGTGGTTCCGGGTTATCTAAATGAAACTTTGATTTCTCTTATTCCGAAGTGCCCGAATCTGGAGAGTTTCAACAATTATAGGCCGATCAGCCTATGCAATACCATCTACAAAGTAATTACTAAAATCATAGTGGAGCGAATTAGGCCTTTTCTTGAGAAGTTGATTGCCCCTAATCAAGCAGCCTTTATTCCTGGGAGAAGGGGGTTAGATAATTTTGCTATTGCTCAAGAACTCATCCACTCCTTGGATAGTAAAAAAGGCAAAGTAGGCTTCATGGCCATTAAAGTTGACCTTGCTAAGGCTTATGACCGCCTCGAATGGCCTTTCGTATACAAGGTCCTTTAAAGCTTTCAATTTTCCTCATATGCTCATTGACTTGATCATGGGATGCATCTCCTCAACAAGCATCTCAATTTTGTTTAATGGGGGGAAGTTAAATCCCTTTAAACCTTCAAGAGGGCTTCGGCAGGGGGATCCTCTTTCTCCATATCTTTTCATTCTGTGCATGGAGTATCTTGGCTTCCTCATTAATAAGGGTTGCATGGAGAAGAAATGGGTTCCTATGAAAGCTTCTAAAGATAATGTGGAGGTCTTACATTTATTCTTTGCCAATGACCTAATGTTTTTTGCTAAAGCTAATGAAGCAGGAGCTAAAACCATTAAGGAAGTTTTATCTAAATTCTGTGTGGAATCAGGACAAATTATCGGCATAGAAAAATCACGGGTTTACTTCTCACCAAACATTCAGGAAGATATTAAGGATAGGATATTTACTTCTTTGGGCATTCAAGCAACTACTTGCTTAGGAAAATATTTGGGAATGCCTTTAAAGCATAAAGCTGCAACCAGATCTCAGTATAATTATATTGCTGAAAGAATGCTCTCTAAACTCGCTAGCTGGAAAGCTAGATTCCTCTCATTTGCTGGAAGATGCGTGTTGGTTAAATCTGCTCTTACAACTATACCCAATTATGTGATGCAAGGGGCTGCACTGCCAGTCCATTTATGTGAGAAAATTGATAAAATAAGCAGGGACTTTCTATGGGGCTCTTTTGTAGAGAAGAAAAAACTTCAACTTGTTGGCTGGAACAAGATTATCATGCCAAAGGAGGAAGGTGGACTCGGCATACAACAAGCGAGAGCAAAAAATATTACCCTCCTTGCCAAGCTCAACTGGAGACTTTACCATGAGAAGGATGCTTTATGGACAAAAATTATTCTGAATAAATATTGCTCACGGACAAGAAGAATTTCCAAAGATCCTAATAAGCTTCCTTGTTCCTCTATGTGGTCTGCCATCAAGGCGGGCTTCTCTGTTTTTGAAAAAGGGGTTGGTTGGAATGCTGGCACCAAATCAAAGCTTCTCTTTTGGGGAAGTAAATGGATAAAAGGAGACTCAGTAAGGGAGCTGATTGAAGGTCCGCTTACACAATTTGATTTTCAGTTAACAATTGCAAATGTGTTTCAAGAAGGAAGATGGTGTTGGGAGAAACTTTCCTTTGTTTTGCCAAAGGAAGTGTTGGAGAAAATCCTAGCTGTTCCTATGCAAATGTTTGGTGAGAAAGAGGACACACTAGTATGGAAACTTTCACAGAATGGGGAATTCAGTGTAGCCTCGGCGTATGATTTGGTGCGTGATGATGGAATAAGCTGCATCGCCTTTTCCGGAGGCTGGCTGTGGAAAATTGATACCTTACCAAAAATCCAACATTTCATTTGGCTTTGCTTTCACAGTAGTATACCGGTGCGGAAAACTCTTGCAGACAGAGGCATTACCTACCACACGACATGCCCCATTTGCCATTGCCATGAGGAATCCATCATCCATCTCTTAAGAGATTGCTCCTTTGCACTTACATTTTGGAAGAAATTGGGTACGCCCCAGATTTTCTCTAACTTTCTGCAGTTAAATCCATTGGACTGGATCAAGCATAACTATGTTGGCAGTAACCATATCCTCGCTAATGGATTTCCCTGGAATATCCAATTTCCATTTGCTATTTGGTGCTTATGGAGGCATAGAAATAATGTAGTCTTTGAAAATGCCCCTATCAATCCCAACCTACACTTGACGTGCAACTAGCTAGCACGTGAGTTCTTCTATTGCGTGAGTAGGAGGCATAAATTAAGGCATTGCACTATAAATCAGATCTACTGGAACAAACCAGATCAAGGGTGGTTTAAGTTGAATTCTGATAAGGCGTCACAGGGGAATCCGGGAAGTGCTGGTGGGGGCGGTCTCATCCGTGACCATGATGGGAAGTGGGTTAAGGGCTACATGAGAAATATTGGGCTGGCTACAAGTGTGGCTGCTGAATTTTGGGCCTTGAGGGATGGGCTGATGCTTGCAGCCCAACTTGGTATTAACCACCTGCATGTTGAATTAGATGCCCAAGTTGTTGTAAATCTTGTGCTGTCTAAGAAAGATATTAATAACTTATGTGCTGCTCTGCTCAATGACTGCAGGTACCTCCTGAAGCAATTCCAGCATGTCAAGGTCACCCATGTATTTTGAGAGGCGAATAGATGCGCCGATAACCTTACTAGAGCAGGCTGCTCTTTCTCTAGAATTTTTGTTGTACTTAATGCACCGCCTAATGATGACTTTTGTAATATTTTATTGTATACTTTAAGGCTTTCAGCCAGAACATCGCCGTTTATGGCTAGTTAATTTTATTGCAGCTCCCTCTTAACCAAAAAAAAAAGGGAGAAAAAGAAAGAAAGGAAAAAAAGAAAAAAAAAAAAAAAAAAAAAAAAGAAAAAGAAAGAAAGGAAAAAAAGAAAAAAAAAAAAAAAAAAAAAAAAGAAAGGAAGTCTGGCTTGGCGTGGAGATAAGGGAGAGATATGGGAGAGTGGGGGTAGGTGGGGCGGTTTTAATGTTTTTTTAAAATCTATATATATATATATATATATAAATGATATATTCACAATATTTTCATAACATTTTTATACCAAATTTTAAGTGGCAAGTTGTTACTGATTGTTATTATTAAGGCAAAAACATAATCTTAGTGTTAGGTTCAAATTTGAACCAATAACAACTAACCACCTATGATTTGTTGTAAAAATGTTGCAGATGTAGCATCTCTCATACATAAAAAAAAAAATATATATATATATATATATAGATATATATATAAAAAGAAATGATATATCAACAACATTTTCACAACAAATTTTAAGTGGCAGGTTGTTACTGGTTGTTACTAATTGTTATTGTTGGGGTAAAAAAGTAATCTTAGTGTTAAGTTCAAATTTGAACCAATAACAACTAACCACTTATGATTTTTTGTCAAAATGTTGTAAAATTATTATGAACGTAACTTCTCTCATTTAAATATAAATATATAATAATATATACATTTAATTAAATATATATATATGTATATTATATTCAAATATTTTAGAATATGCCATAGAATATTCTATGGCATATTCCATTACGTACGTTGAAACTCATTCAGTTCAAGTTTTTTTTTTTTTTTTTTTTTTTTGAATATGCACTTTTTGGACCTATAGTGGCATTTACCAAACGCCACTATAGGTCATATTCAAAACGCCATTATAGGCCTCCTATTTTAATTTTTTTTTTTTTTTTTTTTGGGTGGGCTATAGTGGCGTTTGACAAACGCTACTATAGGTCTTTTTTCTCCTCTAACTTTATTAAAACAACCAAAAAAAAAAAAATATGAAATACAAAGTGCCTAAAGTGGCGGTCCAAGGCCCTATAGTGGCGTTTGTCAAACGCCACTATAGGCCCTACCCAACCAGGAAAAAAAATAATAATAAAAAGTGCCTATAGTGGCATTTGACAAACGCCACTATAGGCCCTTATAAGACCAGGACTTATAGTGGCGTTTTAAAAACGCCACTATAGGTCGTTGAAAACGCTGCTATAGACCTATTTTTAAAACGCCACTATAGGACACTTCAAACGCCACTAAACAAAACGCCACAATAGGTTCAGTTTTTTGTAGTGACTTATTACTAAAAATATTGTGTGAGTAAGTTTTGCTTATGTTCCCAAACTCACGTTTAAGTCTAGAGTCTGTTTAGGAGTTTTGTCACGGAATAGCCAAAAAGGGAGATTGTAAAGTTGTGATTTCCAACTATATTGTGTTGGCTTTAATTCCATGCCAAATTTGATTATAATTTCTTCAATCATTTTCCCTTTATATATGTGGGTTTAATTGTAAGGGATGAGTGTGAGAGATAAGTGAAAAATCAAGTTTCAAAAGATGAACAAGTGGATTTCGTGAATAGCTCACGAGAAGCAACCCGCGAAAAAGCCATGTGTAGAGCACATGACTGGAAGATGAAGAGTCGTGCCAGGCTGTCATTTTTGCGACTGTTTCACAGCTAAGGCCAACCCGCGAAAAACCTGTGAAAGTCTCTGTTTAGCAAAAGGTTGTGTTTTGCTTTACCAAGTCTTTACCCACACTATATATACCCTCATTACCCATAAAGTGTAAGGAGTACTTTTCAAAGAGAAAACTCTAAAAATACACTTGAGAGTTAGATATTGTTATACCCACATTCACCTACACATTCCCTTGTGGTTTTCCTCAACTCCTACCTCTCCATCTCTAGATCTTTGAAAGCTTACTAGCCCAAACACTTACCACACTCGTACTAAGAGTAAAGTGAGATTTTGGTGCTGCTGGGAAGCATTGGAAGGAGCCATTCATTAGCAGATGCAATTGGGCGTATTGCGTGATCCGAAGAGCTAGAGAAGACAAGGCTTCGTTAAGTCAGTTAGTAGCAAGAGCTTGGTAGGCTCAGGTACACGGGTAGACTAGGCTTAAAAGGTCTTTTTTTATTCGTGTACTCCAACTTTATTTTCCAATGGATCGATTTCGACTTAGAGGGTCGCAAAGAGGTCTTTCACCGAATTCTTTAGTTTCCTCTTCGATAACACATCTCGGTGTTATCTTGTGTTTGCATATCTCTTCCCCACTCTTTAAGCTTTCGTTTAATTGTTGATGATGGATGAATATGGCTTAGGGTAGTGTTATTGGTTCATTGCGCTTATTTACTCTTGTTCCACACTTAGTCTAAGTTAGAGTAAAAGTAAAATAGCCGTAATTTTTAAATTAGGGGTCTGAACAAGCTCTTATGTTTTAGCACAAATCCAAGCTTTCATAATTAAATCCTAATATTATAAATTTTCTAAATTTAAGTTTTTAGCTACCTAAAATAAAATAAAATAACCTAACACCTCCCACCACTACTTGGCTTGCTCGATGTCACCATTCATGAAAACCATTGTTGCTTGATCTACACCATTGTTGGCCATCCAAGCCAATCTCACTACCTCTTCATCCCTCCAACCACCAATACTCCACCCGAAAAACCCCAATAGATCTAAAGAAACCACCATCAATCACAAATCCAAATCTCTTAATCTTTCTATCGTTCTTGTTAATTTTCAAAGAATATATTAATTTTGGAATTGTTGGTGATGAACAAAGAAATTCCCTTTGTCTAGAGAATCCTTTGGATGAACTAAGCAAGTGTTGTTGGATGGACAAAGTGTCATAAATACACATTTAATGCATGAGCCGTTACCAACGGACGCATGCGTATACATGACCGTTGGCAAGGTAATCAATCACCTCATAAAGCCATCAGAGGCCATACAATATGTTAGGTTCTAAAGTCTTAGGATTTTATGTATTTAGAATTCTAACTTGTATTATTGGCAAACCATGATCAAAACAATGTGTTTAGAAGTGTTTTAGTCTAGCTCAAAGTTGTGATTTTATGTAAAGTTAGAATCGAGTTAAAGCAGGAAAGCATTGTGCCTTTCGGCCTAGCTCGATTGATCGAAAGACAAGCTCGAGCAGAATGATTTTCTGCAGATTCGTCCAACTCAGCCCTAAGTGTTTTAAAATGTTTTTAGGGTTTCTTATTTGTTCTAAGTATAAAAGGCAAACCCTAGTCACGTTTTAGGGTTACTCATAATTGCGGTTTGTGTAAATCTCTTGTGAGATTTAGAGGAGCTTTCCTTTACACAAACTTAGGGTTTTCAAGGAGAAGATTTATCTACGCCTTGATGATCAATTCAGTTGCTACCATTGAAGCTTAAAGAAAACACAAGTAGGTGTGCTTGTATCTGGTGGTGAATCCAAGAAAGAAGGAGTCTGTGGATTCGGAGCTTGCACGTGGTCGTGTCAGTAAGTTCTACTGGTTGGTAGCAATAAGAAGTCGAGCGTGGGGGCTTGTAAGTCTTATTGTATGAACTTTGATTCTTTCAAGATAGTGGATTCAAGTTTACCTTGAGGATAGCTAGGTCAAATCCTCCCCAGGTTTTTACTGGTTTGGTTTCCTAGGTGACCATATCTTGTGTTATTTATTTTCCGCTGCTTTGCTTGATTTGATCTTTGTTATTGTGATAACCTAGACTTGTTTAATTGGACTAAGTAACAACTTGGCTAATTACCTAGGTTAAATCAATTGTTTTAAGGGGTCTAAAAACTATCAAGTGGTATCAGAGCGGGTAACTCTGTTGTTGTTGATCCTTTGATCACTGAGCTGATCCTTGACCCCTGTTGTCATGGAACACGGACACTCTCTAGTTATTCCTCCTCACTTTGATGGGAATAATTATACTTATTGGAAAATAAGGATGAAAGCATTCCTAAAATCCATTGATTAGAAAGTGTGGAACTCCGTTGAATACGGATGGTAGAAGCTCACTACTCCTATTAGTGAGTGGGAAACTTCTCAAAAAGAAGCAGCTGTGTTCAATAGCAAGGCTATGAATGCGATCTTTAATGCTATTTCTATGGAGGAATTTAAGAGAATCTCTAATGTTAAGGTTGCTCATACTGCTTGGAATATCCTCTAAACTGTGCATGAAGGCACAAAGGCTGTCAAAATCACTAAATTGCAACAATTGACTTCTAAATTTGAAAACATTAGGATGTCTGATGATGAATCTTTTGATAAATTCTATGCTAAATTGAATGATATTGTTAATTCTGCTTTTAACTTGGGCGAAATCTATGATCAACCTAAAATTGTTAGGAAGATTCTTAGATCTTTAACTGAAGACTTTAGACCCAAGGTGACGGCCATTACTGAAAGCAAGGATGTGGACTCCATCCCTATTGATGAACTTGTAGGATCTCTTCAATCTTATGAGTTGGATCTACCCAAAACTACCAAATCCAAATCAATGGCTCTTAAGTCAGTTAATGATGTTGAAGGTGGTGGATTTGATGATGAGCTCTCTGCTACAGAGATTGCCTACCTTGCCAAGAACTTTAGAAATTTTCTCAGGAATAGTAATAGAAAGGCAAGAGGCACAAACACTGCTGAACCTAGAAACTTTAGGAAGCATGATCCCACTAAGGTTAACAATAATGATAAACCTAGAGAAAGAGTAGGTCAATCTTCCAATAATTCCTTGGGCTCTCAGTGTTTTGGATGTCAAGGGTATGGACACATGAAATCTGAATGTCCTACCTATTTGAAGTCTAAGGGTAAGGCTATGACTGTAACCCTTAGTGATGGTAAAGTTTCTGATAATGAGTCTGATTGTGATGAGGATGGAAACTTCATTGCTTTCACCGCTATTGCTGTAGTCAATGAAAGCATATCTGTTGAAGAGAACCCCTCTGATGGGGAACTCTCTGAAGATGCAGATCTTCAAGAGGCCTATAATAAACTTTGCAAAGTTGCTGCAAAGGATGCTATGAATGTTGAACTTGGCCTGAAGAAAACTGAATCTCTTGAGCTTGAAAAGAAGAATTTGCTTCTTAAACTGTTTGATGCTAATGAACTTTGAACAATGTGAAAACTAAAAACATGCTTTTGCTTGATAAAGTTAAATCTTTGGAACTTAATTTATCTGTTGCTAGATCTGCAAGTTCTAAATTTGATCAAATGCAGAGTGTTCAAAAGTCTTCTTCTGACAAAACTGGATTAGGTTATGTTAAAAGAATCTCTGTGTCTGCTCCCCATTCCACAAAGTTTGTTCCTTCATCTTCTTCTTCTGAACCTTCCATGAGTGAGATAGTGAGTGAAACTGTCAAACCCCCTGTGAGTGAGGTTGTTAAACCCTTAGAAGGTTCATCATTTAGGAAGATTAGGGTTGATCTGAAAGAGTCTAAGTCTAAGAAGCCTACCCTATCTAAGGACAAAACACATGATAAGCCTGCATGGGTTTGTCACTTTTGTGGAAAGTCTAGACACATTCGTCCAAACTGTTACAAGCTGCAAGCTGCTAAGAGAGCAAACAAACTAAAAGTACATGTACCTCAAGCACTTGATCCTATGGTACTTATTGGTGATTTGGTAAAAGTTTTAAACCTTTATTCCAAACTTGGAGTTGGTAATCATTCTCATGTGAATAAGAACTCCAATGCTCATGGTGCATCTAAAAGGTTTTGGATGCAAAAGACTCGAACTAACTGAGTCTTTCTGACATGGTCCTTGTGTTTCATTACTCTACCCTTTATGACCATTGTTCTTTGGTTTTGTTTTTTTTTTTTTTTTTTTTTCTAGGATTTGCATTGCATAACATTCATGCATTTCATTCTAGGTGTTTTTTTATTAATATATATATATATATATATATAAAAAAATAAAAAAATAAAAGGAAGAAAATTTTGTTTTGTACTATTCTTCTTGGTCTTTGAGAACAAGGTTGGTCAATTTATTTTCACATAACACGTCTTTTGTACCTTATTTAGCTTTGATGAGCTTATTTATTGCACTTTACTAGTTGAAGCTTTGTAGTGCATGTTGTGTGGGAAAGATATTTATGGTTTTTTATTACACTGTCTTAATCTTGAAGTCACATGTTTTTGAATGTTGGACTTGAACTTTTGGAGAAAGGCATAAATAACCATCTCACCACTGTTCACTAGCCAATCATGAACACCTTAGTGCATATCATAAGATTTTGTGCTCGAGAAAGTGTAGCACATGCACAAAAAGAATATAAGGTGAAGCCTCAGTTTAAATTGCTTAATACTTAAAATTGGTGTGTACTATTAGGCTTGATGCCAAACTCACATGACTTAAAATTGGTATGTATATTATGAGGCATAAATACAATAAACTTACATGATTGCAAGCTTATGATCTAGGAGATGTGGGAGTTATATGATGTAACTCTTTAAGTGATAGTCTCTTTTAAATTCTTTGTGATGAATTTTGTAGACTTTGTGATTGATTGCTATTCACATATCACCTCACATGTATCTCAAGTTTTTGCTAGTTGCACACACTACACAAGTTATTCTTTGCTAAACTTTGTACATGTTATTGTCTGTGTTTATGGTCTGACCAACCAAGTTTTGCAAATACTTTGAATTTTTGTGCAAAATTAATTTGTTGCTTGAAAATTTGTGGAGAATGCAAGAAATGTTGTTTTTGGGGAATTTGGGCTTAAAATTCTTGTTTTGAAAATCATATCATCTCATACTCATGCATTTTGTTCTTAAATTTCAATGCTTTGAGTTGATTCTAAATTTTTTCCAAAAATCTATGTTTTTCCTCAAATTTGGTGAGCCTCTGCCCATTTCGATCAATCCATTCTGTTTTTCGATCGATCGAAAATTTTTAATTTTGATAGAGAGAGTCTCTGTTTGTTTCGATCAATCGAAACTGATTTTCGATTGATCGAACTTGTTTCAAATTATTCTAATAGAGTCTTAGTCTGTTTCGATCGATCGAGGCTGTTTTTCGATCAATCGAAACTAGTGAAACATGTTTTTTTTTAAAAGGTCAGTTTGTCTTTTTTTCAAAAGGTTCTTTTTCAAAACTTTTCAACTTTTTCTCTCTCTCCGACTTGGCTAAGGCTCCACCATCGATTTTTTGTCGTTTTCCTCCAAGTTTTTTGCAAGGTTTTTGTCCTTAAAGGCCCGTAAGTCTCTTTTGCCCTTCCTTTTGCATTTTATTTGTTGTTTTCATGCATTTTTCATGCTTGTTATGGGTATTTTCAGCATTTTCTATATATTGGTGTTTTTGATGATTCAAACCTGTTTTGTTGAAATTGATCAATGGGTTTTTGTTCTAGGATGCTATGATGATGATTCTTGTAGTTTAATTTGATCAATTTTGTGGTTTTTGAAAAATTGGAAATTCTAGGGTTTGAAATTGATCCGATTTGGGGATTTTGTCTAATTGGGTTAAATTGATGAAATTGGCTTGTCATATTGATGTATTTGGTCATTATTTTTTTAATTCTATCATGTGTGATGACCAATTCATCAATATTTTCCAAATTGATCAAGTGGTTTTCCAAATTTTGGGGTTTTTGTGTTAATACCTCTATGTTCAAGCCAATTTTGTGAATTTGAATTTTTTGGACATAATTCACTGCATTAGAACATGCATCATACCATTTAAATTTGTCATGCATCATATAAAATTTTATTCTATATTTTTTTTGTGCTAACTTACAGTCTGCCCTTGGTTTTGGTTTTCTGTTTTTGTTCTTTTGTTCTATGTTTTGGTCCTTATCTTAGTACCATGCCTAGGAAAACTAGAGCCAATAGGACCCTTTCCACTTCCTCTGTGTCTCCCTCTAGGGTTGAGGAGTTTAGGAATGATAAGTGCAGAGAGGCCTTTAAGAATTTGAACCATAAGCATAAGATTTGGGCTGAGCGAGCTATGGTCTTAGATGAGCTTGATTCGGCCATTAGGGCCAATTTTGAGTCTAGAGTTTGGTTGCCTCTCTTAGAGATAGATCATCTACCCTCAACTGCCCTGATTAGAGAGTTCTTCTCAAACCTCTCTTGCCACATCTATGATTCCAACACCCTTGTTAGGAGTTGGATATGAGGTGTTGAGTTCACCATTACCCCTTAGGTAGTGGCTGAGGCTCTTGGGGTTCCGGTTGTTCGGGAGCCTGACTATCCCTATGATGAGTCACCCTCATTAGATGTTGTCATGTCTTACATCACTGGGTCATCTATCCAGTGGGGTTCTGATCCTCGGATCACGTCCGCTGAGCTTACCGAGACTGCCTATCTTTTCTTTAGGATAGCGTGTCATTCGTTGTGGCCTATCTCTCATTTCCATACCATCCCTTTAGAGCGATGTGTGTTTTTGTATGCCTTTGTTTCTGGAGCGTCTATCAGTTTTCCTCACTTGCTCCTTCGTTCTTTGAACGAGGTTCATAGGAGTTCTGCCGTAGGGCATGCTTTGATTCATCCTATTTTCATTCATAGGATTTTGCTCTTTTTAGGTCTAGATGGTTTTCCGTCTGGTGAGCCTGTTCATGTTGTTGCTCCTAGAGGTGCCACCTTTCTTCGTCAGAGGGCTGCTCACTTGAGAGTTGCTCCTTCCCATCCTAGAGGTGCGTCATCTAGTGGTATTCCCCCTCCTCCCTCTTCTACAGGTGTTGATGTTGCTGAGACATCAGGTGCTGCTACTGATGATGATGCTCCTCCACCGACTGCTTCGGATGATTCAGACATTCATTATACGTTGGATCATGTCTTGACCGTTCAGGCGGCTCATGGACAAATTTTGGTGGACATGCTAGATGAGATCTGTGCCTTGCATGCGGAGTTGGCGCCGTTTAGACCACCTCCCTTTTGATGATGGATTCTGTTTACCCTTTGGCATTTCGTCACAAAAAGGGGGAGTACTTTGTAGAGTTTTTGCTTTCAAGGGGAGTATATGTTTTTGGTTGGAGCTCTTGGTGTTTAGATTGTATCTAGGTGCTTCACTTTGTACTTTACATTTTTAGCTCTTGCCATGTTTTTGATGGGATATTCATGTTAGGGGGAGTTTTATGTTTTGTTGGTACTTTATATGTTTCTTGTTTCAAACTGCTTATTGATTTATATTTATGAGTTATTCATTGATATATGTTTTTATTTGTGTGATGTTTGAAATCAAGAAGTTAATTTGTTTACTTGTATTGTTTCCACACATGCGGTTATGCATTTTGTTTAGTGTTTCAGGAAATATACAGGTTGATTCAATTGAGCTGCTGTCTACACTTGCAACTGATGGATAGTAGTTAGGATTGAATTTGTTGTATGAGCATTATTTTGTAAAGGGCTTTTTATTTTGTAAACTTTGAGCTTCTAGTTGTGTTTTGTCACGGATTGCCAAAGGGGGAGTTTGTTAGGTTCTAAAGTCTTAAAATTTTATGTATTTAGAACTCTAATTTGTATTGTTGGCAAACCAATATCAAAACAATGTGTTTAGAAGTGTTTTAGTCTAGCTCAAATTTGTGATTTTATGTAAAGTTGGAATCGAGTTAAAGCAGAAAAGCATTGTGCCTTTCGGCCTGGCTCGATCGATTGAAAGACAGGCTCGATCGATCGAAACTCGGGCAGAATGATTTTCTGCAGATTCGTCCAACTCAGCTCTAAGTGTTTTAAAACGTTTTTAGGGTTTCTTATTTGTCCTAAGTATAAAAAGACAAACCCTAGCCACGTTTTAGGGTTGCTCATAATTGCGGTTTGTGTAAATCTCTTATGAGATCTAGAGGAGCTTTCCTTTACACAAACTTAGAGTTTTCAAGGAGAAGATTTATCTACGCCTTGATGATCAATTCAATTGCTGCCATTGAAGTTTAAAGAAAACACAAGCGGGTGTGCTTGTATCTGGTGGTGAATCCAAGAAAGAAGGAGTCCGTGAATTCGGAGCTTGCACATGGTCTTGTCAGTAAGTTCTACTGGTTGGTAGCAATAAGAAGTCAAGCGTGGGGGCTTGTAAGTCTTATTGTATGAACTTTGACTCTTTCAAGATAGTGGATTCAAGTTTACCTTGAGAATAGCTAGGTCAAATCCTCCCCAGGTTTTTACCGGTTTGGTTTCCTGGGTGACCATATCTTGTGTTATTTATTTTCCGCTGCGTTGCTTGATTTGATCTTTGTTATTGTGATAACCTAGACTTGTTTAATTGGACTAAGTAACAACTTGGCTAATTACCTAGGTTAAATCAATTTTTTTAAGGGGTTTTAAAACCATCACAATAGCCATTAAGACCTCCATTAAAGACCTCAACGGCTAGAGAAGTCAGAGATCTATATAAACCACTTCAGAACCTAAGCAAAGGTACGGATTCATATGTTAATACATATTCATACAGACAAGTACACACATACACATTGAAATACACTCTAAGTTGTTGTTATCTCTCCCTATCAATGTCTAACTTTATCATCGGAGGCTCTTTCACCGACACTATGCTGATGACCTTTGGGAGAGAAACACCATTGTCATCCTTTTGCAGGTCTTAGACTCATTCATGTCAAATTACGTCTGAACGAACCTATCGACTGACGAATTTGGCTTCATCAGTTTGGCGTCATTTATGGGGAACGTCTTTCAAACTTTGGTTTGAAAATTTAGCTTTAGCATTCAATTCTCTACATCCAAATGGAATCTAACATGCAAAAATATCTAGAGGTATTGGCCCTACAGATCCAGATGCTCACGGCTAATATAGAAGAACTAACTAAGCAAAATCAAGAAATGAGGTAGCAATTACAAAAAAGGAGAAGAATGCCCCTCACCAAAGAGGATCGAGTATAACATGAATGAAGACAAAGCAAAAAGAGATTGTACAAAATGATTCAACAGGGAAGTACTAGTATTGGACAAAGTTGAGGACCAAGTGCGGTCAGCCACATCCGAAGCAGGTTTGGATTTCGCGCTTGCACTCGCAAAAAGTCCTCCAATAATAATGGTTGGATTGTTGTTGAAAGCCTAGAAATACGTGAACATAGAAGAGGCTCTATCCACAATTGGAAAAATAGAAGATCGGAAAGGGAGGAAAAGAGATAGACAAGATTATTCATCCAGCCACAACAATGATTAAGGACGATAAACTCCTTAAATGGCCGAGCCATAAAACTCCTCCCCTAATACACGCAACAAGAAGAAGTATTGCCGTTTCCACCAGGATCATGGACATTACACAGACAAGTGTAGAAACTTAAAGAAACATATGGAAAACTTGATTCAGCAGGGGAAGCAACACATCTTTATGAAGGAAGATGCGCAAAGGTGATACAAACATGGTCAACAATCAAAAGATAAGCCTAGAGACGAAGACAAGCAACTGGATCGTCCAAAGAGTGCTATTATAGAAATAAGAATGATAAATGGAGGCCCAACAACAGGAGGATCTTTCAAGTATTTAAAGAAATCACAACAGAGACATGTCAACAATGTTTATGCAGTACCACCATTGAAACACAGAAAGACTGAAAACAGGAATATGGTGTTCTCTGAGGAAAATGCTAAGGGAGTAAAACAACCTCATAACGACCCACTAGTGATCATGCTTGTGATAGAAGGATTCAACACTAGACATGTCTTGATCGACAATGGAAGCTCTACCAACATCATTTACCTTTCAGCTTTTAAGCAGCTAAGAGTAGATCCAAAGAAGTTTCGTCCGTTCGAGTTTCCCCTCTTCAGCTTTAATGGAGATAGAGTGTACCCAAGGGGAATAGTCACCAACAGTCATAGCTGGTTCACCCCCTATTCAAGTAACCAAACAACTCAATTTCCTTGTAACTGACTACCCATTTTCCTACAATGTAATCATAAGACGACCCACCCTCAACTGTTGGAAAGCGGCAACATCGACATACTGCCTGAAGATAAAGTTTCCAACGATGCATGGCATAGAGGAAATAAAAGGTGATCAAGTTTTAGCTCATGAATGCTACTAGGTGATACTAGCTTCAAAGGAGAACCACACATGGATGATTGAGGAGAAAACTTCAGACGTAGTGGAAACACTGGAAACCTTGAACTAGTTGAAGGAGATTTGACAAAGTTCAACAAGGTAAGGACGACTCTTGGTCCCTTGACAAAGAAAGTGACAATCACTTTCTTGAAGAACAACCTAGACATTTTTGCCTGGGGATGCAAATACATGCCCAGAATTTCTAGAGATATCAATTAACACCACTAAGTGTAAACCCAAGGAGAAAGCCAATCTAGCAAAGGATGAGAGATTTCACTCTTGAACGAAGAAGAACAATAATGGACGAAGTGGTTGAGCACACATCATTAGAAGATTAGATGCGGAAATTCCACACCTTAGCAATACAAACCAATGCCAACTAGAAAACCACAATCCTGTCGTACATTAAAAACAGGTAATTACCATCAGATCCCGACGAGGCGAAAAAGATCAAGAAGCAAACAATCAGGTTCACAGTCTTAAATGACATACTCCACAAAAAAGGCTTCTCACTGCCTTACCTGAGGTGTGTAGAGCAAGACGAAGCTATGTACATCCTTGATGTAGTCTACAAAGATATCTAAGGAGATCATTCAAGAGGAGCCAAGTCTTTGATAGGAAAGATTGTCAGAGCCTGATACTTTTGGCCTACAATATAGAAAAAAGTTAAGGAGTTTGTCAGAAGTTATGGCAGATGCCAGAAATATGGAAACATCTAAAGAGTACCTAGAGAGAAGACGACGACCATAACGTCACCATGGTCATTTGTGCAATGGGGAATCGACATAGTAGGCCCCCTACCTCTAGGTAAGAAACAAGTCAAATTCTTACTTGTGGCCATTGATCATTTCACCAAATGTGTATAAGCAGAGGCCCTAGCAACAATCACAAAAGCCAAGATATAGAACTTCGTGTAGAAGAACATTTTAAGCAGGTTTGGCATACCAAGGAAGATCATCTCAGATGACAATCGCCAATTTGATAGCTAGGGGTTCAGGTTGTTTTTCTTGAACCTTAGCATCAAAAACCAGTTCTCTTCACCAGGCCACAATTAGGCCAATGGACAGATGAGAGTGACTAATCGAACACTAGTAAAGATCATCAAAGTTTGATTATAGGGGGCAAAGGGTGCTTGGCCAGACGAACTACCAAGAGTCCTATAGGCCTACCGGACCACAGCTAGAACCTCGACAAGAGAAACACTGTTCAATCTCACCCATGGCATTAAGGTAGTAATCCCTATTGAAATAGGGGTCACCAGCATGAGATGGGAGTTTTTCGATGAAGAAGGCAATAACCATCAACTGAAGATGAACTTTGACTGCCTATGCGAAGTGAGAATTGAAGCATCCTAAAAAATAGTAAAGTGCCAGCAAAATATGGCCGGTTACTACAAGCAAAGACCAAAACTTAGAAGATGCAATGAGATCTTGTCCTACAAAAAGTCATACCAGCAACCAAAGATCCAACACAAGACAAACTAGGACCAACTTAGGAAGGCCCCTACAAGATCATTCATTACTCAAGACAAGGAAGCTACCATCTGGAATCTATGGACGGTGTGAAATTAACTTGTCCATGGAACATTGAACACCTCAAGAGGTATCATCAGTAGGCATCTAGTTTTCTAATTGTTGACATTTTTCGCTTATGTTTTAAAGTAGTTCAATAAAAGAAGTATTCATTCACAACTTTTATGAGTATGCTAAATCAACGAGGTCTATGGTAAAATTCCTTATCCAAACAGGATGTAAATCACATGAAAAAGGCTAGTGGTAAAATTCCTTATCCAAAAAGTATGTAAATCACACAACGAAAGCCTGTGGTAAAATTCCTTATCCAAAAAGGATGTAAATCACATGAGAAGGCCAGTGGTAAAATCCTTTACAAAAAAGGATATAAATCACATAAGCGAACTAGAATGATACAAATTCTCTCAAGGAGAATACGAATCACGGGCGAATTAAAGTGATACAAGTTCCCTCAAGAAAAATACTAATCACATGACCATCCAAAAGACCCTCTTAAGGAATATCCAGGCCATTTGACAATCCAAAAGTGATGCAAATTCCAGCATGCAGAATCTCATAAAGCGTTCACACATCACAAAAGAACAAAAATCATGCATACACAAAGCATGAGGCAATAATTATGCAAGTAAGCAGAGGATGAAGCATAAGAGAAAATATTTTCTGAAAAGAAGCCCGAAAACAAATAGGCACTATTCAAAATAAAGCCCAAAAACAGATAAGGCACCAAATAGAAAAATTCACATGGCATCAAGCAGAGGGGGCATCGTCTCTAGCCACGGCTTCAGCTCCGTCATCTCTAGGAAGGTTGTCAACTTCGAGGATGTTATCAACTGCAAACCCAGCGACTCGAGTAGCTTCAGAAACAACAGCCTCATCAACAATGATCTCCTTATCAATTGCCTCAAAGTCTAAGCCATCCAAATTAACCCCAAGGTTGTGCTTCGTCAGGTAGCACCTCAAAAGGACAAGACCCTTAAAGTAATAAAGAAAAAGGATGTCAGAATATTCCTTAATGGTCTAAAATGCTTGGACAGCCTTAACACCAGCAGACTCAGCCTTCAGAAGAGCAAATTGAAGCTGCCCATCTTTTTAAACTATTAGCAACTTTCCCGCCTCTAGCTCATCAGTCAAAGCCTTCAACTTTCCCTTTGCGATGTTAGCTTCATTCATCGAAGAGATTAGATCCATCCTTAATTTCAAGCTTTTTGCCTCAACTGCCTCAACCTTGGAGGTAGCCAAAACCACCTTCTCCTCATTAGCAAGGTACCCATTGGTGATATGCAATGTCTTCCCCAAGACCTAACAAACCATAGAAAAGAATAAGTACATGATGCAGATAAATGTGCAAAAGCTTGATGAAGAAATCTCACCTGAATGAGCTTGTGGACATGACAGCTAACTAGCTCATGAGAAGGAACAAAAGCAAGACTTTTCAGCTCATTCGTAGTCACAATGCTACAGGCCCTCCCCAAAGCAGTAGTAGCATCCTCCCAGACACTTGCTCCGGTCTTATCCTTTCCCTTATCACAACTCTTGGTCCTCTTTGGACGAGGGGAAAGCTCCTTTAGGGAAATGGCGGGAGAAGCTACTATAACCTTAGCCAAAGCGGGATTGGACAAAGTTGGAACGGTAACCTCTTCTTCAGAAGTCAACCTTGGTTTTTTCAAGCCAGAATAAATATTGGATAAAGGCTCATTTCGTTTAGCCTTCACATGAGCATATTGGTCCTAGTTGAAACAGGAGGCTATTCCTGAAGCAAAAGAGACACACTAGTTAAAACCCGAACATTTGTAAAGCACCCAGGTATGTGTGTTCACACAAGTAGAAACATACTCTTCTTTTCCTTTGCAAGAGCTCTCAGGATGAAGGGAGATGATTCGGGCCCTAAGCAGAACCTATACAAATTCCACGGATCAATAAGATCAACGAAGTCGTCAATAGTTTTCGCGTAAGCCAAAGCAGCCTAAACCCTTCTCTTATATCTACTCTTCAACTTTGGACGAACAGTGACTGTAATAAACAAACTAAAGGTTAGAACACATAAAGACACAAATAACCTCATAAAGTTCATAGAATCGAGCTTTGGAGTCTCCCACTTCTTCAACAAAATGGGAACTTCACCCCAAAAATTGTCAGGAGTTTCCTAACCACCACCAAAAACAAAAACAAAAAATCAGGATTTCCAATCACGAAAGGACAAAGGAAGATCTACAACGAGCCTAGCCTTCTTCTTCCAATGAGAAAACTCATAATACCCACATCGTTTCGATTCTCTTAGACAATACAGATATAGAAACTCATCTAACCTAATCATATCACCCTCATGAACGGCCATCCATATCTCCATGCAACTAATGAAGATCCTCCAAGAGTTCGGCACAGGCTGCCAAAGAGCTACTCTCATATTATTAAGAAGCCCCATGATGAACGGGTGAACAGGGAATCTGAGGCCACTCAAGAAAGCAACCTCATAAAAGCACACTTCCCTAAGGGCAAATGCATAAGCTTTCTCGTTTGGGCGAGGGAGGCAAACCCTAGTTTCATCAAGAAACTAAAATCTATCTCTAAACCTAATAAGAGCATTCTTGTCTAAAGAAGGCTTTACTTTGAAGGCATGGAAAGCCTTAACTCGAGGAGAAGACAAATGATAGGCCAAAAACGAATTGACCCCTTGTGATAAATTAGCCAATTAATTTTACCAAGTTAATTAATTAAGTTAATTAACATGCAAATGCGTGGTAGCATAAACAAATCACCAATAAACTAATTATGCAGCGGAAAATAAATAACACGGTGATTTGTTTACAAATGGGAAAAACCTAACGGCAAAAACCCCACCGGGTGATTTTTAGGTCATCATTCCCGAAACTCCACCATTATCACAACAAGTGGTTACAAGTAAAGGAATTCCAAGTACCTTACCAACCAACAGTTGAACCCTTACCCTAATACCCAATTAGACTTATTCTATAGTGACAGTTCCTCCTTTTGATGCACAGCTCCCAAGTACGTGACTAACCAATTGCGCGGATCCCAATACGCGACTTCAATCACCAACTAAGAAAGTTGTTGGCTGCAAAGTTTTTCAGTTCATCCACATAATGAAGATCAAGAAGATGCTTGGTCACAAAACCCTACAATGCACATACACAGCAACTTCTTCAAGAGAAAGAGATGAACTAGGGCAAGAACTTCGTCTCCGGTCACAATTTGCTTGAACAGAGTTTGCTCAATGCTTGTGCAACTTGTGAACTCTTTGATAGCCTTTAAAACAATCCTTTTATATGTCTAGGGTTAGGAGAAAAAATGGCCCAAAGACACATCTACAGATCCCAAGAAAAACATATCAGAAATTCTATTTTTGTAAGCCTTGATAGATAGAAGCTGTCGAGCATCTGTCGAGCCACGAGGCTGAAACAGCTTCTTAAACCTCGACACATGCTAGCTGTCGAGCTAGCTGTCGAGCTTTAGTAACTCTGTACTTTCAGCTTGTTTTCTTGGACAGACTTGAAGGCTTCAACACTTGATCTTGAAACATGGTTTCTTGAAGTATTTAAACACATCCTAAATCTACCCAAATACAAGTAAAGTGCGTTTTGTCAAAGGATAAGCTAATTACATAAAATAGTGACATATGTTCCTAACAAGTGAATCACATATGTCCTAACAACAGATTTGCAAGAAAATGGTCTGGAGGCAGTAGTGTCTACCTCCACCTCAATAAGTTCATCACTAGATGATGACTCAGTGTCCAGATCACTCGATCTAACCCCTGGATCTACCCTTCCTTCGACAAACATCTCACACAGTAGTTGATGCCAATGCAAAGATTGGTTCAACAAGGGACACATACCAGTCAGAACTGGCCTATACACACAATCATTGGGTATGAAAAGCCTCACCATTGGGTGGTGACCACTTGAAGACTTAGGAAAAGCCCAAGATGAGCAAAAAAGAAGAAAACAAAAGGGGAAAGAAACTCAATTTTAGAAAAATCCACCATTAACACATAAAGTGAGCAACAAATGCGGTTAGGAGAAAAAATGTACCTGAGGAAGGGTGTTAAGAAGATCTAGCTCAAAGGGAGAAACTGCAGGAAAGGAAAAGAAAAGTTGTTGAAAAGAATGAGGAGGAAAACTTAAAAAATCTCCAAGCACGGGAAAACCAGGGTCGTCAAGAGACGCGCCCACGTCCAACCAGCCAAAACTCGACACGTGGCCATGACCTGTACAAATACATCACATCACATCAAATGCAAGCTGAAAGGAATCCCAGGAATCATGGTCAGCATAGATAGAAATTTCATATTCCTTAGATCATCATTACTTGTAATGACGATCACGAAATAGGGGCAAATGATGAACCAAGAAATTCCCTTTGTCCAGAGAATTGTTTCGACAAACCAAGCAGGTTTGATGATCAAAGCAGGTGTCGTTGGACGAACAAAGTGCCATAAATATGCATATAATTCATGAGCCATTACCAACGGACACACGCGTATACATGACCATTGGCAAGGTAATCAATACCTTATAAGGCCATCAGAGACGTTACAAGAGCCATTAAGACCTCCATTAAAGGCCTCCAACGGCTAGAGAAGTCAAGAGATCAATATAAACCACCTCAGAACCTTATCAAAGGTATGGACAGGTACACACATACACACTGAAATACACTCTTAGTTATTTTTATCTCTCTCTATCAACGTCTGACTTTATCATCGAAGGCTCCTTCACTGGCACCATGCCAATGACCTTTGGGAGAGAAACACCATTGTCATCCTTTTGCAGGTCTCAGACTCATTCACGCCGAATTCTATTTGGATAAACCTATCGACTAACGAATTTCACTTCATTAGTTGGTACTGAATATGTGTGACTATTCAAGGCTATTATATTTGTTGGGCTTTGTTGGTAGTGAAGTGATGGTAGTTGGTGGGATTGGCTTGAATGTCTGGCAATGGTGTAGATCGGGCGACATTAGGAGTTGCCATGACTGGTGACGTCAAGGGCGACACCAACAAAGGTTGGTGGTGGTGGTTGATGAGAATGAAATAATAATAATAATAATAAAATTACTTTTATATTTGCATATTTAGCTTTACTTTTACGTTATTTTGTGACTGATTATAAATTATCATTGTTTTATAGATTATAAAGGTTTTGCATGCTAGTAAGTTTTATTTGAGACAAAAGCCAATTAAGTCAAGCCAATTTGAGAGATCCAGCCCATGCGAATGTGAAGCAAGCAAAGAGAAAAGAGAAGGAAGAATGAAACCAAAGTCCAAGACTTAATTACACAAGCACATTCCAACAAGGCGTGAAGTTGTCAAACAAAGAAAAGAGGAGTAAAGAAAAAAAAAGATCTTACCAAAAAAAAAAAGATAAAGATAAAGAAAAGAACTTAATGAAAAGGAAGTTTAATTCTTAGGAGAATCCTACACGTGGGATTATGGTCTTATATTATTCGCTAGTGGGCTTCCCTTTTTACGAAATCAAAGAGTTCAAGACTATTGGGAAATTTAAATCCCAGTTGACAAAATTAACAAGTTGTAAATCTAAGTTTTTAATTAGATCTATTATGAATAGTTATTGGTTGAAATCAAGAACTCATCGGTTCTCTTCAAACCTATGAGCTATTTCTACCATCACAAAGGAAGAGAAAATCTCTTGCTCTCAAGACAATCAATGAGAGATTGGAAGCTCAAGACTCCTCATATAAGGATGAGGTTGAAAAGGAAGTGGCGTACCTTGCTAAGAACTTTCATAAGTTCTTAAAATTCAAGAAGGATGGAAAGTCTTTTGAGAAGGGAAAATTCTCAAATTTTAAGAAGGATAAAAAGGACTTCAAGAAGAAGGATTCTAAAGATTCTTCTCCATCTCAAGCAATCACGTGCTGTGAGTGCAAAGGGAATGGGCATGTGAAGAGGGAATGCCCCACTTATTTAAAGGCAAAGGGTAAAGTCTTTGCCACTACCCTTAGTGATTCAGACAGCTCCAATTCGAATTCAGAAGAAAGTTGTGACGGAGAAGGAAACTACTCCGCATTTATAACGATTGCACCTGTGGACTCTTCAGAAGATTTGAATGCTCTAGTGGAAGAGCTCAACGAGCACACCGAAGTGGAGTCAATGGGAGTTGGGGAGGAATCTGATGATGAAGATGAAGAATGTGTCTATGAAGGATCAAAGAGATTGTAAGAAACCTATAATTCTCTTCTTGAGAAGACTAGTGAGTATGCAAGAATGGCTAAGGCAGCCATAAGAAAAATGAAAAGAGCTGAATAGGATTATAAAAGTCTTCTAGTACAGTACAAAAAAATGAAATGTGAAGTTAAAAAAGCTGAATGAAGAACTAACCGATGCCTATTCTAAGATCAAGTTTCTTGAGCTTGAAGTGATTCAAGCAAATTTCGAAGTGGAGCGTGTTGCCTCCAAGAAACTTGACAAAGTGCTTGCAAATTAAAAGCCCTTTTCTGACAAAAGCAACTTATGATACATCGGAGAAAGTAGCACAAGCGCCAATGTTTCCAAGGAGATGAAGTTTGTTAAAGCAAAGGAACCAATGGTAGCAACTCCAACTGTTGAGAAAGTGAAGTTTTGAGAAGAAGCCAAATGTGATTGCTCAAAGGGTTTTGACAACGCCTCCAAACCCATTAGTGGCTAAACCCAAGGCTAAAGGGAAATTTCTTCCAAAGTCACAAAGAGGACCACAAACTCAACACTTTTGCCACCATTGTGGAATCCGAGGACACACTAGACCTAATTTCCATAAGCTTCAAGCATTAAAGAATGTCAGCTTTCAAAGGCCAAGAGGACAAAGAAATGGCAAAGGGAACCTCAAGCAACCAAAAGGGCAAGAAGTTGATTCTGCTATTGGTGATGTGATGAAGATGATAGACACCATCACTTCTTGTTTGGAAAACTTCACCCTAAGGTTTGAGAATCGCAACTCAAGTACCCAATCCTCTAAGGATATCACCCCAAACACATGTGCCATATGGGTGAAGAAGGGTACACATGCATAAGTATTAGAACATGTCCATGCATCAATTCTGTCTATATATTGTGACTTTGTTTAGTTGTTTGTTTTTCATTCTAGCATGTTTAACTACTTTTGTTTGTTTTAATAGCTTTGAATGTTTTCTTTTTTATCAATATTTACTTGTTTTTGTGTTAAAAATCCAAAAACACATAAAAAGTAGAAAATCCAAAAAGTTTGATCGACATTATTGTGTTTTGTCACACGCATGTTTTGCCTTGTACCTTCGTACAAATGGCTTTGTGCATTTACGAGCGTAGCTTGTTCTCTATGCACTCATATCATTGTGGGAAAAATCTTGACATCTATGTGATTGTTGTAAATAGATCTTCAAACTTGTCATGGATGACTACCCAATGGTTTTGTTGATCTTGAGACATGCATAGACTTGTGCCTATATATCTTCCCACTCTTTTATATTTTTGTTTTACTTAAAGAGCTCAACCAATGTTAAATCTCGAAAAGAGATAATGAGCTGCAAAAGCTATCACACATACTAGTATTCGACTAGGAAAAAGAGAAAGTGACTTGTAATGAAAATGTATGGTGCCCAAAAGCCAAAGGCTTATTCATCATATTGAAATATCAAAAATTTCAAGCATCGATCTCAAAATGAGATATATTGTTCTATAATGATCAAATGTTATGAAATGTAAGAAGCCAAATGAAAAGCTTCAAAGTTATGTAATCAAGTTATGTGGGAGGTCATATATGCATATTTGTATAATTGAGATTGGTCACTCTTCCTAGTGCTAATTGTGTATGTCTTGGTTGAATTGATCATTGAAGTTTCACATTAGACTAAGGATTATCTCACCTTTGGTACCTACACACATCACACATGTCTATGTTCAATGAATGTCTTATTCATTTGTGTGATTGTACTTTATTAAATGTGTTGTACATACTCAAACAAATGTTGATCAAACACAAAAATATTTTTGAGTATTTTCAACTGTTTTTGGAAAGTGTTTTTGTTTTGTATTTTTTTCAGAAAATCCAAAAATCTGTGCAACCCTGTTTTGGCAACTCACTCTCACGGGTCAAGCTAGTCGCGAGACCTCAATCGCAAGCTTACTTAGAAGCTCTCACGACTCTCTGGCGAGTCAGTCCCCCAGTCATGAAAAATACTTAGAAAAAATTTCAAAATTTCTAGGTTTTTGGCATTTTCACGACTCAACTTGGCGACTTGTTCGCGAGTGAAAGCTCCAGTCGTGAGCTTACTCAGAATGATTCACAACTCCCTTCACAACTCCCTTCACGACTTGCTCGTGAGTGGACTTCCCAATCGCAAAAAACACTTAGACAAATTTTTTCCAAAATTTTGTCAAGGATTTTGGCGACTTGCTTGCAACTCATTCCAATCGCGAAAATCACATGTTTTGCTCAAATAGGGTTAAATCCATGACAGTTTTCAAAAACTTTTCAATTTTCCCTCACATCACATGCACACACTTTGTCTTGTCCGCCTCTCCCTCTTCCAATACCTCCATTTTCTTCATCAATCTTCAAGAAAAGGTATGGGTTTTCTCTTATTCTCAAAGTATTTCAAGTTTCTAGCCCTAGTTTTCTTGGATCTTGTGTTTATGATGAGATATGAAAATATGAATATCGTTTTGTTGATGGTTTGTTGAGTTTGTTTTATGGGTTTTGTTGGTTTTGTTAGTATAATGCCTTTTCTACATGTTTTACATGTTTGTGCTTCATTTTTATGCATTGGATTATGTTTTGTTTTGTGTTGTGTTGTGCATATCATGTTCATGATAAAATGTCTCTTAGATGTTTTTGTGTGCCTCTTTGGGTTCTATGGAATACAAAGTTTGTAGGGATAATAATGTTTCTTTGATTTTGAAACATTGTATGATTATGTGTTTACACTTTGCCCTAGTTTGCACATTTTTTGCATTTGATGCACACACACACACACATTTTGACATGTTTTAGTGCATAATGTCATGATTCTATGATGTTTTGATACTATATGTCTTCACATGTCAATTTGTTTCTGAATTACTCTTTAAATTCAATTTTTAGGGTTTTAATTCAAAAATTCTGATTTGGGACTAACTTGGTGCTAATCAAGTTTGTTGCCTTTTGTGTTTCATCTTGCTCTTTCAAATTATATGATACAGCTTGACAATGTCTCCCTTCAAGAAATCAACTGTGAAATGAAGCAGTAGTAAGGGGAAAGAACCAATGATTGATTTTGATAGCTTCACCCCTAAGTTAAAAAAGACTCGATCATCGACAGGATTTTATGATGCCAACAAGTTCAGATCATATGCTGCATCTCAAGCTTATGAGAACTACTTGGATGCTCCCATGTTGGTTGAAAGGGTGGTTAAGCAGGCTTCTCTTCTTGATACGAACATTCCAAAATGGTTCGCTACCAAGGATTGGAACTTCCTTCTATCTAACTTTGATGAAACTTACGAAGAAATGGTGAAGGAATTTTATGTTGATGCCATTTATGATGGGGATGAGCTGAAATGTTCGGTTAGAGGAAAGGACTTCACGGTTACACCCTCTTATCTTGTCATCATCTTAAACATCAACCGGCCAGTGTTCCGAAAACCACTGGTGTATGATGACTTGGATTCGAAGGCAGACTTGTTTCGGGAAACCTTCGGAGAAAACTTGGAATTCTCTCCCAATGGGAAATCAATTAGTGTTTCATCACTGTCTCCCGAATTGAGGCTGCTCACAACAATCATATTCCATAACCTCTATCCTCTCTCAAGCACCGAATACATGAATCTTGGTCGAGCTTTATTCTCTCATGACCTAATCACTGATGAATAAATCGATATTTGCTCTCATATATTTGCTCTCATATATTTCACATTTTGAGCAAGACTGCTGAGAAAACTACCTCAAGGAACTGCCTTCCTTTTTGTTGCCTTATTTCAAAAAATTTAAAGCTCAAGGGCATTCATCCATTGGCAATTGAGTACCCTTATCCTAAGTAAAGTCCAATCAACATTCGCACTCTCAATGCTAGCATCGATCACAGCCAAAAGGGAGTCAAGCAAGAGAAACCTACTCCTCATTGTGGTTCACGCTCTACCTCACATTCCTATGATGCGAAGCTAGACACTATTATGGCCTCCGTCCACAACATCACACTAAGCTGTTCAGACTTGCATCTATCATGCACTCCCAACACACCCGTTTTGACACAAAGTTCACGTCTCTCCAAACTCAATTGGACCAAATCTAAAGAAAGCTAGAGGAAGATGAGGACTAGCTATTCCATGACAAAAATGGGGAGATGGTTCATGATAGGGGGAGTGTAATGATAGGGGGAGAAAGAGCTAGGTCGAAGGGGGAGCATTGGAGATGAAGAGCAAGAAAAAGCCTATGCTTAATATTTTATTTCATGTTTTTTTATAGTCTATGTTCATATTTCATGGTTTATATTGTGTTCTTGACTTTGCCATTATTATGTACCTTTGCTTTGTAGCTTATTAGTACTTTTAGATTATGTATGCATTATCTTAAGTACTTTACTCTTGTGCCCTTGTTGGATCTTGTATCCTTGATGCAACTACCTTTGTGTTTTGGTATCAATTAAGTGTTGGACATGCAAATGATACTTTGCATTGAGCTTATTAGCTTGCATGTCCAGATGTTCATTCCTTGTGTGAATGATCATTGTGATCACTATGTATAGTGATTGTTCATGTTTAGTCAAGCCATGCTTTATTTTTATTTTCTTTGTTGCTTGATCACATTGTGCTTGCTCCATATGCATTTCAAGATTTCTGTTTACAATGATCTTCTTGTATTATTTTTTCAGGAAACTTGTTTGTATGGTTCAAGAGCTTCACAGTATCTAGAGTTAGGTGTGAATGAGTTTTGACAATTGTTCCCAACTCATATTTTAAGTCTAGAGTCTGTTTTAGAGTTTTTTCATGGAATAGCCAAAGGGGAAGATTGTAAAGTTGAATTTATTCAATCATGTGTTGGCATTATTTTGTGCCAAATTTTCTTGTAATTTAGCAATTAGATATCCTGTATTTAGGTGGGAATAATGTAAGGGTTGTGTGTGTTAGAGTGTGAAGAAATTCAAGTGTGTGTACATTGGAGGATTCTTTCGACTGGATCTCGTGAGTGACTCGCGACTAGCAACTCACCAAAATGCTACACAAGTGAAGCATACAGGAAGCTAAAGGGTCACAACAGCTGGAGCACTGCAAGACAAAAAATACGGTCTGGCCTGGCAGTTATCTTGTGACTCAAACTCACAACTCATCCCACTCACAAGATTGAGTTGCCAAAATGCACTGTTATGAAGAAAAATGACTTTTCACATTCCTCACGTACACTACTATAAATACCCTTATACCCACGAAATGTAGAGAGCTTCTAGAGATAATTTTAAGAGTGAAACCCTAGAGAAAACCAAGATTGACTCATCCAAAATCTTAGACATTTGATTCTCCAAACTCCTCTACTCTCACCCTCTCCATTGACATATCCTTGAGAGGTACATTTGTCAAATCCTTATCTCACCATGTACATATCAATGAGAATGTATTTTGGTGCTTGGGAAGCAATTCGGAGATGAGAAATTTACTTGGTTGATGCAATGGGCTTATTACGGGATCCAGGAAGCTAAAGAAGACGCGGTTAGGCTTAACCCTATTGGAGCAAGAAGCTTGGAGGGCTTAGGTGCATTGGATAGATTAGGCTTGGAGGGTCTACTACTATTCATGTATCCCAACTTTATTCTTTAGTGGATCATTTTACCACTTGGAAGGCGGCGGAGAGGTTTTTAGCTGAGTTTTTCAGTTTCCTCTTCGATAACACGTGCCGATGTTATCTTTGTGTTTGCATATCTCTAACCCTTACTCTTACTTTTTAATTGTTGCTGTGTTGTGATTAATTATGGTGTAGAGTTGTTTATTTATTTGGGTTTCTACTTGTACCTATTATTCTGCATAAATATTGTTTGGGTATAAACTTGTGTTGGTTTAATTTGAAATTGGGGGTTTAAATATTCATTAGTGTTTTACACACTAATCGAACATTCATTTATAATGTTAAAGCTTTCATTTTTATCACTTTCAAGCTTTATCATTAAAATGAACTATTAGATAGCTCATCCACTTTTCATACAAGTTCACAAATCTAACTTACACGTACACTTCTTTATATTAAATCTTTTGCTTAGATTAATTTCTTGTCTAGTTTATTTAATTTCAAACAACGAATTTTTGTTGAACTAGATTATGATTAAATTGGTTAAGGTTTGATTAATTTTCCTACATTCATACAAGTCCCTGTGGGTTTGACCTCGTACTTGCCCAACTATATATACTTCGATACGATTCGTGCACTTGTGAGTTGTCATGCGCTAAACCCGAAAGGGTCCAAAGCATAAGAAAAGAACCAACAACAGAGAGACTGTAGGAGATTATTTATCATTTATTTTCTTTTCCTTTCCACAAGATAAGAGTAAATAACTATACTGAAATCTCCACATTACAAGTCAAAGCTCTATAACATATTTACAAACAATAACTAAAAATCACGTGCCTCCAAGATACATGAATTTATTCCAAAACTCCAAATGAATCGACACAAGATCACAAGCCTCCCTAGAACCTCCAATAGCAAATCTAGGATTGGCACACCTAAGGCTTACAACTCTAAGAATTTAATTTCCAAAAGAAATAACTATGGCCTCTATAAAATTAGCAAGGCTGAGTCACCAACCATTATAACACGTCTCCCAATTAGCATAGGGCTCCAATCACCACCAATAAACAAAGCTCCACGCCCTACATGTAGTCAATATCGATCTGTAAAGCTATTGGAGAGTGGAATGTGCAAAAGCCCAGTAAATAGCATAATTAATGCAAGTGGGAAAAAAGTAAGTCTCATGATAATTAACATTTTTACAAAACATGTTATACTTTGGGAATTTCCATTAAAATTCTGCAAAATCAATCTTCAAGGATAAAATGACAAGAATGATTGAAACAGTATAGCACAAAACTTTTTCAAATTGTCTCAACAAGAAACTACATTCTATATATTGTGAGCAATAATAACATTGTTCAAAAACTAGAAAATCCAACCCAAGGCCACATGACAATGCCAACACAAAGCTGGAACTCAATCGCCGACACAAAGCTGGAACTAATTTGCTGACTCAAAGCTGGAACTAATTGCCAACACAAAGTCAAAACTAATCTACCAACATAAAGCCGGAACTTATTGCCGACACAAAGTCAGAACTAATAACCATCACAAAGACTATAGTATCTAGCTAGGTAATCACATGTCACAACCCAAAGGTAAAAACATAAAAAGCTCACAGTTTACATGAAATCAAAACACAATTCAATTCCAAGTAGTTTCACAAAAACCTTTGAAATACCCAATATATTCACAAAGTTCTCAAAGCCTTCAAACTCATTTCTTGTCAAGAAAATTTTGTATCAATTTTCTCAAATATCACAAGTCAAGATAAAACATCTTTAAATTTTGCAAATAATGCAATAAATTTATAAAATCTATTTCCAAGAATTCTATCAAAGATGCTTGTCTTTTCTATGCTAATAAATCATGCATTTCCCCATATGCAATAACAAATATGGTGCACTTTTCATAAATAATCATATACTTTAAAGTTACAACACGACACTTATTAGGAAAAATATAGTTTCCATAAACAGTTTCCGAAAATGTGTTTAACCCAAAAACAACATTTCATGCAATATGATTATTTTTCTAAAACTCTCATTAAGAAGCCACTTACTCAGAATCCCAATCCAATTTACCTCAAACAGGCACCACGAAATCAATCAATCCGGTCATTAGGTCCATCATCGAGAACCTTGGAACTTAGAAACACAAGGAACAAGCCTATTAAAAATAGGGTCAATCACAAAGTACTATTACACTTATCTCCATAAATCAAAACGATCCCCTAAGATCGAACCAAAGGCCCTAGCTTGCCTGTCCTAAGAAAAGTACCCCTTCCCAAACGGGAACCAAACAAGCAACCAAGAAACTCACAATCTCATATAAGAACGATCACAGCCACAAGTCAAGCAATCCAATTCCATAACTCATAGAGAAAATCTTCCAAACACTTGGCATGCACAACAAGCTCACTTTCACATATGTCAAAACCATCCAAATGCAAAGAAAACACACTTTGAAATTAGCTCACCTCAACACATGCAACAACAAAACTCATGATTTTTCTAGGAAACCAACCCTTAAGTACCCATAGTAGAATTAAACAACCAAAACATCTCATCAAAACAAAAACCCCCCAAATAATTGAAATTTTGGATTTAACAAAATTCTTGCTACCCAAAACCTCATAACCCTCTAATCTACCATTATGCACCAAACCCATCAAGTATTTACCATAAACATCATAAAATAACAAAACCCCAAAGGTATCATAGAAGAGATCAAGAGAAAACTTAAATTTTTACCTTGGAGACAACACCTCACTACCTTGGAGGTTTCAACTAGAGATGAGAAAAATGGGCAAGGAGACATGGGGCTTGAAGTTTCGGTCATGAAGGAGGGAGAAGTGAATGAGAGAAGAGAGAAGAGAGGGGAGAGGCAGCTGAAAAAAAAAAAAAAAAAAAAAAAAAAAAAAAAAAAAAAAAAAAAAAAAAAAAAAAAAAAAAAAAAAAAAAAGCTGAGTGGGGCAAACCAACATGTAGAGTAGGGTTGGCGTTGGTATGGGGAAAATTACAAAATTACCCCCACTTAAAAATCATATTTCCAAAAACCCCTCTTTGTGTGTGCGCGCGCGCTTGTTTTTGGGTGTTACACGAGTACTTTAAAATTTCACAACAATAGTGTGTTTGGTTTATTAATCAATTTTGGGTTTCATTAATGGTGGATTTAGGATTGAGCGGGTGGCAAGCTTGTGATCAGTGATGTGGACTTGGTGACCAGAGAAGGTGGTTGACTGTGAGCGTACATCGGTGATGTTGATGATGTCCACGACTGGCGCCGACCAAGTGGTGGTGGGAGTGTTCGGTTTTTTTATTTTATTTTAGGTAGTTAAAAACTTAAAATAAGAAAAGTCATAATGTTAGGATTTAACTAAATATGTTAACATGTGGCAAGTTTTTATTAGTGGAGTATTGAGTGAACTACAAAAAATGGGAAAGAATATTTGGGCTCTTCTTTTTCAGCACTTGGTGGGAAATAAAAATAGGGGAGGCTCGGCCAATTAATTCAATAAGGTGAAGTGCATAAACATCTATAGGGTTTTGTCTAGTTGGACAAGATGCTTCAAGAAGCTTAATTATTGTCATAACATTATCTGGCCATTGAATGCATACTAGCTAGGATTCGGAGCTTTGAATTGCATTTGCAATGCAAAATGTCCCTCACATGGTCACATTAATTAATTTTTGAGATTCTCTCAACTAAACACAAATTATCTATACCACTTTTTGTGTTATACTTTTTGTTCCACCAATCACAACTTATCATGTATTTATTTAACTTTTCTTATAAAACAACTAAAGCTTGAAAAGAAAAAAAAAAATTAAACACATAGTAAATTGTGATTGATAAAATATAAAGTGGAATACAAAAAGTAATATAAAGGATTTGTATTCCTCTCACTCGATATAAGTGTAAACCTTTATTGTCATTCATTCATTATTTACTTTATGGAATGCTGTGAATTTTATTCCGTCTATAGACTAAAAAGCAACGATTACATCTTGGTGAAAAGCTTCTTCTAAAAAATAAGAATTCTCTTCAAATAGAGCAGAAAAATCATCAATGCATAAACCATCTTTTCCTAAAATTGTCCTTCATTTTATGTTTGACTGTATCAGTTTTCAGATGGTCTTGTGGGGAACCGGGCCACAATTTCCTCGTATCGCTTGATGTACTTCCGTTTATTGAGAATGAGTCTTCCATAAGGAGCTTGAATCCTTGAGGCACCTTCAGATGTTTATTGTTGCACCACCAACACTGATACCTTCCAATCAGACTCTGATGACACTAGCATGTCCCCCAAGTACCCTAGCTCAGGATACTCATTCCATAAAGTAAGTCCCATAAACAATGGCGAATTACTTTCATGCTGTCTTCCTACCAAAATTAGTTCATAAAGATTTTCTAGTGATTTAATCACATTTATCATTTCCACACTGTCTTTTACAACTTCCTCTCTATATAAATAGTGCTTTTGATGGATATTAGGCATCTTAAACCGTTTGATAATATCAAAATCAAGCTCATTACTCTTTTTATGAGGCTGAACCAACTGAATAACTGTAAGGCTAACTTTGGGGTGTTCCGCCATGCGCATGGCATATGTTAATGCTTCGCGATCATCCGGCCCTCCCACAAAGATCATTCCAATACTGTACAAAGGTTTTCGACTCCCTAAATTCCTCCCACTTAATGTCCCTTTATCCACCAAGATTCCGACTGAGCATGGGGCATTCTTAAGAATTTTGAAGTTGACAGCTTTTATGGGGTTGTCACACTCCTCTGAACCATGCAATATCCAGCGCTTATGAAAAGGGATAATCACCATTGATACTCTCTTCTCAAAAGCAAGGTTGCATATCTCATCATGCATTGTGGCATACGGTGCAATGGCCGTAAATGGATGCACCATTACCTTACCACGACTATGTTGCTCATATAGCCGGAAAGCGTTTATTACGTGGTCAGAATGATGGGAATGAATAGAACTCCTTTTGCCTTTTTGATGCACCACGAGAATTGGAGATGATCTGCCTAGTAGTTCCATGAGATGGACAATATAGAAGCAGATAGGGCTTCTAAGCATTGGATGGGAGACTTCGAGAAGATTGATGATGGAAGGAGTGCTGTTTTGATTGAAAGTGCAGGCCAACAAACGGAGCTCTTCATTAGCCATTGTATGCTGGATACTCCTCCTGTTGACGCCCATGTATCTCTTGGATGGTTTGTAGAGTAATTTCACTATGGGAGTGAGGGTTTGCGTCATCAAAACCATGGTTATAATCAGTGAATTATATGATTCGATGTCAATAATCTGCAAGGAAAAAGCAGGAATGCCTTCATGTCAACACGAGTAGGTGAGCAAATTAATGCGAAAGATACATTTGGGATTTTGGAAAGTTTCAGTTAGTTGATATCAGAGTGCATTTGAATACAAACTTTTGTTTTTAGCCTTTTTTTCCTTATTTGCTTGTCTACATTTTTTTTAAACCTCGCTTTTCTAGATTCAACTATACTTTAAACAATTTTCTATAAATAAGCAAATAAGCTCTCAGCAAAATCCTGCATTCAAACGTACACTCATCAATACCTCGCTCAAGTGTTTGGTTGTAATTTTTTTCAGCCTTCTCTCCTTTTTGGAAAGCAAAATAGATGGTTTTTCGGGATTGAAACCAACTCCTAGTTCTTTTTGCAGAATGCAACTTACTATATATGTACCCCCATGAGAAGCATGAATAAATGAGTTGTTCTTACAAAGAGGAGAATCCCGTTTTGTAAAATGAACATATCAGTGATGCCTTGGGAGCTCATGATGAGGCCTCAGCAGAGCGAGTCAATGATGGGCATTTTGTAGTAGAGCGAAGGCAACATGGTTCCCATGAACTTCCCCAGCAAGCTACATAAAGCCAACATCGCTACAATTCCAGTAGTCTTCAAATTTATCAAAGCAAGATCTATGGCCGCGCAGCTGTATACAAAATAGCTTGGCAAGAGAATTGACGAAACATAGGAATCAAGCTTATCGACTATTGCTGATCCTAACGGCCAACCATCTGGTACAGCCAAGCCTAAAATCATAGGCCCCAACATGAAATGTACCCCATTGACCTCACCAAGGAGGGCACACATCAGTATCATGAGAAAGATGAAAATGAAATGACTCTCTTTGAGTGCTTTCCTTTTAGCTGTTTCCCTAGTCAGCCATAATAAGATGGGCCTCATGATGCATATTATGATACACAGCATGCTGGCTACACCTAATAACTGTAATGGTATAGTATTTTTATTGCTTATTGAGCTTTGCCTCACCATTAATGATATCATTAACCAAATCCAAGAGCATATCCCACTGACCATAGAAGAGGAAGTAGCCAATCGGCCAAGCTCTGAATTAAGAAGATTTAAATCGGCTAAAAGGCATGCAATAACATGGAAGGAACTTGTAGACTGAAATACAGCAATTGGAATTAGGGACTTATATAAATTCTGTTCCGTGGTAACGTTATGCTTTAAAATGGAAGCAAAGACTGTGCTTGGCGTTAGTGGCAATAAGAAAGCACATAACCCAATGACGAGTGCCTTTTTTCCTGATTTTGTTACCATACTCAAATCCATTTTGACTCCAACGAGGAACATGAAGAGAAGGCATGCGAAGTTCCCTAATGTTTTTCTTAAATACAGACTTTTTTTGGGGTAGATCGTCGCAGCCAATGCACCGAATTTTCCAAGAATCGAAGGTCCCATTGCAATACCGGTCTGATCACATTCAAAACCATAAAGAATGAGATAAAATAAAAAGCAGAAATTAATTAGTTTATTTTTCCTGTTTATAGTTTCATCTTTCTCAAAGGCCATATATCTCGTTATGATTGAATAACATGGAAAGGACAATATGATCATTGCGTTGCATAATTAGCATTACTCTAAAAAAATATATATACATATATATATATATATATATATGTGTATATATATATCAAGAAATTGATGTGCATGGAAAAGTGTTGGGATTCACCGTTAAGTATCATTATTTATACATTTATATTTCCTTCTTTTTTTAAAATGAGGGAGAAGGGAAATCAGGTAGTGTGTTGAATACATAAGTAAGAATGTAAAGCTTACCCACATCTGTGAAATAAAAGCAGTTTCACCTACTGGGGAAAGAACAAGTTGTAAGAAGGCATTGATCAAGGCGGATATGGATAGTTGTGCGCAAAGGACTGGAACTGCGAAATCAAACGGATTATCATCAAAAAAGATCCCTCTACTTGATAGATTTTGTCGTGGCTCACAGACAGAGGTCACATTTCGCAAATCGTTCTGTACCATGTTCAAAACATGTAGAAGCTAAGGCCTCACTGGAAGAACAAAATTGTGAGATAGAGAGAGAGAGAAAGAAGTAAATATGTCATCCACGGTGTAGACGAACGTGAATAATTGGATGAGAAAATTTATCGACACATGAACGGTGTGGGGTAGTCAAACCCTCTCCCCCTAATTCAACTTCAGTGTTTCACTTTATATTCTTCAAATTACAGCGAACAATCTATCATTTATTTGTTGTTCCACAAGTTATAGCTACCAATCTATCAAAGATTCAATCTACAGCTACCAATCTATCATTTATTTGCTGTTCCACAAATTTTGTTATCCGAATGACTAGGTAGTTGGAATTTGCCAATGTGGTATTTTTGTCAAGGGAGTCAATATCATACCGAAAGTTATACCGGTTTGGCCAGTGATACGATATATTTCGAATACCAGTCAATACCGGTATACCGTTTCGGGTTTGCCGCTATATATATGTATATATAGTGTTTAAAACCCATATATATATATATATATATATAAATTCATAGATTAGACTAATTTGTAATCTTAAACCCCACAAGACCACACAAGCCCAAGCCCAAGCCCAAGCCCAAGTCTATACATCTATATCTATAAAAAGAATTAAAAATCAAGTTAAATTTAAAATACTAAACTTACCTTTCAGTGCTTTCACACGTGAACTAACTGAGGGCTAAAAAAAAAAAATAGAACAACTGACAATTGATAGGACTTTTGACGGTTTTAAGGGCTAGGAAATAATTAAAAAAATGAAAAAAATCAGATACATGAAAGTTGCTTTTCACTTTCTACATAACTTTTGCAAGCTGTCAACTTTATTGGGTGTTTAAAGAAGCTGAAATTTAGGCTATTGGGAATTTGAAAGAGAAACTGCGATTTAAACCTTTCTTGGACGCAACCCTCCTTGCCAAGAAAGAGAAAGTAAATCTGAAAGAGAGAAAGAGAACGCCGGTCAAGAAGATCTGGAATTTGAGGGAGGAAAGACCATGCGCTATGAGTTTGAGAAACTACAAGTGACGCCGGTGAGTGGAGATATGAGAGAGTGAGAACGACTTTTTTTTTTTTTTTTTTTCTTGTTTCAATCTGGTATGCATTTACTGGCAAAAATAGCCGAATTTCGCCGGTACGGCCGGTATTTTTTCCGATACAAAACAAGGGGGTATTTTGTACCGGTTTACTAGTCAGTACGGTATATACCGGCCGATACGGTACGGAATTGACTTCCTTGATTTTTGTTCACATTTTTTCTTTTTACTATTTACCAAAAAGGATTTTGAAAATTCTAACTGCGTGAGGGATTATAAATGATTGTAATTTAAATAAGTTCTAGAAAAAATAATATAAAAAAAACTTCGAATAATTCACAAAGTATTATGCCTAATAATTTGATATTTAAACAATAATAATAGGCTTCATAACAGAGGAGCCCTATTCATACCCCAATACAATTACAAGTCCTTTTAACCATTAATTTTTCTTAGATCCCACAAACAACTACCATAAAATCCGAACAACAAACTACCTATCACCCTCGCTTATAATCGTACACTTGTGCTATGAGAAGAAGAGAAGATGAGTGGATTTATATTTTATATTTGTGAAGGAAATAAAGGATGAGAATAAAGAACCCCTAGTTAATTTCTTCGTCCAGTGGCAATCCTTTGTTTTTGTTGTTGTAACACAAAAACAGAAGTTCTGCTATTGATGTCTGATGAGGCGAGCAAGTCTCCAATGATCCCCAACTCTGGGAATTCATTCCATAGCATTTATTGTTGCTCTACTCCAGTTGAACCACATTATCGCGATGTTACAAAAATTTTATTTTCCTTTTATTTTTGGGTTTCCACTTCACACTTTCTATTTAATCAATCTCATTTTCTCTCTCTCAACTCATCATCTTCCCATCAATCAAATGGTTTTTTATACTATTAATGACTTTTCCATTAAGTCCAAATTGCCTTAAATTCAACAATCTCTCTCTCTCTCTCTCTCTCTCTCTCTCAAAACATTCAATTGCCTCCTTTTGGATTTAAAACCCACTGATTTAATTTTATATATATATATATAGGTTTTGAATCGCTTTCTTTCCACCCCATAAGTCACCAAATTACAACTAAAATTGGAAAGTCCATTTGAGGTCAGTTTTTCTTTTTCTTTCCTTGAACTTCTTTACTTTTTTGCTACAATTTTTTATGGTTTGTATTGGATTTTCTTTTCTGGGGTTGTAAATACCGTATTTCTTTTTTCCAATTTTCAATTGAAAGTCTATTTCTTTGTATTCATGTTTACAATTTTTCTTTACATAATTATGTTTTACCCATTATAAGTGTTAGTGCCTAAAGAATTGGAATGTGTTTTATTGATTTAGTACATGATCATTTGCCTCCCATTTATTTATTTTATTTTTTGAATGGCTTTGTAATTTTCTAAATTAAATACTACACAAATTCTTGCTAATTTTCTTTTAATCTCATCTAAATTAATGCTAATTTTTAACTTCTTAGGATGACTTGGAAGAGGAAACAAAATATTATGATTGATAGGTATGGACCGTATAGTGTTCCACTTTTTCTTTGCATTTGGGATTATAACATAGTTTTATGTGGTTATTTTCATTAATATTTCGACAAATTACGATGTATAGGTTTTTGTTTGATTTTCTTTTCTGAGGTTGTAAATACCTTGTTTCTTTTTTTTCATTTCTTTTTTTTTTTCAATTGATATTCTATTTCTTTGTATTCATGTTTACAATTTTTTTACATAGTTGCATTTTACCCATTAAAATTGTTTGTATTTAAAGAATTGGAATGCGTTTTATTGATTTAGTACATGATCATTTACCTCCCATTTATTTATTTTATTTTCTAAATCTAAGCTAATTTCTAACTTCTTAAGACAACTTGGAAGAGGAAACAAAATATTATGATTGATAGTTATGGACCGTATGGTGTTCCTCTTTTTCTTTGTATTTGGGTACCATTTATCTTCTCAAAAAAATTTCTTACAATTTATAACTATTGCATGTAGTATTGCTTTATTTTTTCATGGTAATACTAATGTCCATTACTTTGAAATTAAAAAATTCTCTCAATTGAAGCATATATCTCAACGTGATCTCATTCTTAGGAAATCCTACAACTTAATTCAAATCATGCTAACCAATAGATATTATTTATATATATAACAAATAGAATGATTTTGTATAGTCCAACACGAATTAAATCATATTACCTTAGTAATTAGCTTAATTAAGCTTATCTAATTCTCAAGAGGAAAAAAAAAAACTTAAATTTATATCTTATATCTTATTCTGAGTTCAATTTGGCTATGATATGTTGCACTTCAATCCATCATACTTTTCAAGTCAGACATCCACAAGGGCCTGCTCGAGTTTTCTTGGGCACACCCATGGGGAATTCACCAACACCCCCCCCCCCCCCCCCCCCCCCCCACCCCTTCCTCTGCATTGCCCCGTTGTTAGCAAATGGCAGGAGCCGCTTACATTCAGATATCATTTTTATTTCACTACTTAAGTTAAGGGTATCGAGGATTTCAGCCTAGCGTGTAAAAGTTTAGAGAAACGTATGCTGCACTATATGCTTCTTGGACTTCAACAACATGTAAAAATTTCCATCTTGTAGTACAGTGCCAATAGGGAAGATGGTAGTCAATCAATCGCTTAGATACCAAATTGGAGTGAATGTACCAAAAAGTGTATTGATATTTATATGCTATTAATTATATTAGAACAATAAGAAAAAAATTTAAAAAAAAAAAAAACAAATTAGCTGCCATATGTTAATCATATAGAGGTATACCGTATAACACCACGTACTTAATTAAGGTTAATATTAAATTACCGATTGTCTCAAAAGCTTAAGTTATTAGGATATGATAAATTTAATCATTTGACCACATACTTCTAAGGATATTGTAAATTTAATCATTTAACCATATGCTTCTAATACTCCCCCTTACATATAGGCCGAAACTACTTTTTAATAGGTGGAACCCAATACATGAGAATTTTAATAGGAGGTAGAATAAAAGAGACAAGGATTGAACTCAGAACCTCCTACTCTAATACTATATTAAATTACCAATTGTCCTAAAAGTTTAACCTATTGAAATATGATAAATTTAATTATTTAACCACATACTTCTAATAGTTAATAGCATAATAGCTAGAATCATACATTTATAGAGAGAGATTCTACAACTCTAGATACAGATAGGCAATTAGACAGTATAAAGCGTTTTACCAAGAAAGGAGAGGGTAGGCTTTGAATCAGGTGCAGCATCATTATTAAAGGAGCCAGCTGATTTGAGTGTTTTAGTAGCAGTAGTAATACTAGAAGGCTATCTGAAATCAATTTCTCATTATAAATACACATTTATCTCTTACCCACAAGGAAATGGAAGAGAGAAAAAGATCAAGAAGATAATTGGATACACAACTTGGAATGATGGAGGCTGTGAATTAGATCCTGCACTAGGTCTATATGATTATATCTATAACTGAACATGTTCAAAATCCTAAAAACTCTTATATATTTGCTCTTCTCAATTGCGTGGAATCCTCAGGGTCATTCAACCCCCACAATTTGGTCTGTTGCTGCACAACCAAAACTGAAGCTGCACCCCTAAAATCTTTGGCAGCGAGTATATCTCCTATTGCACCCAACTCACCATGCTCACTCCATTTCCCAAGGTCTGACATCAATTGCGAATCCTGATGACGTCTCCCAACCATAACAAGGTCATAAGCATTCTCCATTGACCTGAGTACAGCAAGTACACCATTTCCATCCATCACCATCTCCTCTTGGTAAGAAACTCGCTGATTACGAAAGGCATTGAGCCTAAATTGACTCAAGATTTCGGTATCAAGTATCTTGCTCCTAGCTGTACCTCCAACAATCTCAGTTGAAGAATAGAAACGTAGAAGTGTAATTAGAACATTATGATCATCATACATGCGTCCAGCATATGCTAGTACTTCTCGGTCATCCGCACCCCCAAAGAAGAGCACAGCCACCCGATACATTGAGGGTTGTCCAAGAATGGACCAAGGTTTCCTCTGATTCCCACGGTCAATGAGGACTCCAACAGAGCAGGGAGCCTTATCAAGCACATTATTGTTGAGGTGCCTAAGAGTATTAGAGGATTCTACTCTTCCCCCAATAACCCACTGCTTGTGGAAAGGGATGACTATGAAGGTTGTTCTCTTTTCAAGAGCTAGGGAGCATACATCATTGTGCATTGTAGCATAAGGGGAAATGCCTTTATAACAATGCACTATAACATGGCCAGAGTAATGTTGTTCAAATTTTCTAAATGCATTGAAAATTTGTTCTGATTGAGTTGAATATTGAGATTTATTTTCCCTTGACACACAAGCAATGAGTAGGGGGGATGCACGGCCAACAAGCTTGATTAGGTGCAGAACAGCTAAATTGATGGGGCTCTCTTTGCTGGGGTTGGAAGCAGAAAGAAGGTTCAAAACTGCTTGGACATTATCGGTTGTATGGATGCAAGCAAGTATGCGCAGCTCTTCATCGCTCCTGTGGTGTAAAATAGTCCTCCTTTTGTAGGCAAGGAACCTCTTTGAAGGATCATATAGGGCATTGGTGAGGGGAGTGATAGCTCCAGTTACAATCAGCAAAGAGATTATCAAAATGGTGAAGCATTCTTCATTTATGACCTGCACATTATTGTAATTACCTTTATTTGTTAAGCACATCAAAGAAATAGTCTTCAAGGTTAATGTACTACTATAGATTCTTTGTCATCAATACATCTGAGATCCATCAAGAGGTAGGAAAATCGATGGCTTACATTGTGTTCCTTCCAGCGAATCAATATAGCAAGTTCAGCAATGCCTTTGGAGTTCATAATAATACCAAGAGAGAGGGCATCTCGGAGTCGCATCCTGTTAGTGTGGCTTGAATTTGTCACAAGCCCATAAAGCCCAATCCGGCCATAGATTGACCTAATACAAGTTGTATTAGGAATCCTACTTCAGCTGACTTTTATAAAGTAATAAATATATATATATATATATATATATACATATACATATATATATATATATATTGCTTTATTATATGCGGCTAGATTGTAGAGAATTGATTAGAGAGAAATTCTAATTAACCTAGTGAGCAGCCGCATGAGAGAAAATAGAGAAAAGAGAGGCAGCCAGCTTCTATTCTTATTTTTTCTGTGAGAGAGTGCTAGGGTGTAATTGGGATTTGGGTTTCTTGAGAGTGTTCTTGTGCACTATTGTATTTTTCCTGATAATAGTGAAATCCCTGCAACTCCGTGGACGTAGGCAAATTGTCGAACCACGTAAATATTGTCTTATGCGTGTGATTATTTTTCTTTGACGTGTGTTTTCTCTATTTGTTTTGTTTCTCACAGGTTAGGAATTTTTGGTTAAATTCCCTACAACTGGTATCAGAGCCTAGGGTTAGGTTTGAGTGAAAGCAATGGCAGAGGTAGCAGGAAAGGCGTCTAGAATAGAAAAGTTTGATGGCACAGACTTCGCATATTGGAGGATGCAGATTGAAGATTATCTCTATGGGAGGAAATTGCATCTGCCTCTTTTGGGGACAAAACCTGAGGCTATGAAGGCTGAGGAATGGACTCTTCTTGATAGACAGGTATTGGGAGTTATTAGGTTAACTCTGTCTAGGTCTGTTGCACATAATGTTGTAAAGGAGAAGACCACAGCAGATCTGATGAAGGCTTTGTCTGGTATGTATGAAAAGCCGTCAGCAAACAATAAAGTGCACTTGATGAAGAAACTATTCAATCTGAAGATGGCAGAGAATGCATCAGTAGCACAACATCTGAATGAATTTAACACTATCACAAATCAATTGTCGTCTGTAGAAATTGATTTTGATGATGAGATTCTTGCTCTGATCGTCTTGGCTTCTTTGCCAAACAGTTGGGAGGCAATGAGGATGGCAGTAAGCAATTCTACAGGAAAAGAAAAGCTCAAGTACAATGATATACGAGATTTAATTCTGGCTGAGGAGATTCGCCGAAGAGATGCAGGCGAAACCTCAAGATCTGGTTCTGCCCTAAACCTTGAGACTAGAGGCAGAGGTAATAACAGAAATTCAAATCAGGGCAGATCAAAATCCAGAAATTCTAATCGGAACAGAAGTAAATCTAGATCAGGCCAACAAGTACAATGCTGGAATTGTGGGAAAACATGTCACTTTAGGAATCAATGCAAAAGTCCTAAGAAGAAGAATGAAGATGATTCTGCTAATGTTGTAATAGAAGAGGTACAGGATGCATTACTTCTTGCAGTAGACAGTCCACTTGATGATTGGGTTTTGGATTCAGGAGCTTCGTTTCATACCACTCCACACCGAGAAATCATACAGAATTATGTTGCAGGTGATTTTGGTAAGGTGTATTTGGCTGATGGTTCAGCGTTGGATATTGTGGGTATGGGAGATGTTCGAATATTGTTGCCCAATGAGTCTGTTTGGTTACTGGAGAAGATTCGACATATTCCTGACCTAAGGAGGAATTTGATTTCTGTTGGACAACTTGATGATGAAGGACATGCAATACTATTTGTTGGTGGTACTTGGAAGGTTACAAAGGGAGCTAGGGTATTGGCTCGTGGAAAGAAAACTGGTACTCTGTACATGACCTCAAGTCCAAGAGATACAATTGCAGTTACTGATGCAAGTACTGATACAAGCCTATGGCACCGCAGACTTGGTCACATGAGTGAGAAAGGGATGAAGATACTGCTGTCAAAAGGAAAACTACCAGAATTGAAGTCCATTGATTTTGACATGTGTGAAAGTTGCATCTTAGGAAAGCAGAAAAAGGTGAGCTTCTTGAAAACTGGCAGGACACCGAAGGCTGAAAAATTGGAGTTAGTACACACTGATTTGTGGGGGCCTTCTCCAGTTGCATCCCTTGGAGGTTCAAGGTACTACATCACTTTTATTGATGACTCAAGCAGAAAGGTATGGGTTTATTTTCTGAAAAATAAATCTGATGTATTTGAAACCTTTAAGAAGTGGAAGGCCATGGTTGAGACAGAAACAGGTTTAAAAGTAAAATGTTTGAGGTCAGATAATGGAGGAGAGTACATAGATGGAGGGTTCAGTGAGTATTGTGCTGCACAGGGAATTAGGATGGAGAAGACCATTCTTGGGACACCACAGCAGAATGGTGTGGCTGAGCGCATGAATAGAACTCTCAATGAGCGTGCTAGAAGTATGAGGTTGCATGCTGGACTACCAAAAACTTTTTGGGCTGATGCTGTTAGCACTGCAGCTTACCTGATAAACCGAGGACCTTCAGTTCCCATGGAGTTCAGACTTCCTGAGGAGGTTTGGAGCGGTAAAGAGGTAAAGTTTTCACACTTAAAAGTTTTTGGTTGTGTTTCCTATGTTCATATTAATTCTGATGCTCGTAGTAAACTTGATGCAAAGTCTAAAATATGTTTTTTCATTGGCTATGGTGATGAGAAATTTGGCTATAGGTTTTGGGATGAACAAAACAGGAAAATCATCAGAAGTAGAAATGTGATATTTAATGAACAGGTTATGTACAAGGACAGGTCAACTGTAGTGTCAGATGTTACAGGGATAGATCAAAAGAAATCTGAGTTTGTCAACTTAGATGAATTGACTGAAAGTACTGTCCAGAAAAGGGGTGAAGAAGATAAGGAGAATGTAAATTCACAGATAGATCTGAGTACACCTGTAGCTGAAGTCCGCAGATCTTCCAGAAACATTAGACCTCCACAGCGTTATTCACCCACTCTAAATTATCTCCTGTTGACTGATGGTGGTGAGCCAGAGTGTTATGATGAAGCATTGCAAGATGAGAATTCAAGCAAGTGGGAGTTAGCCATGAAGGATGAGATGGATTCCTTGTTGGGGAATCAGACATGGGAACTGACTGAATTGCCAGTAGGAAAGAAGGCTTTGCACAACAAGTGGGTATACAGAATAAAGAATGAGCATGATGGTAGCAAACGTTACAAGGCCAGATTAGTTGTTAAAGGGTTCTAGCAGAAGGAAGGCATTGACTACACAGAGTTATTTTCTCCAGTTGTGAAGATGTCAACAATCAGACTGGTACTGGGAATGGTGGCTGCAGAAAACTTACATCTTGAGCAATTAGATGTGAAGACAGCATTCCTTCATGGTGACTTGGAGGAAGACCTTTACATGATTCAGCCAGAAGGGTTCATTGCTCAAGGACAAGAGAATTTAGTCTGCAAACTGAGAAAGAGCTTGTATGGCCTAAAACAAGCTCCTAGACAATGGTACAAGAAATTTAACAGTTTTATGCATAGAATTGGGTTCAAGAGATGTGAAGCTGATCATTGTTGCTATGTTAAGTCTTTTGACAATTCTTACATCATATTACTGTTATATGTGGATGATATGCTTATTGCAGGGTCTAGCATTGAGGAGATTAATAATCTGAAGAAGCAATTGTCCAAACAGTTTGCAATGAAGGATTTGGGAGCTGCAAAGCAAATCCTTGGTATGAGAATCATTAGAGACAAGGCTAATGGTACATTGAAGCTTTCACAGTCAGAGTATGTGAAGAAAGTTCTCAGCAGGTTCAACATGAATGAAGCTAAACCAGTGAGCACACCCTTGGGTAGTCATTTCAAACTAAGCAAAGAACAGTCACCGAAGACAGAAGTAGAAAGGGACCATATGAGCAAGGTGCCTTATGCCTCAGCTATTGGCAGCTTGATGTATGCTATGGTGTGTACAAGGCCAGACATTGCACATGCAGTGGGAGTTGTGAGCAGATTCATGAGTAGGCCTGGAAAGCAGCATTGGGAGGCAGTCAAGTGGATTCTGAGATATCTGAAGGGTTCATCAGATACATGTCTTTGTTTCACAGGTGCAAGTTTGAAACTGCAGGGTTATGTAGATGATGATTTTGCTGGTGATATTGATAGTAGAAAGAGTACTACTAGGTTTGTTTTTACTCTAGGTGGTACAGCTATATCATGGGCTTCAAATCTACAGAAGATTGTTACTTTGTCTAGTACAGAAGCTGAGTATGTTGCAGCAACTGAAGCTGGAAAGGAGATGATTTGGCTACATAGTTTCTTAGATGAATTGGGTAAGAAGCAGAAGATGGGCATTCTACACAGTGATAGTCAGAGTGCAATATTTCTTGCCAAAAATTCAGTTTTTCATTCAAAGTCGAAGCACATACAGACAAAATACCACTTTATCCGTTACCTTGTTGAAGATAAGCTAGTAATGCTTGAGAAAATTTGTGGATCTAAGAACCCGGCAGACATGTTGACTAAGGGTGTCACTATTGAGAAGTTGAAGCTGTGCACAGCTTCAATTGGTCTTCTAGCTTGAGGACAGGAGGATGAGTTGCAGGGATGAGGGATTGTGTTATGGAGGATTGTGGCTGATGTTTGCAGCTTGTGAGCCCTTAAGGGCTAAGGTGGAGCTGATGGAGAAGTTTGCTAGTGTAGCTTGATCAATTCAAGCCAAGGTGGAGATTTGTTAGTGTGGCTTGAATTTGTCACAAGCCCATAAAGCCCAATCCGGCCATAGATTGACCTAATACAAGTTGTATTAGGAATCCTACTTCAGCTGACTTTTATAAAGTAATAAATATATATATATATATATATATATACATATACATATATATATATATATATTGCTTTATTATATGCGGCTAGATTGTAGAGAATTGATTAGAGAGAAATTCTAATTAACCTAGTGAGCAGCCGCATGAGAGAAAATAGAGAAAAGAGAGGCAGCCAGCTTCTATTCTTATTTTTTCTGTGAGAGAGTGCTAGGGTGTAATTGGGATTTGGGTTTCTTGAGAGTGTTCTTGTGCACTATTGTATTTTTCCTGATAATAGTGAAATCCCTGCAACTCCGTGGACGTAGGCAAATTGTCGAACCACGTAAATATTGTCTTATGCGTGTGATTATTTTTCTTTGACGTGTGTTTTCTCTATTTGTTTTGTTTCTCACAGGTTAGGAATTTTTGGTTAAATTCCCTACACATCCTACACAAGATAGGAGGCAACATTGTCCCTATCATCTTCCCAAATAATGCAGCAACAACAACCAACTGAATCATTCCCACATTCTTAAAATTTTTTATGGCAAAAATATCCACCTTTAATCCACATGAGGTGAAAAATATAGGCATCAGCAATACTGAAACAAAGCAATCAAACCTCTCTACTAGTGCAGCACCTAAAGGAGGGCCATCTGGTATGAACAAGCCCAATACGAAAGAACTGATAAAAGCGTTTATGCCAATAACTTCACCCATAAATCCACAAAACAATAGTGCTATAAGGACTACAGAAATATAGATCTCTTTTACAGGTTTCCCTTCAGGGAAATGTCGAATTGCCCATAGAGCTGCTGGACGGATTCCAACCACAAAGAATATAACAAGAAGGATAGTTGAGAGAGTAGCCCCAATTGATGTTCTCAATGACCTTGCAATAGTTAGTCTTGTAGCAATCCTCACTGCCACAATAAACCAGTGGCACATATCAGACACAATTGAAGAACATGACGCCAGCCGTCCAAGCTCTGAATTGAGGAGCTTGAGTTCAGCCAGAAAGCAAGCAATAACTGGGAAGGAAGTCAGAGACTGTAATACTGCCACAAGGTGAAGCACATTGGAAATATCATGATCCAATGACAGAAAATGATTGAGGACTAAGGCTACTAGTCCAGCCAGTGCATAAGGAACAAAGAAGCCTAAAATTCCTATAGCCAATGGCCTCTTGCCTGATTTAAGAAAGATAGTTGGGTCTGTCTTCACCCCATGTAGGAACACAAATAGCATGAGACCAAAAACTGCCAAGGTGTCCACTAAAATTTTCCCTTTAGGTGGGAAAACTTTGACTGCATAAGCTGCACTGCGCCCAAGAACTGAGGGACCTAAAATTACACCAGCCTAGTGAACATCAAAGATGGGATCAGTATATGCAAGTAAAATCATATAAAGTCACATACATGCAACCAATTAATAACTTCATAGTCATGGATTCCCAGCTACTGGATTTGACAACAAATTAGTGGAATGCTTAAGCAACTTGGAGTACATGATGAAGGTCAAAAAGGAACTTAAGGGAGTACTGCATAATTTTTTATTGAACCATTTGTATATATTATCAGGAGCGACTCCTTTAGGTTGGTTCATTCCTCTCAACAAAGAATAATATTTTTCTGAAAAATTCTTTACCTGATTAAAAGGAAATTAAATTTCATTACATGTAATTCTTTTTGCGCTTGTTGTTGAAAATTCATCTTTTTTTTCCTTACGCCCATTTTTTTTTCTTTGGGGGAATTTAAAATTTCACTTATAGAACTTGTTAAGTTTAAATTGTCAACCTGATATTTAAAAAGTTACATTTTACCTTTAAGAGATTTAATTGTATTTACTTTTTATTCATAAGATTTATGTATTAAAATTATAATGAGCTTGTTATTATGTTTTCTAAACTTTCTTTTCAATTCACCTGATTTAAAAATGTGAATTTTAACAATTTGAAGCTAAAAAAATATTAAAAGATGTAACCCCATGCCAGTAAAGTGTAACTTCTTAACCAATACACCAAAAACAATATTATCTTTTTCAAGAATAATTAAATTCAATCATGTGATTTATTAGTCCGTATCACCACAATTCAACCTAATATATAACATCTAACTAACTGTATCTAAATTTCCACTTATATATAATACATAAATTTGGTATATCAACACAATAAATAATAAATGCAATAATTCATATATTGATCTTAGCAAGAAGAGGGAGAGAAGGCTTACAACAATCTGAGAAACAATGGAGGGTTGGTCAAGATTCTTGAAAAGGGCGTGAAGGGAACGAGAGAAGATGCAAATGAGGGAGAGCTGCAACAGCAAGAGAGGGAGAGAGAAGTCGAGAGGGTCATCTCCAAACCATATACCCCTTGAGTTTAAGCTGCGACCAAAAATGCTGCATGTGGAGGAGCCAACTTTCATTAATTCTTGAGTCAGCTTATTGTCTGTGCTCATTTTTATGTGACTGAAGCTGCATGAGGGTAAGAGAGATGATAGACTTTTTGTTTTTTTGTTGAGAGAGGTTTTAGGTTAGGGGTGGGGAAAGAGAGAAACAAAGAGGAATACAAATGAATAGGAGGGAAATCCATGTGGGAAGAGAGTTTAGAGATGGATGGACGGGACAGAGAGAGAGAGAGGGGGAGAACAGCAACAACAATGTCAACAATAACAAATTAACAAGAGCAAATGGGGAAAAGTGTCAATGGTTCCTCTTTGTTCGTTCAGACCTTTGACCAAAGGTTAAGGGACATTCATCTCTCCACGCTCCAAGGCTTCATGCATGCGGTGTCTACATAAGAATAAGATATAAGAGGACTGACAAAAACAAAAAATTATTATATATATATATATATAAAGAAGACTGGATGGTCTTGATTGTGCAACATTAATTACTATAAGTCCAATTTTTTTTTTTTTTATAAATAATTACATGGTTACAACATTGGAGAAATATAGAATTAAACCTAAATATCTTCATTAGAAATATTAAGGTGTGTCAATTTGCAAGTCCAAATTTTATCATAAAAAGTCTATAAACTATTGTATCAATTAACACGATTAATATCACACCAATAACAAGATAATTCTGACATCTAGTAGGTATTTTTACAATTTTCATAAGGTTAGTTTTTTTTTTTTTAATGTCAAGGTTAGTATATATAGCCAAGAGAGCAATTGTTTTCTTTCCTTTACTAGTTTGGATGGAGCTTGTTCCAACAAACATCGGTCATGTTGTTATTTCTGATTTTCCAACAACTTAATAATAATACTCAGTATTGACTCTCAACCAAAACAAAAAAAAACAAAAAAAAAGTTATTTCCTTTTTGAGAAGTGCTACTTTCATAATATTTTTACAACAAATTATAGGTGGTAAGTTGTTATTCGTTTTAATTTGAATTCACAACTTTAATTACTTTTTTGTTCATCCATAACAACATGTCACTTAAAATTTGTTATAAAAATTTTGTGAAAATAATGTAGACATAACATTTCTCATTTGAAATGATGTTTTCTCAAGATATATTTCTGCTTTTCTAAAATTTCATCAAAGAAAGCATGGTTCATTTCTGCTCCAAAACAAAGCCCAATTCAAGGTGTCAGAATCAAAATACTCAGGAAGGCTTCAGTTTCAGCACAAAACTAGGCAACATGCCAGAAATTAAATTTGTTGCATCATTGGTTGGTGCCTGGAGGCTTTTTGTCAAATTCGCACACAAATAAATGAAAAGCTTCAAAGTTCAAACCAAATAATAGCTTTGAGAATGGAATTGTAAACATGTAATTGGCAAAATAGCTGCACATTCATCAATTAATTTGCAGCTGTTCAAAGAAGAGAAACTGTTGGAAAGGCTGCGAGGTTTTCCAGGAAATGTTTTAAGTGTCTGGAAAATACAATGATGTTGATGAGAGTTGCATGTCTAATCTACCCTGTATATCCAATAAGATTATGCTGTAATTTGTATACTGTAAATGCAGTACTCATCGAAACGCAAAAATTCATGAGAAGATAAAACAAGGAAAGAAATGGAAGCCAAACCCAACTACTCGTTAATTCAAATCTTATCTACCTCACTTGCTGCAAGTACGATCACCTTCTTGCCTTCTTTTCCCATAGTCCCCACTTAAAGCAACCCCCTTTTATGTGTCAGCTGCTTCTACAGCTTCCATCGTTCTGACCCTACTTTCCTAAGTTTCATAGTATGTGGATAGTGGATACTGTCATCTACCATATTAATCTCATAAAATTCATGCTTCATTAAGTAGAAATTATTATCCACCCCATCAATTTATCAAATGCTGCATCCAAATTGTCTATACATGGGGAGTGTGTGGTCAAGAAGTAGCTAATTTTCTCCAAAGTTTAAATCACAGACTGCACCTCTTAATTTGATCCACCATATTTCTCTATATGCAACTACAATTCTCCATTTGCAAAAAGTCCATTCCTATTATATCTGTTAAAGCACCTTTCCTTCCTGTGATGACTGATGATTAGCCTTTAGCTTCGTGCTGCAAAATGAATCTTCAAATCCCAAATTATCAATATCTGTCAATCCAAATCAATTTAGCAGACCCTATAGTAAAAATCTCATGAACTAATCCCAAACTTAACCCTTAGTGTTGATGGATCCCCAACTTGCTTTCTCATTATCATGGAAAACCCATCCCAATTTTCAAAAGTATAACGTAGATACCAAACTCAAATTCTTCGAGCCAAACAAGGCATGAATAGATTTCATTTTAATCAGCAGCCAAAACTCAAATTATCTGAACATAGTTATATTGCAGATGTGCTTATAATATGATTTTTCATACCCAACTAAATGCAATTAAGTCCTGCATAGCAGCAAAAGAATTTGATTGACAGATTGAACAACATCTCTAACCACCTCAAGTTCAAGCGAATCAACTAACCAAACAATAACAGAGCTTGATATACTTCTAGCATCTATCATGTTAGCACCCCACAACCACCCATCAAGCCAATATCCACCATTTTGCTTCTCAAAAATGAGCCAAATTATATAGAAGCAAGAAATCATGTATAAAACTGAAAGGCAATCTAGAGAACACAAAGTTAATGAAAAAAGAATTAATGAAATATTTCCATTGAATTATTCTTTTGCAGGGTGTAGCAACTAACAAATCAAAGAATACAGCTTTCTTCCCCGTTAAGAATAAGCAAGAATCTATCTAAAACAAAAAATTCAAAAGGAAAATCATGTCAATTTGTTACCAGTCACCACCATTGATGAACAAGAACCCCCACTATCTCTAAGTGAAGTAAAAAGATCCAAGCATTGAGCATAAGTCTTCTGATACTTAGCACTCCTCACACCAAGACAACACCTCTGCCATCCATTGTAATGACACTTAATAAACATCTCATCAATCAAACAAATCGCCTTGGTCTCAATCAATCTCGAAATCAAATGAAACTCAGTCCCTTCCACATCCATCTTCATCACCACAAAATCTTTCTCCGAAACCGTCCTCTTCAACCAGCTGGCAAAATCAAACGCCTAAATCTTATCCACATCACACATATAACTCATAGAGGTCTGCACTGGTCGAATCCTCCCCATTCCCTTACCTTTCTCCACAGTTTTCTTACTTGGATCCCTAGTGATCTCAAAGAACAATGTCTTGTTCCTCACCCACGCCGCCTAAGGCAATAAATTGACCCGTTTCTTCGATCTATACTCTTCGTGAAACGCCTTATCGGCCTCAATCGCGTAAATCTCAAAAGCCTTGTTCTGTTTGGGATACTTTTTCTTAGACCAACTAACTATACTGGAGCCGTAACTCCAAGCTCCAACATCAACGTAAACATACCTATTCTTAAAGCTAATTTCTACCGAAGAAGTTTGGAATTTTATGTTGTTTATGTTTCTCTTCAATGTTAACCAAGGTTTCAATGGCTCTTCTTGAATCAACGGCTCGGCATTGCGGATTATTTCACGTTTGAATCCTGGAACTGTCAAGATTGAGGCAGAGAGGCAGAGCAGGAGTACCAAGGCACAAGGAAAACAGCATCGTTTGAAGAAAGCTTAGAAGAATGAAACGAGGTCATTTAATTTAAAGGGTTGAACTAGTTGGTAAGTGGGCCACGTGGCTTGAAGTTATTTGATGCACAAGTTTCTTGTTATTATTATAGCTGCATTTTTGTTAGTGTAGTTAGTTTTCAACATGTTTAGGCTAGTGATTTTTTGATTTATTGTGTAATATAAATAGTGAACCCTATTGTATGTTTCAGTTTCATATATCATTTTTTAGTGAATGAAACTTCTTCCAAAAGGTTCTTCTTTTCTCTCTCTCTCAATTTGCAGAAAACTAGATCTTTGTTTTCTTTACATGGTATCAAAGCTTGAAGCTCCATTCAAGGCTTCTGATCTCAACACTATTACTCTTCCACAAGTAGGTTCATCCTCACAAAATGCTTTGAATTCACCGATGGTAGATGAATCAGCCAACAATCCATACTTTCTCCCTGTTGCTGAAAATCCAGGGATTATTCTCTCTTCACAACCTTTGATAGGTCCAAAGAATTATACTGCTTGGACCAAATCTGTGTTCTTAGCCTTGAGTGCGAGGAACAAATTTGTGTTTGTCAATGGAGCAATTTCCAAACCAGAGGTTACTTCACCTTTGTATGATTCTTGGTGTAGATGCAACACCATGGTTCTTTCGTGGTTGGTGAATTCACTTATCTAGGATATTCAAGCAAGTGTGAGGTATATAAATACTGCTCAAGAATTGTGGATCGATCTACAAGATCGCTTTTCTCAAGGAAGTTCACTGAGGCTTTATGAGTTGCAGAAGGAGATTTCTCATCTCACTCAAGGTCAGTTATCAGTGAGTTCCTACTTCACTGAGTTCAAAACTCTTTGGGATTAATATGCAAATTATCAATCTTATGCGCCTTGCACTTGTGTTTGCACCTTTGGTTTTGATAAGACACAAGTTGAAATTCAACATAAAGAGCATGTTTTTCATTTTCTTATGGGGTTAAATGATAGCTATGATCATATTATTGGTCAAATCTTGATTGCTAAGCCTCTTCCTTCAATCAACAAAGTTTGTCTCTGATTTTGCAAGAAGAAAAACGGAGAAACATAGGCCATAGAGTAAATATGATGGTTGAACCTACTGCTTTATATGCTACTAATGGTGGTAATCCTAGTTTTAATCCCAATTTTAGGCCTAATCAAGGTCAAGGGTTCCATGGAGGAAAAAGGGGGAACTATAAGAAAGAAATGCCAGTTTGTACTTACTGTGGCTTGACTGGTCATACAGCAAATAAATGCTATAAGCTTCATGGATATCCACCAAGCTATAAACCAAAAGGGAATGGTCCATGGTAAATCAAGTGTCAGGTATTTTCCAACCAGGAAACTCAAACAGTTCAATTGGTCAAGGTCAAAATTTCTTCAACAATGGAGGCAATGGCTATGGTGTTTCACAATTTGGTGTTAATAATTCTGGTGTGCAATCTAATGAAATGGTTTTTCAGAATTTCACTCCACAATTTCAAGCATCTTCATCACAACCTCAATGTCCTATTTCACAATCTCAGTGTGAACAATTGTTATCATATCTGTCTGTAAGGATAATGCTTGTTCAACTTTTGGACTATCACCTGCCCATCAAGTAGCAACTATGATGACAGCAACTGCTGAAGATCCTTCATCCAATACCTTTGTCAACAATTTCTCAAGTCCATTTTGGATTCCTCCTAATATGTCTCATTCTGTTTTCTCTAGTCATTTAGTAGATAGAAAAGCCTACAAATCTACGGATTGGATCAAACACAGGAGCCACTGACCATATGGTTCATTCAATGACTCACTTAACCACAATAACTTCAATTGTTCAAACTTATGTTACTTTGCCTAATGGGGAGCAAGCCATGGTTACACATATAGGGATAGTTAGAATTTCATCCACATTAACACTCACTGATGTGCTTTGTGTGTCATCTTTCAGCTTTAATTTGAATTCTGTTAGCCAACTTACAAAAACATATTTCTATTACTTGATTTTTCTTGGCAAATGACCTAGCTCATTGAAGCATGATTTGTCTGGGTAGAGAAAGCAAAGGCCTATACTTGCTACAAAATGTCACATAACCTACATCCTTTTCAGCATTTGCTGTTTAACATTTACCTTCCATTTTTTCAGAGTTGTGGCATACTCATTTGGGTCATCCTTCTTTTTCAAAGATGTTATTGTTGAATAAATTTGTACCTTGTACTTCTGAAAATAAATCACAGTGTTGTGACATTTGTCACTTTGCTAAGTAAAAGAGTCTTTCATTTCCTGTAAGTGAGCATATTTTTGCTTCACCTTTTGAACTTGTACATTGTGACTTGTGGGGACCTTTCTTTACTGCAACAAATGAAGGTTACAAATATTTCTTGACTATTGTGGATGATTTTTCTAGATGTACTTGGGTATATTTTCTTTAAAAAAAATCTAAAACTGAATTCTTGATTCCTCAATTTGCTACTATGATTGAAACACAATTTGAAAAGAAAATTAAGTGCATAAGGAGTGATAATGGAACTAAGTTTTACTTAAAAGGTTTCTTTAAAAGCAAAGGCATTTTGCACCAATTATCATGTGTTGATACACCACAGCAAAATGTCATTGTTGAGAGGAAACATCAACATATTCTTAATGTTGCTAGAGCTTTAAAACTTCAATCTTAGATTCCTTTATCCTGTTAGGGAGATTGTATTTTGACAGCAGTGTACTTGATTAATAGGACCCCTTCCAAACTTCTGCATAATAAGACTCCTTATGAAATGCTTTTTAATAAACCACCTTCCTTTACTGACTTGAGATGTTTTGGTTGTCTATGTTTCATTTCCACTTTGCCCCATAACAAACACAAATTTGCATCTAGAGCTAGAAGGAGTGTTTTCTTAGGCTATTCCCATGGCATCAAAGGTTACAAGGTTTTGGACCTAGATTCTAATTCTATACACATTTCCAAGGATATAGTTTTCTATGAAAATGTATATCCTTTTGCTCAAACAGATTCCTCATTGTCTTCTAACCTTGACAATTTTGATTTTCCTTATACTGGTTCTGTGAGTGAGTCTTTCCATTCATCTCCATCTGCTTATAAACCCCTTAATTTCACGGCAAACATCATTCCATCAGATTCTGTTCCTATTTTAGATCATTCTATTCCCACTTCATCTGATGTTGTTTCTCCTATTTCTGATTCTCATTGTTCCATTGATCTATCTTCACCTCCTTTTTCCACTGACATCGTTCCTATTTCCCCTTAAATTGTTCCTACATCCACTACATCAACTCCTATTGTTCCTAGGAGATCAACTAGACCTCACAATGCACCTACATATCTCACAAATTATTCTTGTAAGGCAATGGTTTCTAAACCTTGTCTAGGATCACCTTATGACATTTAAGACTATCTCAGCTATGAGAAACTTGGTAGCTCTTTTCACTCTTTTATCATGTCTATTACTACTACACCTGCATAGCTTGCTTATTTTCATCAAGCAATGAAATCTGCAAAGGGGAGAGCAGAAATGGACAAAGAGATTTCATCAAGCAGTGAAATTTGCAGAGTGGAGAGCAGCAATGGACAAAGAGATTGCTACAAAGCCTGCTTATTTTCATCAAGCAGTGAAATCTGCAGAGTGGGGAGAGCAGCAATGGACAAAGAGAATATTGCTCTAGAAAAGAACAATACATGGACACTCACTCAATTACCTTTGGGGAAAATTCCAATTAGATGTAAATGGATATACAAAATCAAGTATAACCATGATGGCACAATTGAGAGGTACAAAGCAAGACTCGTTGCAAAGGGGTACACAAAAGGAGGGACTCGATTACTCTGAAACGTTCTTCCCTATGGCCAAATTTGTTTCGATTCGAATGGTTTTGGCCTTGGCTACTGTGAAAGGGTGGTTTTTACTTCAAATGGATGTAAACAAAGCCTTTTTACATGGAGACTTGATTAAGGAAGTCTACATGTCTTTGCCACCTAGCTTTCACAACAAGGGGGAGAATTTGGTGTGTAAATTAAACAAAAGGTTGTATAGTTTGAAGTAAGCTTCCAGACAGTGGTTTGAGAAGCTTTCCACAACCATTTTGAGCATGGGTTTTGTGCATTCAAAGGCTAATTATTCCCTTTTTATACATTCACAAGGTTCTTCTTTTACTATCTTGTTAGTGTATGTGATGATATTTTGCTGACAGGAAATAATCTAGATTGTTTAAGCAACTGAAACAGGTACTTGACAGAAAGCTTGGTATTAAAGACCTTGGATCATTGAGATATTTCCTTGGTCTTGAAATAGCTAGAACTAATAAAGGGATTAGCCTAAATTAGAGGAAATATGCACTTGAGATACTCAAAAATTCAGGTTATTTGGGCTGCAAACCTAGCAAATTACCTATGGAGCAGAATTTAAGGTTGTCTAAGTATGAGAGTGTACCTTTAGCAGACCCAGGTCAGTATAGGAGGCTCATAGGAAGGTTGTTATACCTGACACTGACTAGACCCGACATCACCTATGCAATGCACAGGTTGAGCCAATTTCTTACTGAACCTAGAGAACTTCACATGTTGGCAATGAACAAGGTGCTTCACTACATCAAAGCTTCACCTAGTAAAGGATTATTCTTCTCTAGCACTTCAGATTTGTAGATAAAATCCTATTGTGATACTGACTAGGCTAGCTATCTTGACACTAGAAGATCCTTGACAAGTTACAGTGTGTTCCTTAGTAATTCTTTAATTTCATGGAGGTCAAAAAAACAAGGTGTAGTCTCTAGATCATCAACTGAGGTTGAGTACAGAGCTATGGCAACAGTAGCTTGTGAAATAACTTGGATTCTGCAATTGCTTAAGGATTTGAGAGTTCATCATTCAAGACTTGCAATGGTATTCTATGATAATTAGGCTGCATTACACATTGCTACTAAGCTTGTGTTCCACAAGAGAACAAAGCATATTGAAGTCAATTGTCACATTGCTACAAGATCAAAACTTTTCATGTTGCTAGCAACTCATAGGTTGCTAACATATTAACCAAAGCCTTGGGAATATCAGCTTTTACTAGGTTGGCAAGTAGACTTAGTCTTATAGACATATTTGTTCCTAATCCATCAAACCTCATTCATAAGTTCAAGTCATTGAACAATCAGCAGTTCAGGACTTGAGGGGGAGTGTCAAGATTGAGGCAAAGAAGGAAAACGACATCATTTGAAGAAAGATTAAATGAAATGAAGAATGAAACAAGGTTGTTTAATTTAAAGGGTTGAATTAGTTAGTAAGTGGGACACGTGGCTTGAAGTTATTTGATGCACAAGTTTCTTGTAATTACTATAACTGCATTCTTGTTAGTGTAGTTAGTTTTCAGCATGTTTAGGCTAGTGATTTTTTGATTCATCGTGTAATATAAATAGTGAACCTTATTGTACGTTTCAGTTTGACATATAATTTTTTAGTGAATGAAACTTCTTCCAGAAGGTTCTTCTTTTCTCTCTCTCAATTTGCAGAAAACTAGATCTCTATTTTCTTTATAGGAACCAAGAATTTATCACCGGAATTCGAATTCCTCTCGTTGTGGAAAATATTTTCGATTTCTTTCTACATCACAATCTAGCGAATCTTCGAAGAATCTATGCTATCAATTTCACAGGAACTAATCAATCTAAAAGAGGAATTGAACAATTCGAGGAAAGAGTATAAGTTGTACGAGTCTTTGGCATTGGTGAGGACGAAGAGGAAGCCTCCCGGTCTAAGAGTCCGGGTGATCTCCGTAGCAAAACTGACCGACCAGTTCGAGCAGTCCAAGCCGCCGATACCAGAGAACTTGAAATCGAAAACGTTATCATCGAACGGTTGGCGGTGTGCCTTGCCAGGGATGATCATCGACAGAGACGGTCTCTTGGAGATTCCGAAGGAGTCAATTACGCCAATCTCTCTCAACGCAAGTACATCCTCGCCGACTAGGGTTTCGAGGCAAAGAGCCTTGGAATTGGGAGAGAGAAAGGCTTTGGAGACAAAATCTTTGAAGACGGAAGAGTAAAAGTCAACGGATTTGCACAAATTCTTGGTGGACCAAGGTCCTATATGGACACAGGGACACGGGCGTTGAGTCTTAAGGATTTTGGGAAGAAGCAAAAGCTACCAGTGTTGCAGGATCCGCCTTGGACCGTGACGATGTAAGTGAATTGGACGGCTGGGATCAGAACTCCCAAGGAGAAGATTCAGACGTAAACGTTCTACGAACTGGGCCTCAATCTTGGTGGGTCCATGAATCGTTCACTGAGTTTGGCGCCAAGTATTAAGTCTCGAAGAGAGTGAAGGTGGGGGAGGAGGGTAGGATTTGTTAATAAATGGGAGTTTTGAGGGAAAATTAGGGAATTGGAATTTATTTTAATGGTCTAGGAAGGAAAGATATGGTGGGGTCCAAAATACGATTACCTGGTTTATGCTGGATTTGGGAAATCAAGAGTTGGAAAGTGGTTAACCACCATGGAGAGGATTACCATTTATGGAGATTTTCCTTTCAAGTGGGAGCCCTAGTGGAGCATGAATTACTTTTTTTTTTTTTTAATCCTAATTACAAATTTCACCCACATAAACTTGGTTATTTTTCAATGTTTTCATTTTCAACTTCATAATTTTAATTTTGTTTCCTAATTCAATATGATACTTCTATCTACTTTCAAGTTTCATCAACGTCAAAATTCCCGATGTGATTAGATATAAGGGTCGTTTGGAGACTCTTTGTGACTGTCTGGGAACAGCTTATTTAACTTTTTGTTGGAAATATTTTGCTGTTACAGGATACTAGTACTTTGAAAAAATAAGAAAAAGTGAAATTTTAAAAAACTATATATAAAAGCTAAAAAACTAAAAGCTGAGCTTGCAAGCTCTAGCCAAATAGGCACTTTGTGTAAATATGGCCCAAGATTAACTCCATTTTCTTTTTGCATACAATAATCTTCTTATTTGTAGATCATCCCTAGGTGAATGTCAAAAAGTCTTGGAGATCCTGGAAACTTATGAAAATTGCTTTAGCTTATAGATCAATAAACCCATGACAACTACTTTCTTTAGAAAGTCTACTTTTGAAGAAAAAAAAACAATCAATAAAAGAAGCTCTGGGTGTTATTGAAATCAGAAAAAATGAGAGGTATTTGGATTTGCCTTCACTGGTGGGTAAAAAGAAAAAGGTTAGTTTTTATTACATCAGGAGAGTGTATGGAAGAAATTACAAAGTTGGAAAGAAAATCTGTTGTCTCAGACTTACAGAGACAATTTGATCAAGACTATGGTTCAAGCTATCCCAACTTTTACAATAAGTTGTTTTAAATTACATGTGGGTCTATGTCATGAAATCAAAAGCTTTATCATAAAGTTTTGTTGTGTTGTGTGGATACTCTGTGTAAATATGACATCAAAAGCCTTTTCATTTTAGACCTCTCAAGTATCGCTTTTCAAAACACAACAAAATCATAGTTATGTTTTCTCAAATCCAAAAAATAAAAATAATAAATTGAATGACCAAAAACACTTAGCACACTAGATTTTGTTAACCAATAATTTTTTGATTACCCCTGTCATTATTCTTCACCACTAATGTACCAATTTCTTACTCAAATTAATGCACAAAATTCTTGATATATAAAGAATGAGAGTGAAAGGGAGCCCTAAGAAATAATAATAATAATAATAAAAGAAATTTTTTTTCTATAAAAATTTCTTATTTGTCGATATTATTTGTAAATATTTCTTTTTAATATTTAGAAATGAAAAATAAAATACAAAACTAAGTTGTTTTAGGTGACTTAACAGCAACCAAGGTTCAAGTGAACCAAACTATGAAGTGTTAATGAACAGCTTAGGCTTAGCTCAAGAAATACTTATTTATTTAACAAATGATCTAAACACAAAACTAAGATTAGACTTGAATATTAAACAAGTGAAGCTTAAATATAATAATGCGCTTATAAATAAGCTGATGAGTATAATGCTAAATTAATGTAATATAATATTATACGTTTATATTTATAAATGTTCAAAACATACTTTTATAGACTTGAACTTGGATTATGTAAGTTTGTAAATAAGTTCATAAGATATCAAATTGTAATTTGTAATTTCTTATACATAAAATATACAAGTTCACAAATTCCCAAATTAACCTATCACCTCACACATGGACCATTGAAAAAATTAAATTAAAAATTATGATCGGCCCATATGAGGTGGTAGGATTATTTAGAAATGTTGTAAAATTGTTATGAACTTTTATCGTGTCCCTAGCTTTATTGAATAAGTTAATCCAATAGTTCATAAACAAACTCAAGCTTATTTAATAAGAAAATGAACTAAGCTTAAACTTATAATCTGATTTGGTAATGAACTCAAACTCAACTCATGTTCAAAAACAATTTTTAAATGAACAAAAAAAACTTTTAATACTCAATTTAGTTATTGTGAAGAATCACATATAATACAATATGATATAAAAGAAAATTGGGATAAATTTTGAAATAATTGATATTATAAAGACAAAAATGAAAACACATAAACTTAGGTATTGCAATTTGCAATTTCACTTCTTCTTTTTCCCCCACCCCACCTGTATTCAAGCTTGGCGACAAACTAACAATTGCATAGATTGGGCCACACCAAATATAACCGCACTTGGCGGGCACATAGCCATTGGAGTAACAAATTTGGAAGTACTGCCCCATGAGAACAAAGCCCTTGGGCCCAATAAAAGGCAAATTTGAGATATATGGGCTACGTGTAAAAGTAGACTAGGCTAGCCCAACCATTAATTCCCAAATTTGCATTCTCTCTCTCTCTCTCTCTTAAATTCTTAATAGGACTACCAGGTTACAACTAAATAAATAGCGAAGTAAATAATGGACCAATCCTTTTCTGGTTTGAATTCAAAGACAGGGTTGAACTTTTCTTTTGTTTTTAGGGGCATTATAAATGAGAAGGAAAAAATAATCCCAGCTTAGGTTGATTTGGAAGGGTTGACTGGTCGTTATGCAAAATATCATTAGGTTTTTTATTGTGGTTTGGGCGTTGGAGCTTCTATACTAACTTTTTTTTTAATGTAATTATCGAAATACCTATCATAGAACATCATTCTTTGGAATTTGGGCCTACTTATTCAATTATCGAACTATCAACCATAATAGCATTAATCTTCTTTGGACCTACTTAATCAAGTGGGTTTAAACAAACAAATCAAATTAATACACATTTATTTCTCAAAAATAGAAAATTAATACGACTTTCTTTTTAGCATTTTAAAATAAAGTAATGATTGAGATCAGTATTCCTATGTACTGGACTTATAACACGTGTTAGCATCTTAATAAGTCTATTTCCCTTAAAATACAGTACATGCTAGAAGTCTGTGAATGATTAGTGTCATTGTGCATGAGAATTGCCAACCTTGACTTAAAATGTTTTGATGTTAATAGGCTATAGCCAACTTCAATACAGCTTTCATAAATTTTTTTTTATCAAATTAAAAAAATAAAAAATAAAATAAAAAACAAAACTCCAATACAGCTTTGCGTTTAGCTGAACTTCTACAAATTTTTTTTTTTTTTTTTTGTGAGAACTTCTACAAATTAATTAAAGTCTAGGACAATCTAGATAGAAATTTGAGCTAAATTTGTCTTTCCCTAAAAGGGAGCAAATAACCACAAAAAAAAGAAAAAGGCAAAAAACCCTTCCACAATAGACAAATTGACTAAGGAACAAAACAAAAACAAGTTGGCAACCCTTCCACAATAACCAAAAAAATAGGTAACCATTTACACAAACAGGCAAAATGGAGTCTAAGGTACAAAACAAAAACAAGCATTAAGATTACCAAAAAAAAAAAACAAGCATTAAAACATAAATAACATAGCATATAGAAATCAGATCTATTGGACGAAGAAAAAGACACATAAAACAGTTTAAGCTATCAGGTCGGTGGGTAGGCAAAGCCGTGTGGGACCATTGTAGTCCAGATTTGTTTTTAAATGCACCGTGCGCAACACGTAACTGTCTCATTCTTATCATCATCATAATAGCTATAGTACTATTGAAATATAAATATATATAAAAAAAAAGTCGTTCAAATGTACCGAAATAGTCCTAAAACCTTGGTCTAAGGACCTGCGTGCAAGGGTTATGGACAATGGGTTATGCAGTAATTTTAAGTAGTTGTACTAGAAGATTAAGATTAAGATGAACCACCACCAAGGGAGCAACCTGGAAGGTCCATCTGTTGCTATTTAAGTTGACCTTGACCAACTTGTGCACCAAGTCACCAAAATAATCCCCCAGCTGGGCCAGCTTGACATTTTTGACTCATTCAAATCAAACCCTCCCTCCATTAGGATTTAAGCAAATGATCAATGCAAACTCTCTAATCAGCAACTATGGCCTGCCATTCAAGTGGGTCCTACTAGTTTGATGGACCCCACTCTGGTTGATAGGAGAAAAGGATTTCAAAAAAAAAAAAAAATCAATCAATCTTTTCCTTTCACTGCTCAAAACAACAACTACATGCTTTTGATTAAATTCCCAACTTTTCTTGGTTTTACAACCAGGCACAAAAAAAAAATCACTACCATGTGTGATACAAAAAAGTGATTTGAGGCCCTTCAATTGTAGGGTAGGAAGGCCTCAAAACAATTAACAAATAAGTTGAGAAATTTATCTAAGGATACATTTTTGAATATACAAAAACCAATCCGTGTATAAATATACAACAAAAACAAACAAATTTGCAATAAATTGAATGGACCTGCGCTTCTTATTTTGTTTTGCACTTCTGTTCCTACTCCCTCCAATATTTTTTTTCTTTTTTAAGTCAGAACCTTGCAATTCCAAAGTCTATGCAAGCAAAGTTTCGAAAAACATTTCATCCCTTGGTTCTTCTTTGGCTCTAGAATACACATTGTCTGTGACTTGTTGTTGGTTCATGTAAGAATTAATGGCATTCCCGAAACCTGAGTAGCCGAGGCTCCCGGGGCTCTGCAACATCTCCAAGGTGAAGGGTGCTTGCCCTTCAGATGTTGGTAGTCTTAGATTGTGAAGATGGTGGTTGTTCACAGAATTGTTAATTTGATGGGTTATGGCTGAAGGCCTAATTGCTGTGGCAGCACTAATGTTGTTATTATTGTTGCTTGGCAAAGGCCTATTGACAGAATGGCTGCCACTGCCACGGGCTGCGGGAACATCATGGTTGTGCTTCCCCTCATAGGTTGTGATCACTGCCCTTAGATCATGAGATGCTCGCTCAACATGCTTTCTCACTGGACACCCTGGATTTGTGCACTTGTAGTAGCTCCTACAATTTGTGTACAAGTAAACTCAAGATTAGAAAATTACAACTTAAGGACCAAGGCAGGCTAGGCAAAACATACCCCAGTAAGCAAAAGTGAGTGTTCAAAAGTTTTGAGTGAGAAAGTTCAGCCTAAAAATTTTGGGTTTTTTAATTCAATAAATCCATCGAGTGCTAAGAATAAAGCACACACCATCAAAGAAACTTTTAAGCCAAAATGGATCACTTTTGAAATATGCAAATGGCCCAAACCGACCAAAAAGATAGACTAGTCTTTTAAATAAGGTGTTCAAGTAACAAGACATTGAGAGCATAGGGTACGAATATAAGAGTCAAGAGTGCAAGTGTTATAGAATAATGATTCTAGAACTTTGAATGTAAAATAAAACTTTGAAAAGTTTGACAAAGAAATTAAAAGTAAAATGAAAAGTAAGCGCTACCTTGGGTTTGGATTGCCCTTGACCACTTTCTGCCCATATTTCCTCCAACGATATCCATCATCTAAAATATCTATATCACTAGTTGTCTGAACTACAACTCTAGGTTCCCTCACTGTTCTGCTCCCGGCTGCTGAAATACCTTCATTTTCACCGTCTTTTTTCCTGGACAATTAAAGGAAAACACAAAATTATCAGACCAAACCCACCCAACCATACTATATAAAAGAAAAAAATTACACAAGCTAATTAAACAAAGTGCTTTTTTCAAACCAATTTTGGAAAAATCTCTTCCAATCAATTATTTGATTCATAAAATCATCCACATATATTAAATGACATAACTCTTTAGCTAAGTCATGTAACTAAAAGTGGATGGTCATTTGAATCGCAATGGATTAGAGGAATTTTCCTTTGGTTTAGAGGTAAACTCCATCCAAAACTAATCTATCAAACTTACCATCTTTTGGCATCGGGCTCATCCTCATCATAGTCATCTCCTGCGGACTTACTCTTTTGAGAACTCTGATCAAAATCCTCATCCCCCATCGATATGGAAGAGTTTTCCGGGGTTGCAACCGAATCCATATGTCCATTACCAAGGGTGGCATATGACTGATCATGAAGTTCATGGGAGGAAGAATTAGAAACTTGAATGGCATGAGAAGTTGAGGATGATGAGGATGATCTCCTAGTAGACTGAGGCTTGGGATGGTTATGACTACCCTTGTAAACTATCTCAGTAATTTGCCCATCTAAGGACCTCTCAACTTTCTTCTTTGTTGGGCAATTGGGGTATGTGCACTTGTAATAACTTCTAGGATTTTCACTTCCTTTAACTTGTTTTTGACCATATTTCCTCCAATTGTACCCATCATCAGACCTCCTACTCAGTGTTTGAGGCTGTTGAGGCTGTTGGTGATAATTACCATATTCTGATTGGAGCCCACCGTTGTTGCTGTTGTTGTTGTTGTTGCTTTGAGTGTTACTTGTTATGGTGGTGATATCAGAGGAATAGCCCTGCATTGAACCGAATTCAGCCTTTACCATACTCTTTCCTGTGGAAAAATCATCCTGCTTGGTGGGTTCTTGGAAACTCCAGGCTTGTGGCTGCACCTGAAAATTTGTAACAAATAAAAAGATTGTTAATGAAAATCAAAGAGAAGAAAATCGAAGAAACCTGGACTGGCATGTGTATTAAAAATTTTGTTACATACTGTTTGAATCGCAGTATTTGAAGGCTGATAATTTGTTGTTGATGATAAAGGAGGCCTTTGTTGGGTTTGGAAAGAGAAATCTGAGTAGTTTTTGTTTTCTTGTTTAACATTCTGCTGCTGGTTGCTAAAATTACTCCTCCAATTGAAGGCCTGAGCAGGGAATGTTCCTGTTGTTGGAGATGGCAGAATCTGTATACATATAAACAGAAAAATAGCAAAAGCCCATCAACCAATTATGGCAAAGGAGATAATAATTAGGAAAACTAGATTAGATTCAACAAGACAAAAGAGGAACAAAGAACCCCATTAATTAATTTAGCACCACAAATAGCTAACCGAAAACAGAATTTTGAAAGCCATGACCTTGACTTAAGCCTATGCTTCCTTAATTTGATTGTTAATAACCATGAATTTATTTTGGTCCGAAAGAAAACAACGAAAAAACCTCCAAGTCAACTGAGTCATGCACAATAATTTGACTTGACTCAGATTAAGTTCCTTCATTTCCTCTAAAACAGAACAGCCTTCAAAGATATCTCTTCTTTTTTTTCTTTTTTTAATCTTTCATTTCTCTCAATTTTTTCAAACAACCTAAAAGGATTTGTTACATAAAAAGCAAAACAGAAACTCTGACACACACACACACCAAAAAAAAAAAACTTACGTTAGAAGCGTTGAGAAGAACAGGGGAGTCCAAGAGCTCAGCTGGGCTCAACCCAGCTGGGATAGCAAAGTAAGAACTTGGAGACACAGTAGGTGGAGAAATGGGCAAAGGAGGTGGGATTGACTTGAATTTAGGCACTCCCGACCCAGTTCTCTCAGCTATTCGATCTGACAAGCTACGATTTCTATTCTCTAATGTGGTGTTATGGTCATCAATATCGTTGGGTGAGGCAAGGAGGTCAGAGAAAGAGGTTGTCATGAAAGGGTGAGTAGAGAAAGTGAAGCTAGCCGGGTGTGAGTTAGCTGAGGTATCCAAGCTCCCAGAAGAGGAAGCCATAGAAATAGTAAAATGAAAAACAGAAAGAGGGTCTTTCTTTGGTCGTGTTTGAGGAGCAAAAGCTTTATGGTACAGAAGAAAGCTAAAGATATAAAAACAAATGGGACAGAGATGGATAGATATTAGAGAAGAGGTGAAGAAAATGGTCACGTATTGTACAAGTTTATGCCTTGTTTTTCTTTATTGGGATCTTTCTGGGAAACTAAGGGTAAGTTTGACCGTGGAAAAAAATTTTATAAATGAAATAAAAAATTGTATGTGTTTATATTACATCATTTTTATTTAATTTTTTTGGGTCAAAACTCGTGGGTTTGACTGGATGGCGGCTGACACTGAGATATCTTTCTAGTAATTGGTAGGAGCTGTTGTTTTCTATGGTTGGCAGCTGGCTAGGATGCTGTGGTTTCATGCTTGCCTCCGTTTGATCAGCTGCTTTCGCTCGTAAATGTGGATTTATTTATCTGATAATGCGCAGTTTTGGGTATTTGCATATGAATTATTTTAAGAAAAATTTAATATTATTTTTGTGAAAATTATAAAAAATAAATAAATAATTTATTAAATATTTTTGGAGTATGAATAAATGATATTTCTTTCTCTCATATTTATTTTAAATTCTACTATAATTTTATTAAGTAGACTTCACCATAAATATAAAATGAGAGAATACTATTCTAACATTCTTTATACTTCAGAAATACTTATTTATTACTTATTAAAAAACTGTCAAGAAAGTTAGCTATTTTTTTTTTCATTAAAAATAATTTTAGAAATAATTTCTAAGCCAATAGCAGTAAACTTTTAACAGCTACTAATAATAAGCGATTTGTTTTTTCAGTTTTTAGTTTTTTAACCATATTAAGAAAGAACGATGCTTGATATACGGAATGATTGATGCTTTAATTTGCTTATTTATTGGTGAATAGTTTTGTAGAGTTTCTTTTTAGATTTTTTCATGTGAAGTTTTCATGTGGATCGTGCAAAAACGTTTTGTGCATTTCTAGTGAGAACAGGCATCATGTCATGATTGACAATGAAGAAAAAACCGCAACCCGATTCCTTTTTTCTTTTCTTTTTTTGAGAAAACCGCAACCCTATTCTAAAGAGTAAGAATTATATTATAATCAAATAATTTATTGAAAAAAAAAAAAAAAACAAAACAAAAGTTCCTATATTGGTTTTTCTTTTCCTAAAACGTGGAACCCCTCTTGTAGTTTTCAATGTAACACTTAGAACATGTTTCATAAACGGTAATATGTACTGCAATGTAATAATTATTCATATGATTTAACTATTATTTAATTTGGTTATATTTTTATTATAGGGAATGGTTATTCCTTATGAATAACTATTCTTCAAAATAAGGAATAATTATTTCTCTTTAAAATTGTTGTAATATGTATTTTTTAGTAGTTGCAATAATTTCTAAAAATAATACATTTACAAAAAAACAAATATTTCATATACACATAACAAGTATAAAAATAAAAATCCATTAAAATTAACTCATCTCTCTATCAAATTTAAAAAATATTATTTTTAAGGAAATATAATTTTATGAGTAAGATATTTTCTAAAATAAATCTTAATTTTTAATCTAAGGTTACAACTCACAACCAAACTTATGAATATTTTTAGTTATTCTATTACAACACATTTTATTCCTAGTAATAAAAATTACAATTCTTGTAATCCTCATTTCGTGTACGAAACGTGCTCTAATTCCCTTGTGGTATTGTTATAAGGATAAAATTTGACTACAAACTTAGTTATAACTTAAGGCTGCAACTTCCATTAATAAAATTAACAAAACTATATGTTTTGAAAATCTAACAGTTGAATTACATGTTTATATTCTTAACATACTTTTCAAATTCCATGCTAATCAGATGATATTTACTATTCGATCCAAAACTAATTTTTAATTATAATATTAAATTACAAAAATTTGAAATTTAAACATATAATTGATAACATACCTATTGATCTTTAATTTCCTTGAAATTTTGTAAATACGGAAAATATACTAAGAAAATGTAATCTAATAATTGATTTGTCAAAATTCTCGTTCAATAAAAAGATATTGAATGAAGTTGTAGTCTTAAGTTACAACCAAGTTTATTGCCAAACTTTGTCCTTGTTTTAAATTTATGGTGGGCTCCACCACATCATTGTATTTGAATATTTAATAAGTAATAATTTGCCTAACTTAGAGCATTCATATTTATTTAACCACGAATTATAGTTAGTTTAACTGATAAAGTCATTTGTCATATCTAGGGTTCCATCCCCATATACACAAAAAACTAAATAAGTGTCTTAATCTAATAATAAAAAGTAATCATCAGAAGCAAACATCATAGGTTGAAACCCTCTATAAAAAACATTGATTTAGCCAAAACATAGTTCTAGCCAAAATATGTCTAATAAACATAAATTGCCCACATTGGATTATAAATCAATTAGCCAAAATGCTAATTAGCTATGGTATTACTCTCAAAATAGAGACTATTGTAGCTTAAGCGAATGATTTTATTTTTCTCTCTTTCTCTATACCCAAAAACCCATCTCTCTCTCTCTCTCTCTCTCTCTACATATATATATATATATATATATGAATCTCTCTTCATTGACATTCGTGTGCAATTTCATGGGTTGGAAGTAGGCCCAAGTGACCTACCTCACAAGATGGTTAGGGTTAAAATCCAAACACAATGGTGACAAAACCCATGGTGTTTACGTTTGAGAAGGAATTAAATAAGTCTTTAAGGAAGGTGTAGGTGGTGGTGGTGGAACAATGTCATTTTGGTGGAGGAAACTATTGGAGCTTTGAAGTGGTTTTATTGTTTCGACAGTGGTGTAATGAAGGAGAGCTAATGATGATTTTGACAATGAGAACGACTTTGGTTTGGTTTTAAGGCGGTGAAGACATCCACTTTATAGTAAATCAAAGAGACTTTTTAATTTTTATCTACACATGTGTGTACGCATGCACTCACACAGACATAGTTATGGCTTTGTAGATCTAGGTGGTTTTGATTTTGTGGGTTTGATTTGGAGACATGGAAAGGGAAGGGAGAAGACTCGATCACAAGAGATATAGAAAAGGGGGGAAAAGGAAAGATTAAAATAAAATAATATTTAAATGAAAATGAGTTTAGAACAGAGAAGTAAATGTTAAGTGTTTTGAAAAGAGGTTAGCTAAAATATAAAAATAGGTTAGCTAAACCAGGGTGAATGTTCATGTGATTGAACAGTCATGCTTGTTCAAGGATTTCTAAAATAACATTATACTAGTCAATAACCTGTGCAACAGAAAAATTTTAGCAAAATATAGTATTTTTCTCTTTTAGATTTTTGGGATGTATAAATATGAAATTTAATAATTAATTTTTAAGGAGAATATGATGTGGGAAGATTTTAATGGTGAGTTTCAATATAAAATGAAATGTGAACTAGACCGAGTCTTAAGTCTTAAAATTCTTCAAGAGCTTAAGCATGTTTTATCAACTATAGTCCAGATTCCAGATGTTGCTTCTGGATGCATTCACATCAGGCCCACGCTTCTCTTTTTTTTTTTAGATAATATTTTATAGCTAAAATATAGCTAAAGAATATTTAAATGAATATTAAAGTACACTTTTGGTGCATAGTTTGGAGTTAATTTCATTTTATTCATTTACATTTTATAATTTATTTAACCTTTTATATTTAATGCCATTTTCATACTGGTCTTACCATTCGCTGTTAAGTGTGATTTAAGTGTAACTATTTCATAAAATACTAATTCTAAAATGTTGTGAAATGTAAAAATTTCTTTGTTGCGGGTAGAAAAATATATTATAATAGTTAGATTAATTACTTTGGACAGTATCATCACATATCCTTAGTGCAATAGCCACTATACAAGTATAAATGTTTATGAAATATAAGGATAAATGTCAAAATTTAAATCTCTAAAAGAGGGCTTCACACATGACAAAATCAAACATGAAATGGCAAAATAAAAAGTTTAAAATATAAAAGTAAAATAAAATATTTAAAATGTAAATGACCAACGTGAAAACAACCAAAAACTTTAACGGTCAAAAGTGTAATTTAATCTTAAATGAAATAGAGATAGAGTAGGACACTGTGAGCACATGTGAATTATGAATCAGTCATAATAGAAAAAAGTGGGATTGTTGGCTTTAGTTTTTTTTTTTTTTTTTTTTTTTTTTTTTTGAGAAAGTTTAGTTAGATTAGAAGTTAGCACACAGGGGAGGGGGAAGTAAGACTCATAAGAGCTTACAGTACTTATCCCATCAAAAGGGCCTATCTTTTTGAGGGAATAAGCAAGGCTTATGAAGTCTTAGTACACACACACGGGACGATGTGGGACTACAACCCACTGAACCTTTATTTTTTTATTTTTTTGAGAAAGTTTAGTTAGATTAGATGGCTTTAGATTTAGTTAATATTTCATTTGAGTCTGAATGCGCTGGCGTTTTTCATAATATTTTGATATTTTTAAGTTTATGTCTATCTTTTTCAGCTTTTAATATTTTGATGCGACCCTGGCATCAACATGTGCATTAGGCAAGTACAGTTGTGTTTCTAGAAGATCTATCAGACTCATAGTGTGAAAAGTGCCATACTTTGTGTTAGCCGGAACTGGCGTATGAATCCTCATTGTGAAAAAGCTATTCGTATATATCCCATTAATAAATAAAAAGAACAACAAAAACAGAGCTTAGTATACACTTTATGAGTTCTCCATCCCCAGCAAAAATTCCAAAGTGATTTCTTGAGGCTTTTCTCTAATAATTTGCAACAATAAATTTAAAATAAAAAGTTGGTTACCTTTTGAGTATTAAAACGTCTGTTTAGGATCTATTTATTTTACTAAAACTGAAAATTTTTTATTGAAAGTATTATAGATAAAGATAAAAATTAACTGAAATAATATAGTAGGACTCATGAATAGTATTAAAAGGTATAATAAGACCCATAAATAGTATTAAAAATAAACTAAATAGTAAAATAAGTTGGCAAAAATAAAACAGAGAAGCATTATACCTAAGCGTTTTTCTCATTTAAGTTTGGCTTTTATTTGTTTCACATTTTCACTCTCAAAACTTTTGGACTATGATTCTCATTTTCTCAGTTTCTTTTATTCACTCATCCTTAATCTTTCTTTCTTTCTTTGAGTTTGGTGAGGGTTGATTTGCTTTTATCAGCATTACAACTCATCTTCGTCTCTTTGATATCGCATTGTAATCATATTCAGTAGCACCTCCAAGATTTTTTTTTTTTTTTTTTTTTTTTTCAGGGTGATTATTAATATTAATAAGAAATTTAAATTATACAAAACCTAATAAAAATAGAATTTCATGTATTGACAAAAAAATAATAATAATAAAAACACAAATATATGAAGTTTTACAATTTTCTTATATAAGTTTTCATATTGTGAAATCGTTACATGATAATCTTATTATTAATATTGCAAGCTACATCTTTTCAACTTTTAATTCAATAAAATTTTTCTTGAGCCTTTTTTTTGTTTTGAAAGCATCTAATATATTGTTAAGGGAACCAAAGTTTTATTTTGTTGGGCCTAAATAAATTTAGGATGGTCACAATTCTTTTTAAGGGTGATCCTGTGACCACTCTGCCTTCAATGTAGAGCCGCCCCTTTCATATTTGTTTCTACTCAATTATAATGTTTTTATCTTTTAACAAAAGGAAAGAAATAAGTAAAACTGTAGCAAGAAGTTTCAATTACTCAATTATTTTATATGTTTTCGATTGTTTGTTGGTGAAGACCCACCCTTTTCCAAATGAAGCCTTAGCAGCTTGGTTGGCCATTTCAAAAGCCCCATGAGTGTTACTTGACTAAGATCATCATAGTTGTGTGAATCATTTTTATGCAAGCCTTATGAGTTTAATCACCTTGGATTCTTGGAAGTACTATTCATTCACGTTTAGAATGAAGGTGCTTGTTTTTCTACAATAAAAGGGGAAAATACAAAGAACATCAAGTGGCATTTGGTTGCACGAAAATGGATAATGTAATAAGATATCGAATCTTTGTGGAATTTTGATTTTAGATATAAACATGATTACACCCAAAAAAAAGGGGTCAAGAGTCATGCATGAATGCCACGTTAACAACTTTTGCAGTAGCCCATTGAGTCCTAAAAGGTCTGGAGTGAATATTTCTTTACACCGAGCTGTGATGTCCATGAGTCACGTTGACCCAAAAAATTAATAATAATTTGCAGGCAATCAAAGTCAAAAATCTCGAATGGGATATGCAGCCTATGATATGGATGTTGAATAAAATTTCCCAGTTTTTCTTTGCATTTGTTCCAGTTTCCTTACAGTGCCTGGGATTTCAAACTTAATTAATTTAATCTTATCTGCTTTTGGGAGATGAGGAGGAGTGACCATTTGACTCAGCTCATATCAAGCCATTTCAGTTTTTCACACCTAACCCGAGCTGAGCCAATGGCCCAAGCCTGAACCTTTCTTTCATAGTTGTTATCATGAAAGCCCAAAAAGAGCTAATTGCATGACATTTCCTTTTATGGTCAGAGCTCTTGCCCAACTTGACTCGGCTTGGCTTGTCTTAGGTTTACCCAAAAAACTAAAAATATGGGCTGGACTCTTGTTGTCATGGCAATGAAACCGGATTGTGACTGCCCCCATTCTTTCTTGGGGATGGGAAACACTCATGTAGAGCAGAATGCAGATTTGATCAAGTCAAGATGAGGGTGGAGACATTTTATCATTTTTAATGGAGTGACACTCAGATCAATACGTAAGAGATTAGAGCAGATTTTTTTTTTTTTTTTAAATAAGAGGCTGATTTCCAGACTCAAATCTGGGACCTATCCTTTCTGATAGAAGGCTCAACCTCTCAAATAATAAGATGGATCTACGTATGGGTGTATTTGAAATTTGCTTATTTTGCAAAAATTGAAATATTTTTTTTATTAAAAGTACTATAAATAAAGATAAAAATTAACTAAAATAGTACAGTAAAACTCATAAATAATACAAAAAAATACAACAACACCCATAAATAGTAATAAAAATAAACTAAATAGTAAAATAAGTTAATTTTTTAATCTGGAACCAAGTTTGGATAGAACTTATTTTGCTGAAACTAAAAACTGAAAACACTGTAACAAAATAATTTTTAAATATGTAAATAGTACCATAAAACTCATTTTTAATGAAAAAATTATTCAAAAGTGAGATTTGTGGGTCCATAAACAATAGACGAACCCACTGAAGTGCTAAAAAGTCAAATGTTATAACTACTCTTTATAAACAGTAACTGTAACAGTATTATTTGCTCTTAGAGCATCAGCACTCCACAATGCTAAAGCCAAATGTTAGGGAAATTTACCATTTCAAGCCTTAAAATCCTCTCCATCAGAAAATGCTACTGCCAACTATTGCAAATTTTTTTGCAATAGTGCTACAGTGCAATTCTATCTTTAGAATTGCACTGTAGCACAATTCTAAACCAAAATAATATTTATTTATTAACATTTCTGACTTCTTTCTCTCTCGTCTCTTCTCTGTTTCTCAACTCCATTCTCTGTTTCTCATCTCCATTCTCTCTCCACAATGGCCTCTCTCTCTCTCATCACATCTCTCTCTCACGGTGGGCTATTCTGACGTGGGTCGTGGGTCCGGCGTGGAGGTGAGGCTGAGAAGTCGAGATCGGCGTGGTATGGTGGCGATTTCTGGGTTTTTTGGGTCCAAATCAGCGTGGAATGATCAGCGGCGTGTTTAACCTTCATGGCTTGCGGCGTGGTTTGGACCTTCCAGCAATCTCGCATTTCCAAGTAGATCGGCGTGTTTAACCTTCATGGCTTGCGGCGTGGTTTCCTCTCAACAAGTGCAGGCAAGCCGAGTTGTACCACCCATGGAAGTGCGAGATTGAGCGCCAGAAATGAACCCCACCGGGAAATGCGAGATTGGGCTATTCAATGGTCATTTTCAACCTCGCCGAAAATGAAGGCTCCGGCGGAAGTTCCAGACAGAAATTTAGGAATTTTTGTTTGTGGGTTTTGTTGATTGATGCGTTTTTGGTTGATTTATGAAGTTTTGGGTGTTTGAGTTGATGGGTTATTGCTGGATTTTGTTTGAATGATTTCTGGGTTCTTGAAAATATTCAATGGCCTTTTTCTTGAACCTCGCCGGAAATGAATTCTCCGATGGAAGTTGCAGATAGAAATTTAGGATTTTTTGTTTGTGGGTTTTGTTGATTGATGCGTTTTTGGTTGATCTATGAAGTTTTGGGTGTTTGAGTTGATGGTTATTGTCGGACTATTTCACCACCTCGCCGGAAATGAAGGATTCGGCGGAAGTTACAGAGGGAAGAGCTGAAAATGAGAGAGAGGAGAGAGATGGGAGAGAAAAGAAAAAATTTTGATATATATTATTTTATTTTGTAAATATATTATTTTAATGAGTAAAAGAGGGAAATAGAAGTTTGGGATGTGGAGGTATTGTAAAATAAGATGGTATAATGATAAAGTGAGTTTTTAGAATGGTAAAATAGAGTAGCATTAGCATTTCCCAATGCTAATGCTCTTAAAACGCGTGCCAAAAAAAAAAAGAATAAAACGCGCAAACACGGATGAAAAACGTGTATCCAAACGGATACTGTGTATATGAAGTCAAGCAGAGTGAGATAAGCATAACCCGTCATTATTCCGCCCTCTCTTTGAGACAGAAAACCCACACAAGGTGGAATGCTGCTGATCAGATTAGGACATGGTGGGGACATTTTGCCATCACTAGACCATTGGGAACTAGGGCCAGTTGCAACTGTTTAATTTGGTTGATTCAAATCAACCGACAACTTTTCAATGACAACATAAAAAAAGACAACAGAAAGGTCAAATTTGGTTGATTCAAACGTGACTGGAAAATTTCAGCAGTGCATCTGTGCAGCATCCATTACATTACATTAAACAGTCTAGAGTTCACACCGCAAGCAATTCGCGCAGGTGCACACACCAGTAAAGAAGTCTTATCTTTCTTTCCCAAATTATGCAGCTTCATGACTTCTTCCATAATGCAATCTCCCATCCTTTTGGATCTATTTCCACCTGTCAACAATACAAGTCGAATTTTAGTACCATGATATAACAGCTATTTCAATTACTAAGTTTATAACCCAAGTCTACATTAATCTTTCTATTTCAACATGACAGTCAAACAATGAGTTTTATCTGACTCAGCATACAACAGTTTGCTTTCTCCAGGATGGCATCCATTTCACCAATGGTGTTTTAATATATGGGAATCCGTTTAAAAATAGACATGGATTCCAAGCATCAGGGGAATCTTATTTCTTGACAACTGAAATCCACTAGGCAATATGTAGTTGATGTGCCCTAAAAGGCAAAGAAAATAAGTACCTGGAATGCTTTGTCCCTCCAGCGAAGCACACAGCCTCGGGCTTCCATATATTCAAAGAGAGATTGAGGAAGTAATGGTTTAAAGGATGCGTGGAGCTTCACTTTTGTTAGTCCTCGACAGGCTAACAGGGCAGCAGCCAGACCATTAGGAGTCAACCCTGACAAGTGCAAGATAGTCATGCACTGCAGTCGCTTTATGCTGGAGAGAGCTAAGAGCCCAACATCTGTAACTGAACAATATGACAAGTTTATCTGCAGTAAAAAAAAAAAAAATGAGCCCCTAATATTAGTTTGCAAACGCAGTCCAATGTCCCTGACAACTAGAGAAAGGAAACGGATTGTACCTGTTTAAGGTTTTTGGAAAATTGAGCAACTGGAATCATTCCATTATCATTAATGTTGGTGCACTTCTTTATGTCCAGCACCATAAGTTGCCTACATTCCCTAACAATGGCTGATAGACCCACTGACAACACAGAATGACATCCTCGAATCTCAAGTGCTTTTAACAGCATGCATTTTGACAAGGATATTAATGAAGTATCTGTAATTTTATCGTTGTAAGCAATGTTAATCATCTCCAGTGCAGGACAGCCATGAGCAATTGCTGTTATGCCCTCGTCAGTTATTCCAGAGGATCTAGAAGAGGAAGAAATAAAGATTACCTTGTTAAGAATAATGTAACTTTAGACATAGCTCGATCTAGCATTATGATGAAAACAAATCTATGAAATGGACTTTCAAATACTTGAATGAAATAACACCATGTTCTGAAGCATCAATGAAGGGGACCAAGAAAGCTTTAGGGTACCCCATTTATGGTTTATTCTAAGCTCTAATTTGAAAGGAATCTGTAAAGACTAAAGAGTTTAAAAGTTGCAAACCTGTACAAATCTAGCTCTTTGAGCTTGGAACAACCATTTGCAACATGGGTAAGCCCATCATCGGTTATGTTCGAGCAAATTCCAAGCTTTAAGGTGAGAAGTTTGGAACATCTTGAGATGGACTTCAAACCTGCAAAAAAGAAGCTTTAATCATCTGCTGATAGTATAATTTATAAAAAGGACAGCTAAGGCCCATGGAGAAACCTTCATTGTCAATTTCATTATCTGTGACATCCAATTCCTCCAAGAATCGGCAACGCTGTCCAATCAGCACAAAAGCATCCTTTGAAACCAAACTACAGGACTCCATCCTTAGAGAAGTGAGGGAGGTGCATGAATTTGTTATGCTATCTATAGAGGCATATGTTATCTTGCGACAGCATGTTATGTCTAACTTCCTCAGTTCTTTGTGTGTTTGCACAAGGAAGGATAGGCATTCATCAGTCACTCCCAAGCATTTACTTAAGCTCAGCTCCTTAAGTGACGCAAGCCAATTTCCAATGGCTTTTATCCCAGAAGTTGTAACTGAACAACCATCTAATTTAATAGACTGCAACCCGGAAATATTATGCAGACATTTTGCTAGATCAGCAGTCACCTGAATCAATTAAAGATTTAAAGAATTATTAGAAGGAATATATATCAAACTTTTGGTAAGGAAATTACCATAAATATTTTACGGGCTTACAGAAAGACTGTATGATAGAAAAAGATGTTGCAGGTACTCAGCACCATATGTCAGAGAAGACAAACCCACATGACTGACATTCTGACAATTTGACATATTAAGTGTCTGAAAAATGAAAAATTGGATAAAGGTCAATGCCAATAACATTGAATTGAAGCAAAGTTAAACCAATAAGTTTGACACAGCAGTTAAGAGATGTTATGTAGCTCCTATTATGGACTGGATCCTGACGGTTCAACCTATTAAATGATTATATTATGGGCATTTACCATAAAAGCTGTACAAAAAAAAGACAGGCATGCCAAAAAAATCTATAAATCTTCAAAGAGCTAAAAATAAGTATTAAGATTATGAAAAAATAAAAATAAAATGTACCTTTAGCGACTTGGAACTGTGTTTAAGGGTTGCAAGGCCATCATCATCAATACCTGGGCATCCCTCAAGAACCAAATCTTCTAGATGCTCCAGTTCCAGGATTGGTGGAAGACATTTCTCAGTGATCTGCAGTGCAAAAGGGTATAAATTTCGTTTTTCTTTTTTCTTTTTAAATAACTTCCTGACATGTATTTAAAGAATATCAATTGTATACTGCTTAATGAGTGCATGCATTTGAATTAAAAGAGACTTTGAATTTATGAAACAAGATAAATTATGCATTGAGCAATAAATCTTGTCTCATGACTGAATCACTCATTATGTTCATGATCTGCAGCAACAGCTTCTACTTCCATATGGCACCGAAAAATTCAATCTAGATCAACAAAAACATAGCTGGACAAGTATGATAGCCTAATCAACCATAAAATAAACTAATAAATACAAAAAATTTAAGCACTTGAGACTGGCTTAATATGCTAAGATGCTGGCTTTTTGAAACCCGCAACTTTTTGACTAATGATTGGTCAACTATCATTGATGCCACCAATGCAAAAGAATCACCCACTATCTAAGATCCACCAAAGAAAGAAATTAATAACTTTAGGTAAACCTATCATTTTATTTAGAATAATCATCCACAGAAACTAGTTAATCTTATTGTAATCCAATCTTCCGTACAATAGATTACATTAATCTTCTAAGAGCACTTTTAAAGACACCCATATTTCCAATCTGATTATGAAGGACCAATCTCACAGAGGAAAGTAAACCTCATAAAATCCCACTGAGATATAAAAATTCAATCGATCAAATAGCAACAACACCAGCACACCCGAAAAACAACAGACTAATATCCTCTCTGTTTGAAATGGATTCATTTTATGGTTCAAATTAAATATAACAGTCTTACAAATCCAAAGGTGAACATGGTTTCAATCTTAATCAGGATTTAAATCTCAGTCTCATATATCATTCTAAATACACACCATCCACCTTTCAAACTAGCAAATATCCATTTTTGTTAGTCCACAACAAGACAATCTTTTTTTCTTTTCAAATATAATGACATCATATTTGCCAAACTGACCAATAAACACAGACATAATTCCTCAAACGCAGACCAAATAAAAAAATTAAAAAAAAAATGTCCAAACCAACTCAATAAAGCAAAAAAGTAAACACTCTAAGATGAATTGAATCAAACAAACCAATCAACACTAACAACAGCAACCAAAAAAAAAAAAAAAAAACATAACTTCCTCAGCCACCAAACAAAAATCAAAAAACGAAGAAGGAAACAATAGGATTTACCGGTACGTAAGAGAGATCCATAGCCCGAATCTGCTTGCATTTCATAGCGATCAATCCGACACCCAAATCACCGACACGAAGGCACCATTTCAAGCTAATGAACCTCAACTTTTTACACCCAACCGCCACACAACCAATCCCCATGTCGGTGATCATCTTACACCTCGCCAAACTCAGCCTCTCGAGATTCTTCGCCTCCGCAATCGCCGCCGCCGCCGTGTCCGTCAGCTCCGCCCGGTTCGACAAATCGATCTCCACCAACCCAGCACAGTTCGCCACCAAACTCGACAGCCCGTTGTGCGTGAACAGACTCGACCTCGACAGGTTGATCGAGCGGAGAGAGCTTCTCGACGAGGCTATCTGAGTCAACGCGGCGTCGTCAACTCGAGGACAGAGAGAGAGGTCGAGCTCAGACACGAAACGGTACCGTTTCAGTGTTCTTAGTACGAGGTCGGAGCTCAAAGGCCTGAGAGTCTTGCGGTGGCGAGACTCGATGAAGTAAAACGACTTGCAGACTAAGGAAAACGACTTCTTGGCAAATGCGTCGTCGTTTAGAGAGTCAAGGATAACGAAGATTATCTCTTCAGTTAAAAGGTCAAAGGGGTTTGAGTTTGGTAATGGTTCGTCCATTTTAAGAATAATGCTCTTCTGCTTTTTCATCACTCTTTCGATTTTGCAGTTCGTACAGTTACAGTTAGAATTTTAGGATATGGGTTTGGTCAGGTCGGAACTAGATTTAGCTTAGGAAGACATTTATACAATACGAGGAGAGAACGGTTGGAAGTTTTCAAAGATTCTATGTTTTCTGAGGAAACTGTTAACTGAAAACAACGATGTGGTTGAGCTGGGGGAGTACGGTTTAAAGGAAGGAATGAACGAGGAAGATGGGGAGTGTGAAATTACGGGATTGGCCTTGGTGCGTCTAAACTAAAAAATGAGTTTTGTTGTTACTTGTCACTTGTCACTTGTCACCTGTGTTTGAGTCGACCTTTGCTTTTGATTTTTGTTTTCCTTGTTTAGTGAGTATTACTTTTTATGTTATTTTGAGTAATGGGAAGTGTTTTCCCAATATAGAATTTTTTAAATCCATTATTAATGAAAATAAATTGACCATGTTTTTTTTGTTGCTATTTATCTATCAAGATTTTATCTTGGGGGCAATTAAAGAAGTTTTTTTTTTTTTTTTTCCTAAAGTTGGCAATTAATAGAAATTGATATTAAAGAAGCTTCGAAACTATGTTCTAACATTTTTTTTTCTTTTTTTGAGAGAAACTATGTTCTAACTAGTTTAAAAGTATTCTTCTAGAAGAAAAAAAAAACTAGTTTAAAAATATGCATAATTAAATGCATAATAAACTTTGTATTTCCTTTTATAGAAAAAGGTAAGTAATATTATTGAATTTATCAAATTAAAATATATCATCCAAATCATAAGGTAGTTCTTCTACCTATATATCAATGTCTGCAGATAAAACTGATAGTTTAGCAAAGACATGAGCCAATTTATTACCCTCCCTTTTAACATGTTGGAAGCTGCAACTCTGTAGAATAGATTGAATGCAACGAATGAATTTCTTTTATAATGTGACCAAACATCATTTGACAAGCTTCCGATTATTAATGGCTTGAATAATCCAAAAACAAGCTCCCTCAAAGGCAACCTGAAAAATACTCAACTCTTTAGCTAAAGACATTGCACAACTAGTTGCCAACACCTCCGCTAGCTCTACTGTATTAGGCATCTTGATCTTTTGGCTTAAAGCCGCAATGAAATCCTCTATTTTATTTTGAGATGTCCCAAAATAAAATTATCTTTCCAAAATTAATAAATAAAATTTTTATCTTATCCTTTACATTATTTAAAAAGTCAATGTTATTTTTTATCTAGAGTAATTTTTAGATACTCTGAAAGTACGGAAAATTGTGCTTCTTTCTCTAATATTCATAGCGGGTTCTACTCATTAAATTTATAATAGAATCCACCATGAATGTAAGAAAATGAATAACATTTTCACTATATTTCAAGAATACTTAAAAATTTTCTCTTTGCCTATAATTTAAATTAATGAAAATAATTTTGAAAATTTGTATATTTTTACTTGACTCACAAAGTATTTAATGATACTCTTTTAAAAAGTTATGCAACAAACCATTTGAGACGAAGAGGAAATTATGAGAAAAAAAATAGTTTCCTTTTTCAACCACGGATGAAATCAGAAATTATAGGGAGAGATGAGCAATTCCCCCTTCGGTTAAAACTTAAGTGCATCCCTTGATAATAGACGTGGCAAAACGGGCGGGTCGGGTCGGGTCAATCGGGTTTGCGGGTCAAACGGGTCACAGGTCATTTTTAAAACGGGTCAATCGGGTTGCGGGTCAAACAGGTCGCGGGTCGAGTCAGGTCGTGAGTCGGGTCGAGTTGACCCGTATTTTTCAAACTTTTTTTTTTGGAAATAGATGCAATCTGTCAATTGTTTATGAGTTCCTTAATTGTGATTAGATTCTCACTAGTGATATTGTTACCAATTACCACTAAACACTTGAATTGATACCCAAATTTGGTGCAACTCTTGTTCCAGCTTTCTAGAAACTAATCTTGGTATAATCTTCAATCTATTTAAAGTAGGAAGAGAAAATGAAGGTGGCAAGTAAAAAATTACAAACTATAATGGAGTACATAACATATTAAGTAAAAAAGAATAAGTAAATATTTTATAAAAATTACACCTCAATCTCAATCTACTCAACATTGGTAAACGTGGCAAAACGTGCAGGTCGGGTTCGGGTTGGGGTTGGGTCAATCGGGTCGCGGGTCAAAATGGGTCATTTTTAAACGGGTCAATCAGGTTACGGGTCAAACGGGTTGCAGGTTAAACGGGTCTGACCCGTTTTGCCATGTCTACTTGATAACATCGAAGACATGCTTAGCCTTTGGGGGTATTTTCGGCATTGAGGGCACTATGCTGTGTCGCTGGCTATCGATAAGAGAAGTAGAGTGGGGACCACGACACAACCAAGCAATGTGATTTCATTCAGGGCAGGAATATATGAGGAAGGACAGGTTGAAGTGCACATGGTACGGGTTTTTTAAAGAGCTAAAAGCATATGACGTACCAGAAACTCACGGATTATGCTTCACGCGACCATGGAGAGCGTGCGATGTTGGTAGCCAATGATCATTGGACAAGTGCTTTGCTTCTTTGAAATTTCAATGAGAGTGTTCGATGCTTGCTCTCGAACTTGTTGGTCCCAGTGTCGTTCACTTTGCGAGTGGTTGCAATGTGCAACCTAATCGGTGAATTGATGGGTCACCAATTGCCTGAGCAACACGTAATTCAGCGCAGGGCTATTCGGTGTCATCGCCACTCGCATATGTGAGAATGGTGCCCACTCATCCACTTGTTATTTTTCTAGACCAATTTGTGTTTGCTAGGGACTGTCGGTGTGGGAGATAATAAAAAAAAAGTCATTGAAATGGGGATTGATGGATAAAATTATTTACTTTGTTCGAGTTTCTAGGGGAAGTATGTACTTGATTAATGACTTAAATATAACTGAAGTGTTGACATGCTTAGAATTCTGAATTTATTATTAAATCTATCAGTATCTTGTATCATTTTCACCCACCAATTTACTCTAAGTTATATAAAGTAATGAGCTTGTTTTTAGTTCTGAGATTTGAGAAATTGTTCCTAATAATAGTTTCTCAGTTTGTTTAAAGTTCATTTTTCAAGTGTTTGTATGCACGTAAGATATAGTCAAAATTGTAAAATATCTTTTATAAAAAATTGTAAATATTTTATTTTTGAAAATTTGGTAAAATATTTTCCAAAAATATATAGTGGCTTCCCCTCTCGCATCTGGTTGTTAGGTCACTAGTACAGTGACTGAAGACACCGCTCCAACAACCAGTGTCCATAGTCTAGTGGCCAAAGATGCCACACTACAACCAGTGCCAAAGGTTCAGTAACTGAAAATGTCATTTTGTTGACTCGTGTTTGCAATCTAGTCACCGAAGATACCACTTTGACGATGATTGTTGACAATCCGATTACTGAAGCCACAACTCTGATAGCTAGTTCCAGTGGTCTAGTCGCTAGAGCTACCGTTTTGGCTGCTAACTACAATAGTCCAGTGATCGAACCTCCAGTACTAGCAGCTTCTATGCTATGCCATCAGTTTTTCTGGTTTATTTGAAAAATTTTGCTTGTTATGTCAAACACCTGAAAATATTTTACTGAAAATGTTTTATATAAAAAATATATTACACTTGAAAAATATTTTACTTCAAAACAAACGGAGCCTTAAGTGTTTTTGCATTTTCATCCCCTAAAAATATATTTGGGGTTTGTTTTCTATTTCAACTTCTCTTAAATACCAATAAATAAATAAAAAACCAATCAACCCAACAATGATAATCCCAAAACCCAACAAGGAGTTATCTAACGTATGGTGCACAATCTAAATCAATCCAACCTAAATCACCATTAAACAAAATCAATGCTACAATCCAAATCCAAACAACAACAAAAACCCATCAAATTGAGTGACGTTATGGTCTCTCCTGGGTAGAAAGAGAGTGGATTGAGGGTAGCTATTAGGCTTCTCGATTGTGGTGGTTCTCGTGCTTGTACCGATTCATTGAGAAGAAGTGTGTGGCAAAGGCCAATGTTTGTTATAAGCCATAGGTACACACTGAAGAGGAACAAGATTTCTTTTTCACAAAGGACTAAGTGACTTTACATGATATTTTCTCTAATGATAAGTGTAAGGACTAGATTTGACCTCCCGTCCACTAACAGTGGATGATGATCCAACAAGCCCAACACAATATATTTGTTAGAGAATGGATTATATAAGAGAGTAGCTCAATAAATCAAGTATAGACCTTAAGTATTCGGATTCAAGCCAAGAAAACAAAGATAGTGTTAAGGAAAGCTCTCCTTGGTATCCGAGGATGAAGTGTTCTTATATTTACTCAAATTATCTAATACAAGGTGTTCTTTTCTTTTTTTCTTCTTTTTCTCTCTCAGATTACATGCCCCATTTTTCACAGGGGCCTTTCCCTTATATAGTCTTGTTCTTTTCAATCCCAGCCTTCCACTTGTTGATAATATAAGTGATCTCTTGGATGCTTGTCTCATTAGAAACCTCCTAGAAACTTTGTGAGTAGCTGTGAACTGAAATATCTTTGCTCATGGGTCATTTCCACATCAATGTAGCCAGTTGATTAGGTGCAAAGCATTTAATGTGGTGGTAGCAACTTTCTTCTTAGATATTTCTTAGGTTACTGTTGGCTCCTTTCCCTGAAGCTTATCCTCAGAAGTATGGTTGCCTCTTTACACGGTATTCTCTAGGCAACCGAGTTCTAACCTTCCACAATGCTTTCTTGAGGAAGTTCAGATCCTTGGGAGACACCATCCTAATTGTCCTTGTCCTCGACCCATTGACCTCCATACTCATTTCACCATTCGACCATCCTCAGATTCCTATATATCCTTGGGCATGGCCCATAACCCAACACTCCTGCTCGACTCACTTATCCCCATAATAGCCCCTCAAAGCTCCACCTTTTTTCTTTTCTAAGGAAAGTGGGGTTTCAATTTTGGTTTCCAAGCCTCACATGCTCAGTGAACATTCCCACGTGGTAACATCTTTTTACCTGCTCTAAATACATTCCTGACGCTTCAGCATCCGTGACGCCCCATTAATTGCTTCACACGACAGTCTATCCCCCACGTTCTACAGTGAGATGAAAATCCTATGGTAGAGATTTTTCATAGGAATTCGAGCAGGAACTTTCCCGCTTATCTTCTCTTCCTGTATAAAGGGTGCAAGGGATCCAAATCCTCCATTTTTTTAATCTTCAATCTCTCAAGAAGCCGTCCGAGGTGCTCCTCTCCTATTTCTCTGTAAGTACCCTTTAGCTCGTATATTGACTTTTAGAACCCCTTCTTCCTTGGCCTTCTATTCTTTACCTCATTCTTTAACAGTCCTCCCTTACTTCGTAGATAGGTAGGTTTGCTAGCTTAGTGGATATTTTCGAGGGTATAGAAAACTTTAAGACTCAATAAAATATACCACCTGGGGTCTCTATACAACATTGTCTTCTTGGAGAATGGCATTCTCTAAAGTCAAAGAGGGATGTAGTGATCCCTATAATCGCCTTTATAGAGGGAGAAATGAGAATCCCTATGGGGAAGGTGACTAGGAATTTTCTGATTGCCTATAGACTCTACCTGACCCAATGCTCTCCAAACCTATTTGGGATATTAGGTAGTGTCGACGCCCTTAATGAAAAGATGGGGGTAAACCTCACCCATCATGACGACAACTAGGTGTATAACTACCAACACCTTAAGGGTACCGAGTATTACCTCAAAACTAGGGTTCTTAAAGTCAGGCTTATTTCGTGTCTCCCCAAATCTAACAAGGGCATGGACCAAGATTTCTTGATTGTCTCAGGTGAATGGCACGATGGTCTGCATTGTCCAACACAAGAGGGGCAACCAAGTAGGGTATTCTAGGTTTAAGTACCCCGTTCTTTCCCCTTCCAATAGTGAAAAATTTAATTTCGTAGTCTCTCCTTTTTTATAGTTCGGGTATATATTTATTTTTAAAACCCCTTTCCTTATCAAACTTTTGTTTTTCGGATTTCTGCGAACAAGAATTTCACGGCCCCCAACCTTAGCTTGGTTAACGAGCCAAATCTCACTAGGATACTTAAATCCAAGATCTTTCTCCACACGAATGGACAACTGTGTGCCACCCACGTCATTCTTGGGTACAAGCCAATTTCATCCAGCTTTCAATCCCCCAAGTATGTCATCAAGGCAAAGGATCCTCGGCTGAAACAAATCAACGTTGCAGTACCTGTGTTCCTCGTCAGCCCTCCACCTAAAGGTACCCATCAAGTTGAGTTGCCTACCCAATGCATTACTGAGGAAGAAGTGATTTCTTTGCATTCAGCACTAAAGGAGAAAATAGTTAAGGTGATTAAGGTACTGGACTCTAAAGAAGACTTTGAAGTCTTTGACCAACCGAACCCTATAGAGTCTCCAGGTGCCATTTTCAAACATTTACCCTCCATTCAAGTGAGCAACAGCCAAGAACCATCCAACATACCAGAAGTTATGGTGCTTCAACGCAAAAAGAACACCAGCCTCCTTGAGCTGCTAGAATCGCATGTAAGAGGGTTCACACCCGAGGTAGCCGTCTGTTGAGGTCCAAAAAAAAAAAAAAAAGGGGTTACAATAAAATAAGCCCAAAAGAAATGGAAGAGCAAGTCAAGCCCAAAAGAAATGGAAGAGCAAGTCAAAGCCCAAAAGAAAAAATCCAGGCTAAACCCAAAAGTAACAGGAACGGATGACCCATGGGGGATAAAAGAAAAGCCAGAGGATCCTGAAGCCCGGAAAAGGAAGCAGCATCCCAAAAGAGACCATGGCAAAAATATAAAGAAGCAAGGATCCCCAGAACCCTTCAAGCACAAATAAAAAGGAAGACTGAGACAGATCGGTAGAAAGAAGACAGGAAAAGAAGAAAAAAACAAGAAGCGCAAAACGACCTCTCATAGCACAGACAGCAAAAGGCCTCGGGGAACCAGGACAGGGAAGAAAGAATAGCAACGAACGACTTTCGTTGATGGCAGAACAAGATTCCGCCCAAATAGGAAAGAAAGGGAAAAGAGAAACACGCCAGAAATGGGGATACCGAGAAGGGCATACCTCAGCACGTCCCAAAGAGGATGACCGACCAGAAGCTTTTGAAGGAATCAGAACCAAGAGAAGGGAAGAATGAGGGAAAACGGCAAAGGAACTTACCAAGGCAACAGGGACAGAACATGCTCTGTTTGCAAAAGAGCAAAACAGAGGAACCCGGGATACCCAGAAAAATTCCATTATAAAAGGAGGGGACGGGTCGTGAAGAAAGGGACGAGAAAAAAGAAAAGAAGCACAAAAAAAAAAAGAGAAGAAACTCTCTAGGAAGAACCATCAGAAAGATCCATCCAGAAAGAAAAATACTAAGGGAAGAACAAAATACTGTCTCCCGATATCCTGTAAAGGCCACTATTGCACATACTCGGATTCAACGGGAATCAAACTTTGCAAGTTTTGAAGGCTGAAATAGCCATTCAAGACTGCAATTTTTGAGCTTGATTGGACCTTGTATCACGTCTTAGTGAGCTTTCTGTAATCAAACAGACAATTTGTTAATAAAATACTGCTTATTAATTCCCAGGATCCCACTGCACCTTTTTCTTTATCGTTCTTTTTTTTTGCTAATCCTGTCTTTCTTCTGAATTTACGTTGTTAATATTTTGGCATTCTACAATATCCTCGTTTGTCATTTTTGTATGATGTCAGGAGTATTCTCTGCACCTACTTGACTCTTAAACAGCTCGTTAGCTGCGGTGAGCCAAGGCCCGGTCCACCAAATCCTCTCTTCCTTTTTTTTCATTTAGGCCCGGGATCCTTGGGCCTGAGTATCTTGAAAGAAAAGCACTCTCACATTTTGGCGACTCCGCTGGGGACTGGGCAAAGAAGAAGGAAGAAACAACCCTTCACAGAGAATGCCTCCAAGACAAAGAAACAGCAAGGGAACTAATGTGCCACCTACGGCCTCTGAGCCTGTAGGAGAAAACGAGGAAGTTTCCAGGCAAGGAGGTGGGATACCCTTGGTAGAACAGGAGGTGGTGTCAGAACAAAGACACGCGAGGCAGGAACCAGACCTAATGGCCAGAATGACAGCAATGTTAAAGGATCTGGAGCAAGAAGTTCGTCTTCTCAAAGAAGGCAGGACACAGGAGGTCAGAGACGATATTCCCCCTACTGGTCACCAAGATGGGGCACATCCAGAAGGAGGGTCAGCAGTGGGAGGAAGGGCCAACCCTCAGTACCTGACGCTGGCAGACGTCAATGCCCTCCTGGAGCAAGAAAGGGAAAAACTCTCAGGGATCCCCAAGCAATTCTCTCAGGATCCCCCGTTCCCTCCAGAACTTCTTTGCAAACCATACCCTAAGGGGTACGAACCCCCAAAGTTCCATCCTTTCGATGGAAGGAATGGAAGTGCAGTAGAACATGTGAGTAGGTTTGTCCACACTATGGGCCCCTATGCAGGAGACAAAGAATTATGCCTAAGGGAATTCGCCAAATCCTTAGTGGATAGGGCATACACTTGGTACACCACACTGAGACCCGGGTCCATCAAGACCTGGGATGAGATGATGGAAAAATTCTGCGCCAAATATTACCCAGGTGAAGACAAAATCACTTTCCAGAACCTGCAAATGGTAAGGCAGAGACCCGGAGAAGACCCTGTTCAGTTCATTAAAAGATTCGAAGACGTGTCCCTAGACTGCTATGGAGACCATGAAGAAAAGGAGCTCGTGGAGACCTGTATAGCCAACATGCTTTTTGATTACAGACTCAACCTTGAAAATTTATGTATCACACAATTTGCTGACCTGCTACAGAGAACTAGAAGGACGGCGCAGACCATGAGAACAAAAAGGCTGCTCGCATCCCAAGCTATGACAGCATCAGCAGGAGAGAAAAGGAAGAGACCAGATGGGAAGGTGTTTGAGGAACCACCAGTGATCCCATGTACGGCTGAGGAGTTAAGCCATGTCCTAGACAAGTGGATTGGAGACGGAGTGGTCAGGCCATTCACTGTGTCCAGGCCACCAACAGAAGAAGAAAGGAAGAACCCTTTATTTTGCAGAATCCATAATTATGTCAAGCACTCCACCAAGGATTGCTGGACCCTTCGCAGACTCTTCCACAAAAAGTTGAGAGAAGGAACCCTGGAGCTCACCCAGAAGGAGCCGGAAGTGCAGAGAAACCCCTTGCCTAACCACAAAGGAAAAGGGGTGGTAGCAGTAGTAATACACGGGAACCCGGCAGAAGCAGGAGAATCTGAAGGATCCTTCCACCCAAGCACAGTCAGGACCCTCCAGAAGAATCCCAAGTTCAGGTCATTGTTCAATCAATTAGGATTCGGACCAGAAGCAAGGAGGGTGGCCACAGAGTCTCTCATGAGCATAGCAGCAGATTCAGGGATGGAATGCTTTACAGCTGAGTCACATGCTAGTCGAGCTTTCCTGGAAACGACCAATGCAATAACCTTCACTGATGAAGATATGGAGATTGAGCACCCAGACCACCGTAGACCCCTTTATCTAATGGCCACCATAAACGGCGTTCAAGTCAGGAGAGCACTGGTGGATACAGGGGCATCACTCAACCTCATAGCCTTAAGTACCCTGGAAGCTGTTGGGTTAGTTGACAGAAGGATCCTGGGGACTCCCATGGAGATAACAGGATTTGGAGGATCAGTAGAGTCAACAGAAGGATACGTGCAGCTAGCCTTAAGGGTGGGGCCGATAGTAGCTCTGACAAGGTTTCATGTAATTAATGCAGAAGTTTCTTATCACGTGTTGTTGGGACGCCCGTGGCTTCATAAACATCGCCTTATTCCATCCACGTTCCATCAATGCATTAAAGGGAGACTGAATGGGAGGCCCATAAGGATCCCTGCCAATCGTAATCCTTTCAGCCAGGGAGAAGTGAACTTCGCAGAAACAATGTTTTATGATGAATTGGAGCCAGATGATGAGAACCCCGCCCCAGGGACCCCGGGGGCACCAGTCCTAGAAGAAGAAGAAGGAGGAAGGGGCACCCGTGACCTAAGAAACCTTCTAGAAAGAAAGAGACAGAAGAGGGAGCCCAGCTCTTCAGGGTCCCGAGAATGTGTGGTGGTTCGGGAACCTGGGGGAAGGCTGATTTATCGTTTGTGAAGGTGCGCGGGACCTGAATGCATTGTGCAGGAAGGTCCCGGACCACCAAGCTGCATGATGGCCCAAGAAGAAATCCCAGAAGAACCAGTTAAGGAGGCTCAGATCCAGCCTGAGGAAGAATTAAAGGAAGTAGACTTAGGAACAGAACCAGGATCCCGAAAACCTGTCTTCATTAGCAGTCAACTGGTGGCTCAAGAAAGAGAGCAACTGGTAACCTTACTTCAAAAATACAGAGATGTGTTTGCATGGACCTATGATGAGATGCCTGGTCTAGACCCAGAGTTGGTAGTCCATTCTCTTAATGTGGACCCGGGGATGAGGCCAGTAGTCCAACCAGCTAGGGTCTTCCACACTGAGATAGAAGCTCAAATAGTCCAAGAGGTCAGGAAATTACTAACAGCTGGTTTTATCAAACCCATCCAACATCCAAAATGGCTTTCCAACATTGTACCTGTGAAGAAGAAAAATGGTCAAATCCGTTGCTGTGTAGACTTTCGCAACCTGAACAAGGCATGTCCTAAAGATGAGTTCCCCTTGCCCAATATAGACCTCCTTGTAGATTCAGCCGCTGGAAACTCGATGTTCTCATTTATGGATGGGTACAGTGGATACAACCAGATCCGCATGGCAGCCAAAGATGCAGAGAAGACGGCATTCAGAACTCCGATTGGGAACTTTTACTATACTGTAATGCCCTTTGGCCTAAAAAATGCGGGGGCTACGTATCAACGGACCATGACAGCCATTTTCCATGACATGATGCATGAGGAGATGGAAGATTATGTAGACAATATTGTGGTCAAGTCAAAAACCAGAACAGGACATTTCCAAGTACTTGAGCAAGTCTTTGAAAGATGCAGGAAATACAAGTTACGTATGAACCCCATGAAGTGCGCCTTTGGAGTGTCTGCTGGAAAGTTCCTTGGGTTCCTGGTGCATCACAAAGGCATAAGCGTGGACCCAGCCAAGGCCACAGCCATTGCCACGATAAGAAGACCAACTACTATTAGAGAACTCAAAAGTTTCCTGGGAAGAGTTTCCTATATCAGGAGATTTGTTCCTGGTTTAGCCTCAGCCACAGCAGGCCTATCCAAACTATTGAAAAAGGGAAATGAATTTACCTGGGGAACAGAGCAGCAGGAAGCTTTTCAAAGGATTCAGGGCATTATGAATCATCTGCCCACCCTCCAGGCACCAGTACGTGGGCGACCTCTGTTGTTATACTTAGCATCAAACTCTCAGGCAATAGGAGCTTTGCTGGCACAAGAAGATGACCAAGGAAATGAGTAGCCCATATATTATGTAAGCAGAACACTCAAGGATACCGAGACCAGGTACCCCAGAATAGAGAAAGCCTGCCTAGTGATCATTTATGCATCCCAGAGGTTGAAGAGGTACTTCTCAGCTCACCAAATCCTCCTAGTAACCAAGTCCCACCCCATAAAGGCACTCCTTCACCAGCCCCTTCTCACAGGAAGGATAGCACAATGGCTAGTGTTGCTCTCACAATATGATATAGGTATAAGAACTCCCAAAGCTGTTAAGAGCCAGGCCATAGCAGATTTGCTAGCTCAATTCCCAGGAAAGGAAGAAGGCCCGCTGAGTGAAGAAATCCCTGGTGAGGTAGCAGTAATGGAGATCCCAGGGAAGAAATGGACCATGAGGTTTGACGGATCAGCTACAGCAACTTCAAATGGGGTAGGAATTGTACTAAGCTGCGAAAATGGGGATATCATGCCCCTGTCCTTCAAGCTTGGTTTCTCATGCTCTAATAACGCAGCTGAATATGAGGCATACTTAACTGGGTTAACTGTAGCACTCAGCATAGGAGTGAAACATATGAGGGTGCTGGGAGATTCTAATCTTGTAGTCTCCCAAGTGAAAGGTGACTTTGCACTACGAGAACAAAGCCTAGCAGCCTACAGGACTTGGGCACAAAGGCTGGAGATGGAATTTCAAACCTTCAGCGTAGAATACACTCAAAGAAGTGAGAACAAGTTTGCAGATGCTCTCGCCACCCTAGGATCCCAAATACCATTTAATGGGAGGGATACGCTGATAAAAATAGGAAGGCAGGAACATTCTATTGTGAGGATCCTTCAAGGGATGTACCCCGGGGAATCCAAACAGTGGGACTGGAGGGACGAAATCAAAGAAAGGATGAAAGAGGCAAGCCCCAGAGGGAACATCAAAGAACTAATGGATTACACTCAAATAGAAGGAGAATTGTATAAGAGACTGCCAGGAGGAATACTGTCCAGATGTATTACCGAGAAGGAAGGAAAAGCGAAACTAGAAGAATTACACGCCCAGGCATGTGGAGTTGCAGAAAAAGTCAGTCTATACAGAAGAATGCAACGCATGGGGTATTACTGGCCGGATATGGACAAGGAAGCAGCAATCATACAGGGGAGATGCCAGGAATGTCGTTTGGCAGTAGACAAAGAAGAAAGCTACGCGGTGTTTATTGCAGAAGACTGGCGGGTTCCTTTCATAGGATACCTGGCCGAGGGGATCCTGCCAACCGACAGGGAACTGGCCCACAAGCTCAAAAAGCTAGTGTGCAGGTACTTCCTACAGAATGACATTTTATTCAAAAGAGGATACCATGGAGACCCCCTCAGGTGCCTGGGACCAAAGGAAGCCAGAGAAGTAGTCAGAGAGGTGCACTCGGGAGATTGTGGGAGTCACCCAGGGAAGAGAAGGCTGTACAAGCAGTTGCTATTGTTGGGATATTACTGGCCAACGATGAAAAGAGACTCTGAGGAGCTGGTCAAAACATGTCATGCCTGCCAAGTCCTGGGAGATGCAATTCACACTCACCCAAATGTCCTACAGGATATGACGACGCCATGGCCTTTTCATACTTGGGGGCTCGATCTCATAGGGCCTATAAACCCTCCATCCAATGGTTATATATGGATCCTGGCAGCCACGGAGTACTTTACAAAATGGGTAGAGGCCATCCCTTTGAAAAAAGCTACTGGAGCAGCTGTGGCAAATTTCATTCGAGACCACATCATTACAAGGTTTGGGATCCCCAGAAGATTGATCAGCGACAATGGAACCCCATTCATAAACAAAGATATAAAAGGATTAACTGAGGCATACCACATCAAGCATGGAAGATCTACCCCCTACTACCCACAAGGAAACGGCCAAGCTGAAGCCACTAATAGGGTAATATTAAAGATCCTTAAGAAAATGAAGCATGAGTATGGGGGAAAATGGAGTGACCATCTGGCAGATGCGCTTTGGGCATGTAGAAGCTCTGTAAAGACAGCCACAGGATTCTCCCCATTCTCCCTGGTTTATGGAACAGAAGCCATCAGCCCTGTGGAGTTAGTCATTCCTACACCAAGGGTAGTTCTGGAGGAAAACCAGGGAGAAAGTGAGGACGCCAGCAATGAAAAGAGGCTAGCAGATCTGGAAGGAGTAGAAGAAGAAAGAGAACTGGCCAAGAAAAGAAGCCAGAGATACCAGCAAAGAATGACCAGAGCATATGCACAAGCAATACGCCCAAGAGTGTTCAGTAAAGGGCAATTAGTGCTAAGGATGGCGGAGCATGTGAGGAGGAACCTGCCAGGGCCTTCCAAGTTCACCCCGAAATGGGAAGGACCTTACATCATCAATACAGCTCATGAAAGTGGGTATTACTACCTTGCCAAAGAAGATGGAACAGTCCTGACAGAGCCCATAAACGGGAAGTGGCTGAAGCAATATTATGCATAAGGACAAGGGGATCCCGGTACCTCAGGGTCCTTTCACCAGCTTCACTATCTGCTAAGTTCCTTTTATTTTTTTTTGTCTTTTTCAGCTTTTATCATGAATTCTAGTCTAAGATAATTTTGTTCAGGAACATGTGATAGATTGACACTTTGTGGTCAATACTGCACCAAAAGACTTTTCTTTGTTCCTTGAAAATGACTATGTTTTAATGAAATTCCTGTTTCTTCAACATTTAAGTTTTTCATACTACAAAAAAAAAAACAAAGTTTGGATAAATTTAAGGAAGAATACCTGAGTCAAAAAAAGGGGAGAGTGTGTAATACCCTTTTACATATGGCCCAGGATTCACCCCACAAATAATTTCAGATATCCCCCAAACAGTCCCAAGTGCATAGGTCTAGGATCACAGAATAAAAAGCAAAATATCTAGGATACCTAGCCTAGCACTTGGCAAAAGGGGAACCTGTCAAAGTTCATGAACTGGGACCGTATCTCAAAAGAAATATAAGAAGGATACCAGTGTACCCAGTTCAGTGCTTGCACAATAGATTACCGGGTACCTGGACCAGAATTTACAGTAAAACCTGTGAAGACCATGGTCCAGGACTCAGGGAAAAAAAAAGAGCCATAGGAAAGAAAAGGCAGTATAAAAGGCAGATTCACATACTAAAAAAAAAAGCAGTCTTGAAACACAAAAGAGAAAGCAAAGAGCAGAACAATGTTCAAAATAAAGAACTTATACAATCCCAAATTGTTTATGTAAATCTAAAAAAAAAGGGGCTAAGGAATGAGGCCGGCCAACAGGGAGGCATCCGGAGAAATGACAGGCACAGCCAAAGTAGAAAGGATCCTCTGCCGTTTGACCTTCAGGTCTTGTAAAACCTTGTGAGCACGAGCCAAAGCTTCCTCAGCAGCAGCTATCTCAGTGTCTACACTCTTGAAAGATTGCCTCTGAAATAGCATATGAGCCAACAGACGCAAGTGATCCAGCAGAAAAGACAAATTAAACTTGGCCTCTAGAAGGTCTTGCACCACCCCTCTCCACTCCAGAAGCTTTCTTCAGACAAGGAATCTACAGAGGAATTCCTTAGGGAAATCAGCACAGCACACAGCACACAGCAACTCCATTAAAATATTGCCTAGAAAGACGCCTCCCCTGAAGCCGCTGGTGAAATCCCCGTGACTCTTAAGCAGACTCTCTAGCAGCGGCAGGCCTTCCACAGGAACAGAGAAACGCAGGAAGCTGCCATAAGAAGACCCAAAGACATGGAAGTGGCTAGCAGGAAGACTGTTGAATTCCAAGAGATCAAAGCGAGCCAGAAAAGAAGAAAGCTTTGAATCAAGATCTGAGGCAGTCATCTTCGAGGCATCCCCCATCACTGTGTCACCACTTGCAGAAACAGGGGGACTTGCAGCCTTTTGCTCTGGACGAAGGTCAGCAACTTGAACAGGTCTCACAATTCCTTCCGGAATAACAGGCTCAGAACCTGCAAAGCCTGCATCAATATTCAAAAAAGAATAGAAGAAAAGAAAAGAAAAAGAAGAACAGATTTAGTCTTAAAAAAAAAAGGGGGAGAAAAAGAAGAACAAACCGGTTCCAGCTTCTTGGGGCAGAGCCTCTTCTTCCTGATCTCCTGACTTCCCCGAAGATTCTGGGAAGGAACATAAGGCAAGTTGAAGAAAAGGTGAAGGACCAGTGGCAAAGTGGCTAAAAGAAGGGATAGATGCAGGGGGCTTCGCCATAAAAAAAAAAAGAAAGGAAGAAAAGGGAAACACGATGGGAGTAGCTTGCACTCACCTTCTGAGCTTTCTGATTCTAAAGAAGAGGCAACACTGGGACCAGATTTCTCACTGGTTTGACCTAAAAGGAAAAGGAGGAACTCAAGAAAAAAAAATTTGGAAAAGAAAGAAGAATATAACGCCATTCCAAGGAAACAAGGATTACCTGTTTGTTTGGATAAAGGAGTGTCTCCCAAAGCACCTTTATCTGACAAGGACTGAGGAAACACAGTCCTAATAGGACTAGGAGTACGCTCAGGACGGGGACTTTGAGATAACAGAATCCCAGAAGCTTTGGGATCCTGAGAATCCTGGGAACCTTGCACTGGTTGCCCGGTTTCCTCAGCTGGGTCATCAGTAGGGGGCTCCTCCCCCATGACAGGAAAAACAACGGAAAGAGTTGTAATAACTTCCTCCCCCAGAGCCTTGTCAGTCATAGGAGGGGATACCTCCACCTAAAGGAAGAAGAAGAGGAGAAGGCAGTGTCAAAAGAAAGACAGCAGGAAATGCAGACAATACAATGACAGAACAAAAGGGAAAGAACAAAAAAAAGGGAACACATACCACGTCGTCTCCAGAAGATTGGCTCTTACCCGTCTTGGGATCAGACTTGCGCTTGGACTGCAAGGGAAATCACCACTCGTCAGCAAAATAGAAACAAGTGCAACAAAAAAAAAGAGAGAAGAAGGAAAGAAGTCTTGCCCTTCTCTCTCTCTCTACAGATTCTCTGGAAGTCTTTTGCTTACTGCGAGTACGCCCAGAGGGTCCTAAAGGAGGCTGGGATACCAAACCAGAGGATCCTAAAGAACCATGGACTGAGGCAGTCACAGGAACCTGGGGAAAAGAAGGCTCTACCTTAGTCTTCTTCCGGGTCCTTGAAACCAAAGGTTCCCTGACATCCTTGCCTTCCTGAGGTGCCAAGTGTGCTTGAGATTTCCCCGATTTCCTTCTTTTCGCCTCAGAGCCTATCTCCACACCTCCTGTACTTTCACCAACATCAGCAGCTTTCATTTTCTTCGACTTGACATCCTTACCTTTACTCGGAGCAGTGGCAGCACTTATTGTCTCTGTTGCACCCCTTTTGATGGGCACCCCAGAGGAAGCACCAATGATGAAGCTATCACCTAGCCAGGTCTCAGGAAAATCCTGTCCATAAACCACCCAACCTCCCCTGGAGGCATGCCACTCTGCAAACCCAGTCTTGCTGCTTGCAGCAGCAGAAACAATCCCAGCAGTAGGAAGGGATAAGCGCCTATTGGATGTCGGAGCAGAAACAATGCTAGGATCCGGGACATCCCGAACTGTGCCAGTGCTAACATAATCAACAAAGGACTTTTGCACTCTCCTCCAATAACTTGTATAGCCACTAGAAGCAAAGACTCCTCTTTGGGAGTTAGGCACTGCAAATTGGGGGCTCCTCCGTGACCAATAAGAAAAGGCCTGCAGCCTCAAGAAAGGATCCAATGAAGGAAGGGATGGCACCACATCCTTAAAAACTGGAGGAATGTCCTGATCAAAACCAAATTGTCGGAGCACCCGGTGTGCTGAATAATGAGTATATTTTGGGCCACTTGAAGAAGGCACAGGAAGCCAGGAAGGGCTAACGCAAGCAAGGTAGGCCAGACTGCCCTCATCACCACGGCGCAAGTCAAAGGTATTACCTGTAGAAGATAAAAAAGAAGACAACACAGAATCACACGCAAAGCCAGAACCAAACTCACGAGGAGATCTCCAACATAAGCTCCCAGCTTGGTCAAACAACTCCACAAGATTGAGACCACCACCCTTTAAGCTGATCCAACGAAAAATAATGGGAAAGGCATCGGTAGAATTGCCACAAAGACCTTTCACTATGTCGGGGGATCCTTGGAACTTGTCTTTCACAAACTTCAAATTCCTGCACTTAGCCAAAGTAGCTGCAGAACGGTCCCACATGAAAATCTGAAGGATAGCACAGTGAAGAGACGAAGTGATCGCATAACAAGAGTCACCCTCAGCCTCATCTCCATGAAGCTGGTCTAATTGAGAATAGACATGACCCAAAAACAGAGGGGCCAAAGGATACTGGGTACCTCGAGCCAACTTGATTGCCAATGGAAAAAACGAAGACTTAACTCCGTACCCAGGGAACTCACTGAACAAAAATTTACTAAGCCAAAAAGCCAGGAAACCGGCCCACCTCACCTCCTTATCTTTTTCACGAGAGAGGGTCATCACCCATCTCCCCATCCTAGCAGGCTTACCACCAGAAGAAGCGGCGCGACCACCAAAATGGCCAAATAATTTCTCTTCTACCATGAGATCCTCACCAGAAAGGTCAATATCAAAGGGATTCTCTTCGCCAAACACCGGGAGGAGGAAGTTATTAACCACATCCTCCAAGGTGACTGTTAATTCACCAGTAGAAAAGAAAAAAGTATGAAGGGAAGGGCACCAACGACGTACCAGATGCCTGAGCCCTTTGGCGTCTCTGAAGCCCTCAAGGTTTCTGGAAATAGCCACTGCCTTTAGGATACCGGCGCGCTCCAAACGACCCACAAACTCAGCATCAGACAGTTCTTTGTCTACCCATATAGGCCAGCCCTGAATCTTTCCTGGAACAAAATCAAAGAAAATAGGAACCGCCTCTCGGATTCCCTGTCTGATCTGGAGATCAAAAATCTCTCTAGGGTCAGGAACTTGGGCGGAACCAGCGAAACCCGCTTGACCAGAAAACATCCAAACGTGAGGGGATGGAGGAGCCTCACCATGAGATATATGAGGAAAAAATGCGCTGAGAGAATACCAAGGATCCCGTAAAGGAAAGGCCAGACGTTCAGTAACCTCGTGAGAATCACTCGGAGCAGAACCAGAAGAACCTTCACCCTCAGAAGGACTGGGAGTACGTTCTCTCCTCTTTCTAGAAGAAGAAGAAGCCATCGAAACAGCACCCGCTTTGAGAAGAAAGAAAGATTGAAAGTACGAAAAGGAAGAAGACCAGAGTAACGGAGAAGAAGAAAAAAAAAAGAAAGAGAAACACAGAGTGAAAAACTCAGAGAAGCAAAGTGATAAGGTGAAACGGCTACAATAAAGGCGCAAATAGCAGTTGGGGAAAAACAGTTTATGGAAAGACGCGCCAGTTGCCAAGAAATTTAATTTGAAGTGATCAGCAGTTATTAATGAGGGATAACGGGAAACGAGAAAAGTGGGTAGAGGAGTTTTACCTCAAATACCCAACTGCCACGTCCCGTATAAAGAGGAAGCTGCGAGAGGTAATAATGATAAGGGAACGCAACACGCCAAAAGGAGGCAACTAAAAGCAGCAGAAAAGAGCCGGGATCCCAATTAAAAGGGAAGGAAATCCAGTAGAAGTCAAAGGAAAGGGGGATACCATGAGAATCCTAGGAAACCTAAATCACTCACGCGTGGGTTTCAGGCAACCCACGAGCTCGGGGGGCTAAATGTTGAGGTCCAAAAAAAAAAAAGGGGTTACAATAAAATAAGCCCAAAAGAAATGGAAGAGCAAGTCAAGCCCAAAAGAAATGGAAGAGCAAGTCAAAGCCCAAAAGAAAAAATCCAGGCTAAACCCAAAAGTAACAGGAACGGATGACCCATGGGGGATAAAAGAAAAGCCAGAGGATCCTGAAGCCCGGAAAAGGAAGCAGCATCCCAAAAGAGACCATGGCAAAAATATAAAGAAGCAAGGATCCCCAGAACCCTTCAAGCACAAATAAAAAGGAAGACTGAGACAGATCGGTAGAAAGAAGACAGGAAAAGAAGAAAAAAACAAGAAGCGCAAAACGACCTCTCATAGCACAGACAGCAAAAGGCCTCGGGGAACCAGGACAGGGAAGAAAGAATAGCAACGAACGACTTTCGTTGATGGCAGAACAAGATTCCGCCCAAATAGGAAAGAAAGGGAAAAGAGAAACACGCCAGAAATGGGGATACCGAGAAGGGCATACCTCAGCACGTCCCAAAGAGGATGACCGACCAGAAGCTTTTGAAGGAATCAGAACCAAGAGAAGGGAAGAATGAGGGAAAACGGCAAAGGAACTTACCAAGGCAACAGGGACAGAACATGCTCTGTTTGCAAAAGAGCAAAACAGAGGAACCCGGGATACCCAGAAAAATTCCATTATAAAAGGAGGGGACGGGTCGTGAAGAAAGGACGAGAAAAAAGAAAAGAAGCACAAAAAAAAAAAGAGAAGAAACTCTCTAGGAAGAACCATCAGAAAGATCCATCCAGAAAGAAAAATACTAAGGGAAGAACAAAATACTGTCTCCCGATATCCTGTAAAGGCCACTATTGCACATACTCGGATTCAACGGGAATCAAACTTTGCAAGTTTTGAAGGCTGAAATAGCCATTCAAGACTGCAATTTTTGAGCTTGATTGGACCTTGTATCACGTCTTAGTGAGCTTTCTGTAATCAAACAGACAATTTGTTAATAAAATACTGCTTATTAATTCCCAGGATCCCACTGCACCTTTTTCTTTATCGTTCTTTTTTTTTGCTAATCCTGTCTTTCTTCTGAATTTACGTTGTTAATATTTTGGCATTCTACAATATCCTCGTTTGTCATTTTTGTATGATGTCAGGAGTATTCTCTGCACCTACTTGACTCTTAAACAGCTCGTTAGCTGCGGTGAGCCAAGGCCCGGTCCACCAAATCCTCTCTTCCTTTTTTTTCATTTAGGCCCGGGATCCTTGGGCCTGAGTATCTTGAAAGAAAAGCACTCTCACACCGTCCAACCTCAAGCCCCTACTCCCCTTCCTACCTATACTTCCCCTTCCGAACAACCAAAAAAGAAAGGAATAGGGAGAAGAAAGGCAAGGAGATGCCTGAGGAGGGTGAAATTGCTCCAAAGGACCTCAAGCCCCCCGAAAAGAGCAAAAATTGCTAAAAGGGCACAAAGAAAAAGTACGCCAGAGGGTTTGGGTGTGGAAATGGTTGCTGACCACTGCCCTAGGGTTCCAATTTGGAACCCTATGCTTGAGCTAGATGGAGCCTTACTTCCTTTGGACTCCTCTATTAGGGACTTTTAGAAAGGGACTCCTTTGGACTCCCTTTAGAGTCCTCTACAATCCAAATCCAAATAACAACAAAAACCCATCAAATTGAGTGGCGTTATGGGTCTCTCCTGGGTAGAAAGAGAGTGGATTGAGGGCAGCTATTAGGCTTCTCGATTGTGGTGGTTCTGGTGCTTATACCAATTCATTGAGAAGAAGTGTGTGGCAAAGGCCAATGTTTGTTATAAGCCATAGGTACACACTGAAGAGGAAGGAGATTTCTTTTTCACAAAGGACTAAGTGACTTTACATGATATTTTCTCCAATGATAAGTGTAAGGACTAGATTTGACCTCCAATCCACTAACAGTGGATGATGGCCTAACAAGCCCAACACAATATATTTGTTAGAGAATTAATTATATAAGAGAGTAGCTCAATAAGTCAAGTATGGACCTTAATTATTTGGATTCAAGCCAAGAAGACAAACGCAATGTTAAGGAAAGCTCTCCTCGATCGTATCTGAGGATGAAGTGTTCTTATATTTATTCAAGTTATCTAATACAAGGTGTCTTTTTTTTCTTTTTCTTTTTCTCTCTCTCTCTCTCTCTGATTACATGCCCCATTTTTCACGGGGGCCTTTCCCTTATATGGTCCTGTTCTTTTCAATCCCAGCCTTCCACTTGTTGATAATGTAGGTGATCTCTTGGATGCTTGTCCCATCAGAAACCTTCTGGAAGCTTTGTGAGTAGCTGTGAACTAAAATATCTTTGCTCAGGGGTCATTTTCACATAAATGCGGCTAGTTGATTAGGTACAGAGCATTTAATGCGGTGGTAGCAGCCTTCTTCTCAGATATTTCTTAGGTTACTGTTGGCTCCTTTCTCTGAAACTTATTCTCAAAAGTATGGGGTCCCCCTGCATGGTATTCTCTAGACGACCGGGTTCTAACCTTCCACAATGTTTTCCCGAGGAAGTTTGGATCCTCAAGAGACACCATCCGTTCATTATTAACTGTCCTTGTTCTCAACCCATTGATCTTCATACTCATTTCACCGTTCGACCATCCTCGGGTTCCTATATGTCCTCGGGCATGGCCCACGGCCCAACACTCCTCCTTGGCTCACTTATCCCCACAATAAGATTTTCAGCATTATGAAGAGCATGTCTAACAAAACACAAACCATTCTATTATTGTTATATTTATGGATGCACAATGTATAAATTGATTAATAATTAAAAAAAAAAAAAAAAAAAACCTATCTTAAATAATCAAAATTGACTTTAGCAAAATAATTGAAAAGATTCTCTTAAGCTCGATAATTATCTCATAAGTTTTCCTCATCATCCTTTGCTCCTATATCCCTATTTGATATTTCATCTTTTTCAATTGATAAACAACTTTATAATTGAAGACCACTATATCTACATAATAAGTTTTTGTTTTGTTTGTTTGTTTGTTTTGTTTTGTTTTTTTTTTTTTTTAATAATAAGTTTTAGACGAACTTTATAGTTTATACCACTACTTTAAGAATTAAGGTGCATACATTTGTTAACTCTTAGCAATATAATATTTAGCGATGTTTTTATATTTCGCCATGGGAGGAATAAGTGATCCAAGGGACCAGGCCTAGCTCATATCCCCTGGGAGAAAGGGCCTAGACCTGGTAAAGGGACCAAGGGCCCACCCTAGGAAGTAACCCCATGTCCTCTGATGTACGCTGATGAAGAACATCCCCTCGAACAACGTTGACCAAGGATGTCTAGCCAATGACAAAGCCAAGGAAAAACCTTATGAGAGACCGCACCCTGACCCATTTTGAATTGATTGGTTTGGGCCAAACCCAAGTGAATGGGGGTGGGTTTACGTTGGAGCCTCTCAAAATGGTAATTCGACTGACTATATCTAAAGAGCTTTATAATGGAGTTGCCACTTATTTAATTATTGGAAAAAAAAAACCCCATAATTGAAAATTTCATCATTTTATAGATTTGAGAATGAATGTACATTGATCATAGGAAATTACACGACTTTGGTCCTAGTTATAATCTAAGATAAAGTACATGGTTTTGTTTCCTAGTTACAATCTAGAGATTGAAAATTACTTGGATAAGTATATGATCTACCAACCACTGATCTAAACTCGTAGGCTATGTTAAAAGATGGAAATGTGTTAGGCACTTACCTTATTCGATTAAACCGGTCTTCTAGATTATAGTGGCCAATGTTCATGTCACATCATCCAATCATTCAACATATCAATTGCATGCTTATTGCTTTAATTTAAATTGGCATGCTACTTGCTTGAATTTAAATGTGTGTGCATACGATAAATCCTAATTCCATTTATTTATCATCATATTTGAATTTATAAATAAATTTTAATGAATTTGTGTAAATGGTGATATCCTATATTTAAAGATTTGAGAGAATTATGAAATTAATATGTTTTTCATATTTTGGATATTAATTTAAGATCAAATCTAGTGCTATACATGAACATGCGATAAATACAGTGGCCCCCTAAAATTTTTCAAAACAATTAATTTGTATATACTAATATGATAATTATTCCTACCAATTAAAAGTTTTTCTGAGAAATAACTGGAACTGCCCTCCCCCACCCCCACCCCATTTTCGAATATGATTTTTATATTAAAAAAATACTAAAAACACAATATTTTTACAATAATTTTACAACAAAACTTAGATATTATGTAAGTAAAAAAAATAATGTTTATAATAGACTAAAATAAAAATTAATAATAATTTACCATTGAGTTTTGTTGTAAAAATATTATATCTACTTAAAAATTAAAAATAAAATTCTTATTCTTGCTCTATTTTTATTGAATAACCTTTGGACTTTGCACTTTTGGATTTGATGGTAGGATAATGTTTATAATAGACTAAAATAAAAATTAATAATAATTTACCATTGAGTTTTGTTGTAAAAATATTATATCTACTTAAAAATTAAAAATAAAATTCTTATTCTTGCTCTATTTTTATTGAATAACCTTTGGACTTTGCACTTTTGGATTTGATGGTAGGAAGATCTCTTTTTCATTTTAGAAAAATCACTGACCACACAATCGAACTCCTCCAGTAGATCTGCATCTGAAGAGATAGCAGATAGGTAAACCCCAACGTCACCCACCACAGTAAGTCTTCGACTCTTTTCTTTCTCTGATTCTCTCCTCTCTCTCTCTCTCTCTCTCTCTGTTTGTGTGATTTCTTGATCTGGTTTGTTGTTTTACTTTTTATTTTATCTTCTTTAGTACTTTGTCCTACGGTCTCATGTCCTAGCTATTATGCCAAAGTTTTAACTTAAAGACTAGAAGTCTAGACAAGATTCTTTTGACAAATTTGATATTACAATTTGGTCTATGTCCTACACGTGTATGGTTTGTCTTCAAAAGCAAAAGCATTACTATTTGCTATAGTGCAGTACTTTTTAGAATCTCAATACTTTCATGTATGACTTTTCCACAACTTGTCATTTGTTATTAAATTAATAATATATAAATATAATAAACGATTGTCCTAGCTATTATGCCAGCGTTTAAACTTAAAGACTTGAAGTCTAGACAAGATTCTTTTGACAAATTTGAGATTACAATTTGATCCATGTCCTACACGTGTATGGTTTGTCTTCAAAAGCAAAAGCATTAGTATTTGCTAAAGTGCAATCAGAGTCTCAATACTTTCTGTGAGGTTCTAAAGTTTAAGATTTTATGTATTTAAAACTTTAATGTATATTGTTGACAAATCATGATCAAAACAATTTGTTTAGAAGTATTTTAAGCTAGCTCAAAGTTGTGTGTTAATGTAAAGTTGGAATCGAGTTAAAGCAGGAGGTATTATGCCTTTCGGCCTGGCTCGATCGATCAAAACTTAGGCAGAATGCTTTTCTGCAGATTCGTCCAACTTAGCCCTATTTGTTTTAAAACGTTTTTAGGATTTCTTATTTGTCCTAAGTATAAAAAGCAAACCCTAGCCACGTTTTAGTGTTGCTCATATTTACGGTTTGTGTAAATCTCTTGTGAGATCTAGAGAAGTTTTCCTTTACACAAGTTTAGGGTTTTCAAGGAGAAGATTTATCTACACCTTGATGATCAATTCAGTTGCTGCCATTAAAGTTTAAAGAATACACATGCGGGTGTGCTTGTAGCTGGTGGGAATCCAAGAAAGAAGGAGTCCGTGGATTCGGAGTTTGCACGTGGTCGTGTCAGTAAGTTCTATTGGTTGGTAGCAATAAGAAGTCGAGCGTGGGGGCTTGTAAGTCTTATTGTATGAACTTCGATTCTTTTAAGATAGTAGATTCAAGTTTACCTTGAGGATAGCTAGGTCAAATCCTCCCCAAGTTTTTACCGGTTTGGTTTCCTGAGTGATCATATCTTGTGTTATTTATTTTCCGCTATTTTGCATGATTTGATCTTTTATTTTGTATTAACCTAGACTTATTTAATTGGACTAAGTAACAACTTGACTAATTACCTAGGTTTAATCAATTGTTTAAGGAGTCTAAAAACTATCACTTTCATGTATGACTTTTCTACCACTTGTCAGAGCATCTATCGGTTGTAAAAAAAATATCATTTTACCACACCAAAGATCTACTTTATTATTTTACCATATCATTTTATAATATCCCATTATCAGATGTTTTATCATTTAATTTTATACATTAAAATAATATTTACTACACATTAAAATAATATATCTAACACAATAAATAACAACCACAACACTGCTGCCACCACCGCCACCGTCACCACCACCACCTAGGCAGCCACAGTCCATTGCAAAACAAAAAACTAAAAACAAAACCACCATCATCAACAACCTACCACAAAACCCATTAAAAACAGAACAACACCCACTAGCACAACAACTCAAACCTAAAAAACACTCCGATCAAGATCTCACCTCACCTCAACCCACGATCAAGATCTTGATCAACTCAACGTTGATGCCCACTAGCACTCCGATCAACTCAAACCCAAAAAACACTCCGATCAACTCAAACCCACTAACACCGGCAACCCACGATCGTGACGAACACTCCGATCTCACCTCAACGTCGATGCCCACGTCAATTCCGATTGGTGATGACGATGCCTGGAGAGATTGGCGATGACGATGCAAAATGCAACCAGTGAGAGATCGGCGATGATGGATCAAGATCAACAATTTATAAGAGAGAGGGAATCGGTGAAAGAGAACAAAGGTGAGAGAGAAGAGAAAAGAATAAATTGAAGAGAGAGAAGAGAGAAAAGAGAATAAAAAAATATTAATCAGTTATACCATTTTCGTCCGTACAATGGCAAATATGCAACGGCACTGTTCATATGTTGCAAAAATTATAGCATTTGGAACATCTGATAAAGAGGGCTTTTGGTGTTTGGTGTGGCAAATGTGCCAAATATTTGGCATTTGGCACATTTACCACATCTAGTGTGGATGTTCTCATTTGTTATTAAATTAATAATATATAAATATAATAAACGATTATATGTGTAAGAGAGTGGTTTTTTTTTTTTTGAATAGGTAATGGTTATTATTATATGGTTTTGTACTTATTCAGTAATTGTTTGTTATTTTTAACAAATTGGATAATTATAACAAAAAATTGAAAGATTTGAACTTTTAGATGTATTAGTTAGAAATACCATGAGATGCAAGTTAATTGGTTACAAGACTCTTAATAATTTTTTTTTTCTTATAAGTCTTTTAGCAGTCTTTAATCATCTCATTCAACTATTTTACATAGTATAGATATATACATATAGTATGGTTAGGAAAAAATTATTAATCTTATTTTATAGTATAGACATATACACATAGTACGGTTAGGAAAAAATTATTAATCTTATTTTATGTCCCCTCCCCTCTCCTCCCCTCCCACACACACAAATACAAATTCTTGGCTTTAACACTGGATAAATAACCAAGAACACATATGAACAACATTCAAGCATATTTAACGAATTTAAATAATCAACTAGCATGATTAAATCTTAAATTAATATTATAGGAAAATGAAAAACAAGCTAGGGAAAAAGATTATACTTGCATGCAAGATCCTACATGGTGGAAGTCCTAAGGGTGGAGTAGAAAAGAAGAACTAGAAGAGGGAGAGTGAGGCTCACTCAATATTTTGAGTCTCAAAAAGACCAAGATATAACAAGATTAACTCTACTTTACTAGAACTAAAGAGGAGGAGAAGAAAAGATGTTTCTGTCTCTTTTGAAATGGAGGAGAGGGATGTTTATATAGTAATGAGAAAGAAGATATGAATGAAATGTCATTTAATGGGGATTGATAGGGTCTTAATCTAGACCAATTTCATGCTTAGGAGGTAGACTAGTGTGGGGAGCAAGCAGACGACTAAAACAGAAAGAAAATTCAATGTTTACCCTATTCAACAGATGAGGTGCCGATTTGTTAACCCCCATAATTAGAATCTTCAGATTCACTCATTTTTTGCTTGGGTTTAAAGCTCTAGTGCACTGGACTCAACATAATTTAAACATATGTCAAAAATTGGTCACATGTCTATCTTGTGTCTCATCCAATGCATTGAATTATTGAACCAAAGTTTTGCTTATCTGCTTAATCCCAAATATTTTGTTAAAAATAAAAATTTGAATCACAACATTAAAAGTGTTAATTAAATTTTGCCACATATATGCTTTGCTAATGATTCAAAACAGTAACATGCCGATATATAAAAATGATGTTGGCATATGAACATTAAAGCTTCCATTAGCCATACACATTTATGAATTTTATATACAGCAAGAATATTGTTCCCTCTCGTTTGTGTGTTGTTGCCTTCTCAAGAGCCCAAATTTTCCACTTCATAAGTTTTGACCCCAATGAAAGGTAACGGTAAAAAAACTTCAAACATATTACTTCGATTTTTCTGATTGTGCTACTACTTGGAGTTCCCTCAAGTCAACAGCCTATTTTAGATTTTAGACAACAAGGAGAGAGAGAAGAATATAAATAGATAATATTTACATGGAATATTAAAAGAATAAGAATTTAATGTAGTATATTTGTGTGGGATGATGGAGATGCGCTAGCTCGCCAATATTTTTAACTACTTCCAACGCTGATTCTTAAGCGTGTATTGTCAATTGTGTCTGGGTATCCAAAGCATAGAACGAAAGTGGTTTTAAAAAATAAACAAGAAGTTAAGCACGAAACAATAAAGGGCTGTTTGGATTCATTTTTTTGGTCACTCAATTTTTATCACTCATCACTTAAAATACCATGTTTGTTTGGCACCATCACTTAATATTTTTCACACTATTTGTGGGCCCCATACCTATCACCGATGCATTTTTTTTTTCCAGTACCCAAACTCACTGAATCCAGTGGTAAAAAAAAAAAAATCAAACAGCCAACCCAGGAAAAGAAAAAAAAAAAAAAGAACGAACAGCCAAAGCCAACCCAGAAAAAAAAGAACAAACAGCCAACGCCAACCCAAAAAAAAAAAAAAAAAGAAGTCAAAAGGTGGTCAAAAGTTGCGACTGTGGGTCCCCTTTGTGTGTTTAATTACAATATTGTCATTAAGTTATAAGTTATGGAAACTGAAAACAGTCAAAAGTTGTTTTCAGTTTTCATAACTCATAACTCAAAAATCAGAGAATTGAGTGATGGAAACAGAGTTATTGTTTGCCAAACAAACTTTTTACTATGGGTCCCACCATTTTTGAGTTATAAGTTATGGAAACAGAGAATTGAGTTATCAAAACTAGCAATCCAAACGGGCTCTAAACATTCCAATCAAAAGGTTGAATCGCTCACCTTGTGACGTCAAAACTAGATTTGAGAGATTAATATTTAAATGCATGACAACACAAGGAGAATGTGGAAGTTTGCTAACACAAACCTGGAAATATAGAGTTATAGACCTGTAATGGTTCTAGGGAAAAAAACCGGTGTTTGAAGCACAGGGTACAAAGTGTACCAAGCGTCCAAGCCTAGCCTGACCTGATATTATAAGTGGCATGAGGAAAAAAATTGCACTGGACCAATTAAGCTCATCAAAGCAAAAATAGATAACACAAAGGTTACGGCATCAGTATCATACATATTCTACATTGTAGTTTAATTTTCTCATTGCATCTGACATTTTCTTACTTTCATCTAAATCAGAACTAACAAAATTCAGTATCCGCACTTGGTTCCTTGAAGACCTAACATGACTGAAGTATGCATAAGACTCTTCAACAACTACATATCCCCCACAATACGAAGGCAATATTAATAAACAACACTTGCTGTGAGAGAAATATTGCTTTACTTCTTGGCAAAAGTGATGGTCATGGGGTTCTGAGGAGTGATTTTGAACCCCTGAAGGGTCTGCATTGCCATGGAGGACTGCTGGTCGTCTTCAAATTCTACAAAGGCGATACCTGGCTTCGCTTCAATCATTCGGACTTCCCTAAATCCTGGATACTGTTGGAAAAGCATCTCCAACATCATGCTAGTGGCTTCATGGGGCAAATTCTCTATGAAGAGTATATTGTTTGGAGCAACTGCTTCTTGTGCACTTGAGTTCCCGTGGCGGAATGAGGCCTGCATACAACACAAAGGCACACTTTAATCCAAATTGATACAATCATATTCGACGCCATTTTCAAACTCTCTTCTGGAAAGAAGAAAAGAAAAATGGTGCATGAATAGGAGGTGAGACATATGTAAAAGTTTTGAAATGGGATCTCAGATCCACCATTACATTCCTGATATCTTTAGGTTAATGATCCAACCTAAAAAGATGATCGCAGAACCAGTGTAACAAATAAAAACTGTCCCACATCCATGTAAGAAAACTATGATATTTGATTGCCCGTCAGTCCACAGAGAGAGGGAAAACACATGTATGTAATAGAAGACAATGCAAACAAGAGAAAACTTACCGTTGAGCCCCCATTTTGAGCACTTGCACCATTGGGCATGGTAGATTGCTGTGCTTCTTCAGCACGCCGCTTTCTTTCAGCTGGACATGCAAGTTTAGGTAAGCACAGAACACAGATGAACATATAAATAACATAGAATTGGGACTGGATTCAATCAGGAAAATAGAATATATGTGTGGTATTATGATCCGACTTTTATTTTTATTTTTATTTATAATAATAACATACAAATAATAGTCAAGTATTATATATTTTTGGAGGCAAATACCGCTTGTGCACCCATATAGGATTGAACAGTAACCTCCCTCTGCAATCCTAATTTAGGGATTTAGGGGAGGAGAGGCTTCCATTTAGTTTAAACTTTATACTTTGAAAACAATTGGTATGATAGTTTTTGTTGTGGTGACGTTATCAAATTTCTGCTTTCTTATACCCCCTCATCTCCCACTAGGAAAATCATTCTTGACATTCTTAAAAAGTAATCCCATCATTCATTTGTTGTAACCAGCGTGGTTAAATGTTTAAACTTGTAATGATTCAGGCATCTCAAATGAATATAAATATTTACAACATAGCATATGCTATCAAAAACCTCAAATGTTATACTGGACATAGATACTAACTGTATAGAAGATTTGCACTATAGAAAATGACAAATGAATTTTGTTCACCTTTTTCTTCTTGCTTCTTTTTCTTGTCATAGCTTCCATCTTCTTTAGCAATACAATCTGACTTCGTTTTTGCGTATTGAATTCGCTGCACCAAATTAATTATGCACAAATTCAAATTTACATTACATAGTAAAAATCTAAATAAATGAGAATACTGCAAGCAGTTCTATTTTAAAGAAAGGATAAAATACAACAGATCAACTCCTTGCAGAACTTAAATCAAAGCCATCATTTGGAGCTTCTATGAATAAGTCTTCAAGAAACCATTCAATTTTCTTCATTGAATAGGGAGAAAAAAGATACTCCATTGTATTGGACAAAATATTCGACCAATTTCAAGGTACATAGTTACCACCAGTTAGTTTGTTAATATTAAGGAAAAAAATAAATCATATCCAACAAGTCACAGTATTGTAGTTCAAAATACATAAGTGGTCACATGGGGTCTCTATAAGTTTCAATTGGCAGATTAAACACACTTCAACAGAGTTAAGACAGTTTACAGCTGGCTCAAAGGTAGAAATGAGATGTTAATCTCATAGTTACAACAGTTCCATTGGATAAAACTGTTCTATACTTCTGCATATGAGGTAGGTGCCTAAATATGTATTATGATAGTTATTATTTTTTTGGAAAAGTAAAAAATTTTATGAAGATATAGAGGCATGTAGCAGGGGTACATCCACAATTAAACTATAAAATTACAATGATTAAATATGCATAATTGTTTTTGATAAGTACAATGATTAAATATGCATTATGAAGGTTCAAATGCCTTTTAGCATTCAGATGTATATTTTCTAGCAAATATTTCCAAAGCATAAAAAGCTAGACAAATTCATTCTATACAATAGTATGTCAAAACTTGACACAAACCAAAGCAATTTGGGAAAAGGATGAACTGAAACATTTTATCTTGATGCATTATTTTATTCCACCAGCAGTAGAATGATTACATGAGAACTTCACATATGAGCAAACTTACTTCTCTTAAGCTTATAAGAGATGCAATCTGTACAGAATCAAAGATCTGTAAAACCAGAAAAAAGAAGTGCAAAAACATATGGGACCACAAACAACCCTGTGTGCAAACAGAATCCAAGATCTAATGTAACAATATGATATAGAGAAGAAAGTTGGACCTGGTTCTAAAAATTAAAATTTTAAACCAAATAAACAGATCATGCACAAGCATGTGCATGCAATATGCGACAAAGTACCAATTAGCTTCTTGAGACCCACCATAGGCTTATCATAAAATGGAAAGTTCTGCATTTGCCGCACTGCATTACTGGCAGCTGTTATTTCTGTAAACACAACCCATGCTTGGCCTCGAAGCTTGGGTGTCTTCAAGGCAACAACATCCAAAATCCTTCCATATTGTGAGAATAAGGCATAAAGGGATCTCTTCAATTCTATAAAAGGAGGAAAAGCTGAATTAATACAATATGAAGATAATATAATGAAAATGTAATCACTCAGCCTCCATTTGTTTTTATGTAAACTATTTTCCGGAAGCTGTTTTTCAATTTTTCTTATGTTCTGTATAATAAAAAATTACTAGTTAACAATAAGAGTTTTCATTGTCAACAGAAATTACACCAAAATCGTGGAAAATGATTTACATTTTGGGAAAAGTAACCATTTCAAAACTAAGCCAGTGCCCCCTTTCTACCTCTCCTGACCAACACCCTCGCCCTCCCCCACTTTGCACTGCCACCATCAACACTCCCCACTCCCTCAGCTACCACCCTCCAGCTCTCTCATACACGCACACCACCCCCCCCTGTATAATAAAAAATTACTAGTTAACAATAAGAGTTTTCATTGTCAACAGAAATTACACCAAAATCGTGGAAAATGATTTACATTTTGGGAAAAGTAACCATTTCAAAACTAAGCCAGTGCCCCCTTTCTACCTCTCCTGACCAACACCCTCGCCCTCCCCCACTTTGCACTGCCACCATCAACACTCCCCACTCCCTCAGCTACCACCCTCCAGCTCTCTCATACACGCACACCACCCCCCCCCCCCCCTTCCCCCAACCATCTGTAAAATAGGACAGATTTAGGAAATTTGTTTATGAGTAATTGTGGTTGTTTTCAGGAATTAAAGTTGACATGTATGCAGTCATTTCCAAGGTGTGTGCGTGTTCCAAGGCACATGGACATGCAACCCCTTTTTCCATATCCTTGCTTCCTAGCTTAAAATCTCCTAGAAATTCTAAACTCAACAAAATTCAAAAAGAGCCATAATTCATAGGGGTCGCAGAAAGTAGAGTTTTTCTCTTGAATATAAAATTACCCTTAAATAATAAAATAAAAGCCCAAATTAAAATTGTTTGAGCCCTAAACTTCTAATTTGTTGTCCTTTTAAAACCAGAGGAATCTTACTTCAATTGGTCATGTGACACGTGTGTGCCCCATAAGATAAATTTTGAAACAGACAAATTTGTGAAGTAACAATGAATTAGTCTTCCATGTCTTCATCAATCTCCCATTGCTCTTATTACCCCCACCACCATTATTGCCTCTCAAATATTTGTTGGTCTTTGTCAAATAGATCCATAAAACTCATAAAATAATCAAATCTAATAGATGATTGGGCCAAAGAAAAAACTTTAAATTAATTAGTTTACTTTTATCTCTATCAAGATCTTTTCGTACTTGAAAGTTGAAACATATAGTGCTCTATTACATCACGGATTCGAAAATAATTAAAAAAAATTGCATTCAATTGTCAATTGTTCCTATAGGAAATAAGATTGACTACAAAAAGTTTATCAGAGGCTTGGTCTAAAATTCTAGAATAAATTGGCTTTTTATGATTACATTGGTAATAATTTGGTTGAAGCCAAGCAACAAAAAAATATATATATACACTAACCTCTAAGCACGCATGTGATCAGAAACTCTTCTATTTTTTTTGTAAAAGTTTATAATTTGAATCCATTATAATTTGGGATTACTACATTTTTCAAACCTAAGGGTGTGATGAGTAAATTATTTTATCCAAAACGCAGAACACTCATCACACCTCTAGGTATTTCTGTGATTGAAAAATGTAGTAATTTTAAATTATAATGAATGCAAATTATTAACCTTTAAAAAAAAAAAAAAAAAATAGAAGAGCAATTTGAAAACCATCAGGAGAGTGGTATTGTTTTGTAGGCAATATTTTAGTCGGAGTTAAAGATGTATCTACTTATAAAAAAAAAATATATATATATATATATCTATTTTATTTATTTATTGATAACTATTAGTTTTTTTTTTTTTTAATAAACATGGGGTGTTTTTTTTAAGGAAAAAAACAGCAGCAACGTGGATTGTTTAACTTATTTTTCTATTTAAAAAATAAATTAATAAATAAACGTATAGTTACTTTAAAGAAGTGGGTTAGTGGAAAAGTGTTCCTATTTTGTAGACAATGTTTTAGTGCAAGTTAGACATGTATTTTTACCAGACTATCCTTTAGTTTTGTCTCTACTTAAACCTAAGGGTGTAGGGGTATTTTGGAACAAAAAAAAATCCAGTCCAAACAGGGTAAACCCCTTAAATAGTAGTATAGATATATATATATATAAATATATATTTTCTTTAAAAATGCTTCTATTAAAAAAAATTTACTTGTGAAAAAGGGATCCTAAATGCAAAGTTGAATTTTTCAGATATCTTAATGCATTTTTTTCTTGTATTTTAGGTAGAAAAGGACATAATAATTAATGAAGTAATAATAGAGTGTGATTTTAGATATGGCACAAAGATGGATAACAATACATGTGATTGACCCTGATTAGTCTATTGAGGATCCATATTCAACCCTAAAGTTTTGGGACTCAGGGCTTTGTTGTTGTTAATATTGTTTGCTATGTAAAGCAGTTTTGGGACTAAGAATTTTTTGTTGTTAATGTTGCTTGCTACGTAAAGCTATTGAGGAAATTTGAGCTCTAGACATGCCCATCCACTAGGGAGGGAAGTGCTATTTGGCCTAAAGTTGATATCTTAATCCAAAAGTTAAAGCAGTAATAACGGAAAGACCACATGGGACTCTACTCTATTTTATTTTTGGCACAATCGGTTACATTAACACCTCTCTACTAATTGAGCCCTTCTTCATATTTTCCGTTCAAACACCCCCCCCCCTCTCCCAAAAAAGGAAAAGAATCAAGCATATTCCAATTTCAAATCATAAAACCTAAAACTCATGGTTCACCTATTTCAGCATTGCCCTTAGTCCAATAGCCAAATCAAACCATCAAATTCTATGTATGTGGTTCTAAGCATGAAGTATATCTGCCCATAAATCCACTAGCACCAGCTACTTCACACAATTTTTTTTTTTTTAACTAATCACATACACCATTAATGAAATGGACAGCAGTCACTGATTTTCCACTACATGTCCAATGCACTATTATTTGGGGGGTTCATTTTAACTTATCTTAATCTTCAATGACTATTATTTTTCTCGTTTTCTTATACGTTTGCATTAATGCAAACCAAATTTCTTCTTCCCTTAAATTCTTCTCACTAACCATACAAATTTTCACAAGTCATGCATATTCAAACAAGGGCTTATTAAAAAGAAAAAAGAAAAAAGAATAGCAACCTTGAATTAGATATGCCAATGAGCTCTAACTCAAATGGAAACTCCTCCCCTGGCAAGAGCAAGGTGGATGGTGAGGTTGAGGGCTCAAGACCCATAGGGTGGGCACGTAACTCAACAATAAAGAAAATAGTAATCTTGAAATAGATATGGTACAAAACTTAGTTACACTACCTCAGATGCAGTACATTAGGTTTCCCAATTAAATTCAAACACATGGCTGCATCGAATTTAATTGTCCTCAAAAACGATAAAAGCTAATGTACCGTGCCTAAGATATTGTACTTAAGTTTGCCCTTAGATATGAATATTGCCACAGTATTCCTCACCAAAAGATTCACAGTAATTCTACGACTCTCAACTACTCCCTAGTCCCCCATGATCACTCTCACATAGATATTTAAGTCTCCACCATCAACATATTCTATAAGTTTAACTTCATTTATAAATCAAATCATAATTAATTTCTACTACTGAAGCAACTAATCCTCTGTTTGCTTCCCTCGAAAGTGCAGGAAAATTAAATAAACTAAACTGAAGTTGAACAACTCCACTCAAAAAACCTATCAGAAACTAAAATTCGGTTCAGTTAAGTTAAATGTTACATTTTCATATTACGTTTTTGTAACAATTACCTATTATATAGGTTTCTCGGGAACCAAACAAAGGGTTTAGCAGAAGAAGCGAAAGAGAGTTTAAAGGGTTACCTTCTTTCTTGACCTTTTCGTTCAGATTCTTAATGTATATAGTCTGACTAGGAGGAATGTCCCCAGAAAGCATGGTCGCTCAGAGAGAGAGAGAGAGAATCCGTGTGCAATGTGACAGAGAGAGAGAGAGAGAGAGTAATTCGAACTGGACTGAGCCCTAGGAAATAATCCGAGTCTGATTGGGCTCCAACGTGTAGGACCAACTGGCCCTGGAACCTTCAGCTATATTAAAGTAATAATGGGCCTGGGCCGCTGGCCCCATTTTATTTTTCTCCCAAGAATCGCCTCCACCTCCCATTTGCAATTTTCCTTTCTGTGAATAAGGTATTAAATAATTAAATAATTATTATGTTTTTTTTTTTTTTGCTATTATTGTTATAAATCTAAGAATTTAGAATGCTAAACAAAAGAATAAATAAATAAATTATTAAAATATAAGGACAAGAAGAGATAGTAAATTATGAAAAAATCATTTTCCGAGGTGATGAATGTGATGATAAAATTGATTTAGATAGAGTTGATTAGTAAAGATGATAAACATGATTGAGAAAGAAATTATTATTTTGGTTTATATGTAATGGAATAACACTTTTGAATTAAATTTTTTTGAATGTGTATATTATGAACATATTTTAATTTGGTCTATTTAGTTAGCCTTGTTAAATAGTATTACATAAGTGATGATTAAATTAGTCTTAGTTAAACATATTTGGGAAAAATGCTAAGAGACCCCTTAATCTTTGAGGCAGTGAGGCAGTAGCCATTACACTCCCTAAACTTTTATTCTAGCTAATTTGCTCCTTGAACTACACACACCTACCAAATAGAATCATCGATTAGAATGTCAGTTAAGTGACTAACAGAACTCACATGCATTTCATTTAAACAAAGCAAACTATCCAAACCGATTGAGAGGGAGTGAGAGAGAGAGAGGAAAAAAAAACCAATACTGGCGGCAAACCCACGATTGGTGTTACGGGTGGGAGACCAATGGACGACGATACTGGCAAGGAACCCATGGACGACAATACCAACATGGTTTCAAAGCTCAAACTGAAGCTTTTCTTTGCAACTTCTCTCTCCAAACCCACAGATCAGACACCATGGTCGACTCAAGACCATTACCACCACTATCAGCAGTAGCTTCTGATAGACCCGGTCATATCATCGTCGTCCATTACCACGAGCAAGGACAAGGAAGATTTCCAGATCCACCCTGGCAGTAATGGTCGACAAACAAGGACGGACAAATCCATCTTCACTCATCAATGAACCGTTACAAAGCATTGATCAGGTTCTATACCGTTGGGAGGATAACTCACCATTAACACCCTACAGAGGCGTTACCAGGGGAGAATAAAGTCACCATCAAGGCTTCACCAACGGCTAGAAGAAGACACCTATGTGCATGTATATATATATAACTATGAAATCCAAAAGGGAGGGACATATACAAAGTAATTCTCTAGCTCTTGAATATTGATTTTCTTAACATTTCTTTGGCCAATTTTTCTGACTTTAGCATCGGAGACTTTGTGGCAGGCACCACACCGGTGACCCACATTTCTTCTTTTTTCCATTCATTCTTCAGGGTCGGGTTGGCTGAGGACAACTCCAATCAGGACGATTAAACTTGACTGACAATTCAGGCATCATCAGTTTGGCACCGTCTGTGGGAACGAGTACTAATCAACGTGTGATTTGTTCCAATTAACTCACAAGTCCAAATGGAATCCAACACTAACCTAGATCCTGCCACGTTGGCTCTACAAATTCAGTCACTCGCAACCACTGTGGAGGAACTTACCAGGCAAAACCAGGAGATGAGGCAGCGGTTGTAGCAGGAAGATAACCGTACAGATGTCAACAGGGATGACGATGAAGACAGTAACAAGAGATGAACTAGCACTCTTGAAGAGGCGAGCTCAAATCTCTTCAGGGAAATGAGAAAAGAGATGGACGAGTTGAGAAACACCATCAAAGGGAAGACGGACCAAAGCTTGGAAAGGATAGTCAAGAAGACAGATTCACCTTTCACCGTGGGCATCCAGGAGTGCCTGGTGCCCTCCAAGTTCCGTCTACCACAACTAGAGCCCTTCGACGGGCTGAAAGACCCACTGGATCACTTGAATACCTTCAAGACGACTCTGGGTCTTCAACAACCCCCTGACGAGATTTTGTGCCACTTCTTTCCCACTACCCTCAAAGGAGCAGCCAAGGAGTGGTTCAACAAGTTGCCAACGTCATCCATTGATAACTTCGAGCAGCTAAGCAATTCCTTTGTCCGTCATTTTGTCGGCGGGCAACATCCAAAAAGGGCTGCCGACCATTTGCTCACCATCAAACAAGGAGAGAAGGAACCATTGAGGTCTTATGTAATACGCTTCACCCGAGGAATGCTGGAAGTAGACGAGGCCGACGATAAGGTACAACTCACGACCTTCAAGGCAGGGTTGAAGTCCAAAGATTTCGTGGCTTCCTTGGCCAAAAATCCCCCTAAGACGATGGCTGAGGCATTATTGAAAGCACAGAAGTATATGAACGCTGAAAAAGCTCTGGCAGCCATTGATGGAGTAGAAAAAAGCAAGGAAAAGAAGAAGGAGAAGGAAGACGATGTGAGAAGGCAAAAAAGAGATCGAATTGATCGATGGAATGACGAAGGAAATAGATGGAGGGAGGACAAGAACCCTCATCCAATGAAGTTCACACCGTTAGTGATGCCTGTTGACCAGATTCTGACAAAAATAAGAGACGAACCATCTCTTAAATGGCCAAGGCCACTCCATTCATCGCCTAGTTTGTGCGACAAAAGGAAATACTGTCGTTTTCACAAAGACTATGGGCATTACACAGAGGATTGCAGAGATCTGAAGGAGCAGATTGAAGAACTTATATGGAAAGGAAAACTACAACAATATGTGAAAATGGGAGATTCTAGCAAATACAGCCAGAAAGGTTGAAAGCTTAAAATGTGTGAAAACACAAGAGTTTATTTAGACCCCTAATTCAAATTACGGCTAGGTTGATTTTACACTAACTTAATACTAAGTGCAGAATAGTGTAAACGCAAGCAAACAAGCAAAAGAGCTACTCTAATTCATATTTAAAGCAACACAGCAGTAAAATGAAACAAACAAGAGTAGGAAAGAGAGATGCAAACACAGATAACACCGAGACGTGTTATCGAAGAGGAAACCAAAGAACTCGGCGAAAAACCTCTCCGCCGCCCTCCAAGCGGTAATCGATTCACTAGACAATCAGTTGGGACACAAGGGTAAGCAAAAGACCCTCCAAGCTTAATCTACCCTCTGTATCTAAGCCCTCCAAGCTCCTACTCCAATAAGGCTTCTTGGAACCGTGTCTTGTCTAACTCTCCGGATCCCGCAACAAGCTCCATGTTGCATCTGCCATCATTGGCTTCTTCCAATGTTTCCCAGTAGCACCAAAACCTCACTGGACACTCTCAAAAGGTGTGGTAAGTGTTTGAGCTTTTGACCTCTTAATGGTATGGAAATGGAGAGGTAGGAGATGAGGAAATTCCACAAATAAATGTGTAGAGAATTGTTGGATGAACAATTTCTAACTCTCAAGTGTTTTTGCTAAGGTTTTCTCTCTGAAACTCTCTATTACATTTGTGGGTAATGTGGGTATAAATAGTTGTACGGCACCGAGGTCCTAAGACCCAATTGGGCCCTGGGTTCAAGCCCAATGGCACGGCCCCATTACTTTAAATTATGCTTGAAACTACCTTCACGAACTACGAGTTTTGAGCCTTGACCCCTAATCGATGCTCGGCATAAATTTCCCGAACAAACAATGAAACCTTGTCCGGATGTACCATAGGATGCTCGGCAGTTCAGGAAACATCACTACCGAGCATATTAACCTGAGTTGGAACCAAGTTCCAAAGCCATAATCGCTGCATTCCACTCTCACCTAAACATCCACTTACAACAGATAATATTGGACCTTCATTTGCACTAACAATGACAGTAATCATGATCTCTCCACTAACTCAGAGCTATAAATAGGAGAAGCTGGGGGAGAAAAGGGGGTTCAGAAAAAAGAGAGAAAAAACAGTCATTCAGGGAGGGAGAGAGGATATTACTTTGAGTCTCTGTGTCGAGAACGACCTAAAGTAGGAAATCCTAAAGCCCACCTTATAAATAAGTTGTGAGTCCAAGTGAGGCTAAGCCCAATAGTCTCATTTTCGACGCGCACAATAGTGTAGGCACAGAAAGTGTGTATCAGACTGGATAGGCTGGCAGAGCAGAATGTCTTGCGGGTGTTTCGCGGGAAGGCCTTACCTGCGAGATACTCGCGAGACATAGCTGTCTCCATCTGGCCTGACTTTTGACATTCCAGTCATGTGCAAGACACATGCTTTCTTTTGCAGGATGCTTAGTCGCGATATACTCGCGAAAACTCTTCAGCCTTCAATAACTTGAGTCTTCACACTCTCTCTCACTATCACACAACCCTTACAATAAATTCCCACAACAAATACAGGGTATAAAAGATTGAATAAAATTACAATCAAATTTGGCATGGAATAAAAGCCAACAAAATACAAATTTGTAAATCACAACTTTACAATCTCTCCCTTTGGCTATTCCGTGACAAAACCCCTAACAACAAACTCTAGACTTAAACGTGAGTTTGGGAACAATGACAAAACTCACTCACACCTAATCTAGAAACTATGAAGCACTTGCAGTTTATACCTGTAACTTGAAACACTCGCACATAAACAAAACTTTCATTAATCTTATGACAAGTTGAACACAAGGTATGAACAAGAGCAAACATAGTGTGATCAAGCATGTAAACAATAGATATCATGCAAACAAACACTTGATCCAATAAGGGCAGTCATTAAAGAATGACTCCAATGAACATATAACAAGTAAATGTTCATCCGAACATGTACAATGAAGCAATTACTTATGATTACTTGCATGTCCAATCACACAACCAATGCAAAATACACTAAGTATATACATCTAGGAACAATCCTACTAAGGGCACAAGTGTGAAGTACTCAAGACATATTAGCAATATCTAGAAGTACACAGAAAATGCTACACAAGCATTGAGAAAGTCACAAACACAATATACTGAATAAACACTAAAATTATCTAAAATAAAATGTGCTGAGGTTTTAAAACAAAACAATTCAAGTATAAACATAAACCAGTAGTTAAAGAAGCCAAAAAAAAAAAAAAAAAAAAAAAACCCCAAATAAACCAATAACCAATAAACCAATGTTTCTAAGTCTGAACCTATGCTCCCCCTAACACTGTGCAAGCTCTTCCTCAGCTCCCCCTCAAAATTTTCTCCCCCTTTTTGACCGGAATGGCCAAAGGGCTAGAACTGATCTGACTCTGAATCCGATCCCCGCACCATGGACAAATCCTCAATCTGAGAAGATAGTGCAGTGATCTGTCCCTGGACATACGCAAATTGGGTCGCTGTGTGCTGCACATGAGAGTCTAACATGGTAAACATCTGATCCATTCTATTCAGGAGGCGATCGAGTCTGTCTGGTCCTCATGTTGGTGTAGAAGAGGATGGCTGTGCTGAGGACTCTAGAGCAAAAGTAAATCTATCAATCTCCTCCTCAGTATCACCACCCTCGTCCTCAACTCAATCCCATGGTATCGTATGCACACCTGTTTTAGAGCCCTTGATGTGGGCTGTGCTCCTATTTATTGTGTGTGCACCAATAGGATAATCCCTTTGGACTACTGTCAGACCACTCGGGAGTTTCAATTTTGCCTTAATAATCAATCCCATAATCAATGAGGGAAAAAGGCATTACAGTCCTTGAATTCTGCTTCTCAATGCTCTTTTTCAATACATGGATGATATGCCCACAAATATCTATCTCTTTATGGGTAAAGAGATCATACATAAATCTTGTCCTTGGAGCTAACAGTGTAGTGAGGTTGGTGACCGGATACAAGTTGTGAATCATTACATATGCCAAAGCCCTCATCTCTGGTGAGAATGGTATTGTGTTCATGGATGACTTTTTCGGTGTGCCACCAAGTGTTCGTATCATCTCATCAGTAGACCCCAATCTATCCTCATATTGCACTGTAATCGGCTGTGAGGGAGGACGAACCTCTAAAAAATCTTGGATGATTTCCCTTGTAATCACAAATTCTTTGTGCCTCACCCAGCACTCAATACGATCCCCGTCAACAACAGCATTGGAGAAAAACTCCTTGATAATCTTTGAATACACAACCCCAACCGGGTTCAACAATTTGGTCCAAGTTCTTTCTTTGAACACCTCAGGGATGAAAGTGCCCTCAAGTGATTCTAATTGCACTACCCTTTCCATGATAATGGTTGCGCCCTTGTAGCAATTATTGTATTTCATATCTGCTTCTACTGACCTGAAGTTGTCGAAATCAGTGCGTGCATGTTTGGATGATTTCTTGGTGGCTGCATGCTTAGTAGGAGCCATCTTGAAAAGATTTTGCAGAGATTTTGCTTGAAAATGATGGGGTTTGAATGAAATAGTGATTTGGATTGAAAGGGGTTCGAGAGACTTGTGCGAGGGAAGTGAAAAAATTTTGAAAAACTGTCACATTTGCTACATAAAAACTGAAAACACGCGTTTTTCACGGGTTGGACAGTAGCGAAATAGTCGCGAGGAAGTCATGAGAAGAGCCACTGAAGCACAAATGCTTTCGCGAGAAGCTGTTAGTTGCGAATTAGGCGCGAGATAGTCGCGAAAGTTTCTGTGTGATTTTGAGAAAAATTTAGTTTTTGCCTAAACACCATTTCGTGAGAAGAGGTTAGTCGCGAAATACTCGCGAGGCAGTAGCGAGAGTTTCTGTATGAAAAATATAACTTTTGATTTCCCTTAAGCACCTTTTGCGGGAAGCTCTAAGTCGCGAGCTTCTCGCGAAACAGCCTCTGAACCAGTTTTTGATGAAAAACACAAAATTGCATTTTGAACAAAAACTAAAAGCACGAAAGTATAAAATCACTTTAAAAAACAAATAAAACACTCAAAAATCTTTTTGGGTTTGATCATCAAGTACTTGAGCATACACGTCACATTTGAACATGTATAATCACACAAATGAGATAAGCATTCATTGAATCAAAGTCTTGTGTGTTTTGAAAATACGATTTCATAATTTTAATAATTTATTTGTTTTAACAATAATATTTTCTAGAAAATGAGTCATTTTTCAAAAAGTATTTTTTATAAAACTATCTTATTTTCTTATGTTTGATAGTAATTACTATCAAACAATTTAAGGTTATAACCTTTAATAAGTTGAAAAACAATTTCTTAATTTTCCTTACAGAGTTGTTTTCCAAAAAATTATAGTGGAAAAAAATCTTTAAAAATAAGTCATATTTTTTATATTGACCAAAGATAATTTTCCTTTGACTCATTTTTTTTAATGTTACCATACACTAAAAAATAAAGAAAAATATCTTTATATAAGATTTTCTATTGAAACAAACATAATGTGTTTTCAAAAGATTATCTCCACTTGGACATATTTTAATTTCTTAGTCCTTGACATATTTTTTTTTTATAGTTTTGCTCGTTGTATACTGATGAGGCAACATATCTATCAACAAATTTCTTAGTCCTTGACATATTTTCAAAAGATTTTTTTTTATAGTTTTTTATTTATTTATTTATTTTATATTTGAACTAGATGCGAAAGTTGTTGTGGAATTGCTGCTAAATAGAATCACTCTTGCTAGGGTGAACCATGTGTTTCGGGAAGCAAACTATTGCGTTGATGCTCTTACAAAGAATGGATGCACGATGGAGGGAGCTTTTTGTGTTTTTGATTCTGCCCCACCCTTTGTTAAGGAGTTGTTGTGTTCAGATGTAAATGTGGTTAACTATTGTAGGCTCTCAGCCGCGAACCTTGCCATTTTGGCTCCCTAGTTTGTTTTAATATGTCTCCTTTTAACCCCCCAAAAAAAAATATATATATATATATATATATATTTATATATATCAGCAAAAGTCGAAAAGAGCCCTAAGTGGAAAAGCCACCTATATACGCATGTAAATTGTCTCAGAATCCATTAATTTAGCTATGGGGGACAAAAGAAAGCGAAGAATTTAACGCTCACAAACGCTTTTTTATTTTTATTTTTATTTTTTATAAACATATATGCTTTGCAAGTACTCTTTTTTTTAGACTATATATAATATATATTAGGGAATAGATTGTTACCAGAACATTCTCTTCGTTTGATCAAATCATGCCAAAAAAAAAAAAACTAGTAAATCTGATGTGAATGGGTATCAATTTTTTTTTTGGGAGTGAAAAGGCCTAGAATTATCATCCGATACTAAGGAAGTCAATTCCGTACCGTATCGGCCGATACGGCCAGTATATATCGTACCGGCTAGTGCACTGGTACAAATACCCCCCTTGTTTCGTACCGGAAAAAATACTGGCCATACGGGCGAAATTTGGCTATTTTGGTTGGTAAATGGATACCGGGTAAAGATAGAGAAATCCCAAAGAAAAATTCTCACGAATTTTCAGAACTTACCCAAAGGTGCTACACTTGGCCGGAGCCGGAGCTAACGCTAGCCCGCTGGGAAACCTCTTCTCGTTCTCGGTCTGTCTTCCCCCTCTCTCAACATCCCTATATCTCGATTTCTTTGTTCATCAGTGTGCTGCGTGCAATGGCATACCCCTTTGTGTGTGTTTATATTTGAAATGTAAAAATAAGCGAGTCAACTAAGAACTATTTTCGTATAACTAAGTCTATTGAGACTTTTGAGTCTTTGACAGCTGAGTAAATATTTTGTGGTTTACAGCTCACATGTAGTATTATTTTATTATTTTGAGAATACATTTTATTTTATATTTTATTATACTTCACTTTTAATGTTTTACTATTTTATATTATTCTTAGTTTTGATATCAATGTATTTGTTTATTATAATACTTATATGCTTGTTTATGTTAAATTATATTTAATAATAGTAACATGTGTAATTATTATAATGAAGCATTGAGATAACTACAAACTCACTTTAATTGTTTGGCTTTATTTGTAAATAGAATAATGATAGTTAGTGTATGGTTATGTGTAACACTGTGTGTGCAATAATAATTTTCTTATAAATAATTTTAGTATTATTAAATAATATATGACAAAATTTTGCTCAATTACAAAACACTAGGCGTGTTTGTGTATCTCTGTGTTGATTTGTTTGTGTGGATGTTTTTGTGTGGGTGTGTGTGTATATATACATATATTAAATATATAAAATAGCGGTAAACCCGAAATGGTACACCGGTATTGATCGATATCCAAAATATATCGTACCAGTGGCCAAATCGGTACAAGCTTTGGTACGGTATTGACTTCCTTGTCCGATACACCAAAACCATGATGGAGAATGGGTACTGGAATTACCAAAACTGATAAGAAATTTCACCAAAAGAGAGAGTAAAAATGGATTGGGTATACATTTTGAGTGAAATTCTCAAATGGAAGAAAAATAAAGAACTTAAAATATTAAGATAGCATAATTAGATCCAAATCTTTAAGCTTAATTATAATTTTGTGGATTTTTTTTTAGTGCTAATTTTGTAGATTAAGTAGTGTCTTAATAAGTTTCTCAAAAAAGAAAAGAAAAGAAGAAGTAGTGTCTTAATGTGTAATGAGAAATGACAATAGCACCCTAGCATATATTTAAAACCCCCATAATCAATTTTTTCGGCTTAATCACTTTTAATCCTAAACAAGCAATTAGTTCAAATATACGTGATTAGCCAAATTTTATATTGCATGCATATTCAAATATAAACCAAAGAATATATGAAAATAGGTAAAAGAAATCAAACTACACTAAAACACCAAGATGTATTTATGAAGAGGAAAACCCGAACACCCAAGTGGAAAACCCCTTAAGCAACACCACCGTTGGAAAACTCCACTAAAATGAATAGTTGCAGTATAAGGACTATTATAAACCCTCCAAGTCTATATCACCCTAAGTACTTGAGCTCTCTATGCTCTAGTTAGCAATCGACTTCACCAAGCCTTTTCTTCATTTGGCTTTCAGAGTCACTACCGTTGAATTGCCAATGGAAAGCCACCAAAATGATTTGGATTTGAGATTAGCTCTAAATAGTTTCCAGCTATTCAACAAGCTCACAACACTTAAGGTTTCGTGGTGGAGATGAAGGTTACAAATTTCTCTCAATGATATGTTAATTGTGAGAGAAATTGAAAAGAGAGGATGAAAGAATTTTTTTGCTTTAGATTAAGACACTCTCTCAACACGATTGGTTGGGATGAACAAAATGCTCTCTCATGGTTTATGAGCTCAGCTTACACTCCTTTCCCACGTCCTACATGCAGAGGGTGTGAGTCTTTGCTTATACGTTAAAGTTGGCAAAAAAATAAAGGCAATGCACATGATAAAGGTTTCACTTTGGCTGCGACATGTCCAATCCGCGAGCAATGCAAGTAGCAAAATTCACTTCTAGTAGTTTTGACTAACTTTGACCAGGTTCAATTATATTCTAACAAAGTGGGAGCAGAATTACAAGTAAATTTGGAATAGAATTAATCAATTAAGCCAACAAAAACATGAACTTAACATGTTATATTTGTTTGTTCGTTTAGACCCCTTAAACTAGATTGTTTAACCTAATATATTAACTAAGTGATTACTTAGATTAATTATTCAGATCTAGGTTAAACACAAATAAATCATATTATGTAAAGCAACAGAAAATAAATAACACCATGATATGATGACTCAGAAAAATTAATGAAACGAATCATTTCAAGGTAAAAACTTGGGGAGGATTTGATCTAACTATCCTCAAGGTAAAGCGAATCCGCTATTAGAGAATCGAAATTTTTACAATCAGATTTAATCCTAAATCTATTGCTACCTATTGTAGTAACTTACTAACACGACTAAGTGCAAGCTCCCAATCCACATACTCTTCTCCTTGGATTTACACCAATACAAGCACCCTTGCTTGTTACTTTGAGATCCCACCTTCACTTTTTGATCTTGCAGCAGCAACTTCTATAACATCGGATCTTGAGATTCTTCAAGGAATATTGTCGGTAGAAGACTTTAGAGAGCTTTAGGTACAAAAACCCTAAATCTACAATTGGAGGCACAAGATGCACTATTTTCTCTCTAAAAACCACTAAAACCCCCCTCTAGGATTAGCTTATAGTGTCCTTTTAATACTGGAAAAAACGGATCGCGATTTAGGCTTCAAACGGACAAGTTATAGGATTTTTACGTTTGTTGTTTTTTGTTGATATGCGACTTCCAACTGATCGAACAGCAATCGAGCAGCAATCAAACATGAATCGAGAGGAATTGAACAACAATCGAGAGAAACAGATTGCAGCTCACTTTTTTCATCCTAAACTTGAGTTTTTTGTCTTGGACTTAAAAGTACACCATTCTAACTCAATAATACTTACTTTTTGTCATGGTTTGGCAACACTACGAACTCAAAACCTAACAATATTAATATCTTACTTGGAATTTATCCAACATGACTCATAAGTGAGGCAACAACAGAAGGATAGAATCGATTCATCAGGGGTGAGATTAGAAGAAACACAAAGAAAGAGAATTTTGTACATTCTATGGTTTTGTATTTCCCATACAGAGAATTTATAGGTGGTGATTCTCCATAGGAAACCATCTTTGCTAGCATCGAAAACAAGAGATAGGCACTTCTTGCCTAAGACCTCATTTCCCATTTTTTACGTTCTTTGGTTTTATATTTCCCATTTTATTCATTCTATGGTTTTGTATGCAATTCTAAAAGAGTGTCCATAGAAAGAATTTTACAGGAATTGTCATTGTAAACTACCCTTCAAAACATTTCCAACAAGATGGGTTGCCCATGAACATTTTCCTTTTTTTAGCACTGCCACATAGAGGTCACAAACCCATGAGCATATAAACAATCATGAGTGGTCAAAGTCAAACTACTGAGCACAGAAAATCTTACCATAAATGGATGAGTACTTACTTTTTGTGTAGAACAAAGTTTCTCTCCAAACTAGTTCGGAGAGAAACTCTTCAAACTTCTCATATATTTCTTTTTTAGGTGTGAATTTTGAAAATCTAACCGTTGAATTTTATGTTTCTTATGTTCTTAACATGCATATCAAATTTCGTTCGAATCGAATATTATTTACTATTTGATCAACTAACTTATTTTTTATATACAACTTTAGATTACAAAAACTTGAAATTTTAACATTTATTTGATGATATAGTAATTAATTTTTGATTTCTTGAAATTTTGTAAGCATTAAGGATGTAATAAGAACATGCAATCTAACTGTTAGAATTTCAAAATTCATCATAAGATCATTCTTGATCTCCTTTTTTACGTCCATCCCTATTTAAAAGGAATATTTTCCCCATTCGAAGGCTTTATTTACAAAATACAATTCTTAATATCTTTTTCTACCTCTATCCTCCTTCAAAGGGATTATTGCCCCATTCAAGGATCTTTTTGCAATAAGCCATTCTTAGCCTCTTTTTCTACCTCTACCCTCATTCGAAGGGATTATTGCCTCATTTAAGGGTCTTTTGCATAACTCTACCCTCATTCAAAGGGATTGTTGCCCCATTCAAGGGTCCTTTTGCAATAGGCTATTCTTAACCTCTTTTTCTATTACTACCTTCATTCAAAGGGATTTTTGCCCCATTCAAGGGTCTTTTTGCAATAGGCCATTCTTAACCTCTTTTTCTACCTCTACCCTCATTCAAAGGGATTGTTGCCCCATTCAAGGGTCTTTTTACAATAGGCCATTTTTAACCTCTTTTTCTACTTCTACTCTCATGCAAAGGGATTTTTGCCACATTCAAGGGTCTTTTTGCAATAGGCCATTCTAAGCCTATTTTTCTATTTCTACCCTCATTCAAAGGGGTTGTCAATGATGATGGTGTGTGCATCCTTCTCTTCTTCATCATTCCTTTATTTGTTTCTTTATACCTTTGCTTTCTATGGTAATACGTACTCATTTCTTTGCTTCTGTAGGGATAAATACTCATTTTTCTGCTTCCACAGAATATGCATGCACTTCATGCTGTTGGTTTCTTCACTTCTGCTGCAATATATGTACTTATTTCTTTGCGTTAATACACCTCTTACCTATTTTTACTATAGCTGCGTCTATACTGCAGGAAGTGAAGGTTGTAGCAGATTCTGTGGTCGAAGAATTAGGCTTGACTGCTTTAGCTAATTTACTTTTTTGCTTTCTTACTTTCCCCACATATTCCTTAGTATCATCCCTTCATTCTTCCAAAAGTGTAGTTTCTCTTTGAGAATAGTTAGGAGACATAAATGCCATGGAATCCTTCCTTGTTGGGTTCTTCTTCATTACGATGTCCTACATTTTCTCATCTTTGTAGAATGCTCAAAATTGGCTCTGTGGATTCTTTGACTCTTCTTTCTCTTGCCAACTTTGCGAACAACACTTTGAGGAGCGAGGATCCTTTTTATGGTCTTCATTTTTCTTTTCTTTTTGCCACTTAAGGTTGCTTCACTTCGGGCTTCATTCATTCTCTAAAAATAGAGAAAGTGTTGTCTTCTACTACCTTCACATCTAAGTCGATGATTGAAAAAAGTTTCATCAAAATAGTTTTGCCACATTACTTTCTTCAAGTAGAGTTCTTTCATAAGAGGAAAGCTTCCTCTAAGTGTGTAGATCAAAGGGTGGCTTCGCTCCCTTTTCTTGTGCCTTCTTCTCTTTGCATTTACGTATCTTCATTCCTTTTGCTTGTTTCAAACAAAGCATAGAGCTAACATTGCAAGCCTTCATCATAGTGGAGTACTCTTTCATTTGCTGATAATGCTTTCTGTTGTGTTGAAGAACACATGTATTCTTCGCCAGGATGAAGTTTCTACGGAGTGTGAGAGACCATGCCCCTCGGTCTATTTTTAGGATGTTAGGCCAAACCCACGTAAATGGGTGGAGTAGTGTTATTGCCTCTCAAAATGGAGATTCGACTAGTTATATTTTTCTCTTTAGATTAAGGGTTTTGCAATGGAGTTGTCACTTATTTAATTATTGGGATAAATAAGAAAACCAAAATTGAAAAATTTCTCATTTTATTAATTTTCAATTGAATTTACATTGATCATAGGAAAATTACATGGCTTTGGTCCTAGATACAATTTAAGATAAAGTACATAACTTTGTTTCCTAGTTACAATTTAAAAATTGAAAATTACAAGGATAAACATTAGTCTATCAACCCTTGATCTAAGTTCGAAGGTTATTTTATAAGGTGGGAAGGTGTTAGGCACCTACCTTGCCCAGTGAAACCGGTCTTTTAGACTATGGTGGTCAACATTCATATCACATCATCCAATATGTTATTAATCAATTTGTATATTGAATTTAAAGTGTGTGCATGTTATAAACCCAAATTTAATTTATTAAGCATTTCATTTGGATTGAAAAATAAATTCTAGTGAATGTGCGTGGATGGTGATATCCTAAATTCAAGAATTTAAAAGAATTATTAAACAAACATATTTTTTCATGTTTTTGATGTGGATTTAAGATCGAAACTAGTATTATGCATGAACATGTTATAAATAACCAAGAACATATAAGAACAATTAAGAACATTTAAACATATTCAAAAGAATTTAAATGATTACTATCATGTTTTAATCCTAAATTCTCATCATGGTAACACAAAAAAATAAGTTAGGGAAAAGAATTATACCTTAATGCAAGATTCATATGGTGGAGAAGGAGGAGACTCTTGGTAGATGTCCTAAGGGTGGAGGAAAAGAAGAGTTAGGAGAGGAAGAGTAAGTCTCACTCAATATCTTAAGTTTTAGGAAGACCAAGATATGACAAGACTACTCAACTTCGCTAGAACTCAAGAGGGAGGAAGAGAGGAGGTTTTTTGTGTCTTGGAATGAAGGAGAGGGGGGGTTTATATAGTAGTAGTGGAGGAAATATGAATGAGAGGCCATTTAATAAGAGTTGACAAAGAATCATGAATCTAGATCTCATTTTAGTTTTTGGAGAAATCTGGTGCATTAAATGTGAAGGTTGGTGAAAGTGAGGAGCAAGCAAAGTTCGATTTTCCCGTAGCTACTATAACAGCCTATAGAGCCAATTTCAAAAAATTATATCTTACTCAATTCTGATCGGAATTGTCTCATTCTTGTGCTCAAATTGAAGCCTTGGATGTCTAGTTTCTGAGAAAATTAATCACATTCACAGATTCAAAATATTCTGAGAGATATCAACGAAATGGTGGGCAGAGGTTATTTGTTAGAAAACAATTTCAGCACAATTAGCATTAATAGGTTCCAAATAGGGCTGTCCATCCAATCCGACAAACCGACCCACCCGAATATTCCAACCGGATCCGACCCAAAAACCGGCCGACCCGATCAAGTCACTGGTCGGTGGCGGGTCATTTGATCCAAAAACCGACTCCGGCGGGTCGGTCTCGGTTTTCCTCCCAAAACCTGAAAAAATCCAATCCGATCGATGTACTAAGAATTTCAAGCAAAAAAAATTCCAGTTGCCGGCAGAAATTTCCAGAATCCTACGGGATTTTCCAGATTCCAGCGTGATTTTCCAGATTCCGGCGATATTTTCCAGATTTCGGCCCCAAATTTCCAGATTCCGACTTCAAATTTTCAGATTCTGGCAACAAATTTTCATATTTCAGCGACTTATCAAGTAGATCTATTGTTATTTCATCCAAATCTAGTGAAATCTCACCGGATCTAGTGAGATCTCACCAGATCCGGTTAGATCTCCGCCGGATTTGTCGTTTTTTTCGCTTGAAATCAACTATTTTGACTGGATTTTTCACCGTGGACGGTTCCGATCGAATCGATCGTGTTCCCGGCATAAAACCGACCAAGCCGATCCGACTCCCTTGCCGGTCGGCGGCGGATTAGGATTTTCTCAACCCGATTCTATCGGGTCAGTCTCGGGTTGGGCACAAACTCGACCCGGACCGACCCGTGGACACCCCTAGTTCCAAATTAGTTCCCAATTTACACTAATAGGCTCCAATCACTCCCATTTCAGACCTAATTAGTTCCAAATTTACCTTAATTAAAAGATAATTGCACAAATTACTCATTGAATGATTATTGTTTAACTATCTAGTTAATTAGATGTGTACAACCCTACCATAAAATGTAGTCCTAATCAATCAAATTATGACACATTATCGATCTTAAATTGATTATACTTATAACCAATTAAAATCAATTGTTCAAAATCATATATAGTTGGACTCAATTTGTGATAGTGCATCTCAGCAATTAAAACTTAATTTGATGATAACTTTCAGTCTGGTGATCTGATTAGGGCTTATGATCAGTCGATTTGATTATTACAATATCAAGATCATTTTGGTGAAATGAGATTAAGGATCTAATGATCAGAATCAAGATGCATATTTTCAAGGCAAAATTACCCTTTTACCCTCCAAGTGAGATTAAATGCGGGTTACAAAAT